>NW_017729025.1:143244767-143249680 GCF_001723915.1 Gavialis gangeticus
GAAGTTCTTAGAAAAGTTTATTAAAGAGGCTATCCTTAATGGACTGGCCAATGCCAACATCCTGAGGGATAGCCAACACAGGTTTTTTGTGGGTAGCTCTTGCTTCACAAATCTCATTTCCTTACGACCAGGTGACCTATCTCCTGGACAAGGGAGAAGAGATTGATGTCATATATCTTGACTTCAAAAAAGCCTTTGACCTGGTATCCATGATCACCTCTTGGCAAAACTGGCCACTTGTGGCTTTGGGTCCACCATGATCCGCTGGCTGGAAAATTGGCTCCGTGGTCGGACCTTGAGGGTGGTAATTGACCTTGACAGTGGTCAATCGTCATGGTGCCCTGTGACCAGTGGGGTCCCCCAAGGCTCTGTCCTTGAACATATATTGTTCAACATCTTCATTAATGATGTGGACATTGGAGTCAGAAGCGGACTGGCCAAGTTCGCTGATGACACCAAACTTTGGGGCAAAGCATCCACACCTGAAGACAGGATGGCAGTCCAGGCTGACCTGGACAGGCGCAGCAAATGGGCAGACGAGAACCTGATGGTGTTTAACGCTGAAAAATGCAAGGTTCTCCACCTTGGGAGGAAAAACCTGCAGCATCCTTATAGGCTTGGCAGTGCTACACTGGCTAGCACTACGGAAGAAAGAGACTTGGGGGTCATCACTGACCACAAGATGAACACGAGCCTTCAACCCCTGGGGCCCCCTGCCAGCTGGGAATGTTCCAACCCAGCTCAACATGCTGCAGTCCCAGGCACACATTCAAACAGCGTGCCTGGGAGCAATACATTCGGCAACAATAAACTCCAGAGTTTATTGCTTCACATGAATTGCATGTTTAGACGTACCCACTAAAAACTTTATATATAATAGTTTCTCATGATAGTCAATGTCCAGTTTACTCTGGTAAGTGGCAAAACTGTTGCCAACAATGTTGACTTTTTTATCTGATTCCAATTTGGTTTTATTTACCAGTATGGATGGATTTTTTTCTGCCCAAAGAAAAGTATGATTAACTAGGTGGCATTCTAAAGTTTTGTCTAATCTACTGATTTTTCCTCTCAAGCTTTCCACTAATATGTAAGACTTAACTATCTATAATACAGTGAGGCTAGTACAGTTCTCAGGAGGAAACAAAGAAACACCAGGGCTTGCAGAGGAGTCTTTCCATACTGGGCAAAGGAACAGTGAAGGCAACAACTTAATTCAGTGGGTTGTGTGGGTAGGACTAGAAAGAGAAAATGGGAAAGCAGTAAACTACATTTCCAGTCATGCCCTTTACCAGCTTCCCAGAATTTAGAACAGAAAGAGGGGATGAGATGGTATATCTGGTGTATTTACAAGTTTAAATTTCTGGTGGTTGAGATCTTTATCTAGGCTGCAACAACCACTAACCACACACACTTTACAAACATTTCAAATTCACTTTGATCTAACAGGACAGCAATTAATGTGGCCAGAGCACTGAAAATGCTCTACTAAGAGTAACATAAATCCCAACAAACTGGAAAATTTTATTTGCACTGCAAAGACTCAATTGAATCTCAATATTCAGGCAAAAACCGTGGCATAAGGTGAGACTAGATATCTAAACAGCAAGGATTTCTCAGGGTGATATATCTTATTGGAACAACTGGGCACTTCTACATGTGCAATTAATTTGACTGAATAAACTCTGATGTAGTTTGCACCAGAATTCATTGTTCTAAAGTGCCATATTTACACATGTGCCCAGGACCACAACACGTTGAGCTGGGGCAGAGCAGCTCAGGCTGGCAGAGGGCCTGGGGGTCAGCCTGCCAGACTAGGGCTGCTCTGACCTGGCTCAACATGCTGCAGAGAGGCTGGCTGGAGTATAAGTGTTCTCCAGTGTGGGTCTAGCTGGCAGGCAGCCCCTGGACTAAAACATTCTCATGCCTTAACCAGCCCCATCAGCATCTACACACGTGTTGTAGTGCACTAAATAATGCTGCCACAGGACAATACTTCTGTTTAAAAGTACTATCCTATGGCAGCATTTATTAGTTTACTGTGCCCTAATAGGGGTGCACATGTAGACTCTGAGACTTGGCTGTAGTACTAACTAGTTAGCTCTGCAGTAAATATCTCATGTACATGTGCCCACTGAGAAGTAGTGCTAGACAAACTTTCCAATGCAAGACATTCTTCACTTTGACCTGATGAAGAATGTCTTGCATTGGAAGGTTTGTCTAACTAAACTACACATTTGATCCAATAAGATATATCACCCTTAGAAATCCTTCCTTCTCGCATCATTTCTGGACCATCACAGCTACATCACTCTCACGGTGATATTACAGGTTACCTTTAAACAGTCACACAGATGCTTAAAACAGGAGTATTGCTGGTTAAAGAGTGCAAACCCATGTTAAGTACCCTCTAAACATTATAAAGTTATGCCACTTCAGGTGAGGGTTATTTTTGAACCATTTTACCCAGGTTGTGCCAGGGTACTGTCAGTCTGCTCCAGATGATAAAACATTTCTCCAGCATCCAGGATGCACCGTTCCCAGGCTTTCCCATGTCTTTTCTCATTGGTCCCAGGAGGGTGGTGCTGGCCCCAAGCCAATATCCCCTTCCATCCCCAAGGGGTACAACTCCAGGACAGCCTCACTACTCTGAGCACCCAGATGCAGTTCACCAGTTTGCTACTTCCTTAAGCACCCCTGTGCAAACAGTAAAAAACAGTAATCCTACTATCTACCTCCATGAAGAGAATGAGCCAGAGAATAGAAACCATCAGGCCAGCTGCATACAGGGTCTCACCTGTGTCTCAGGGTGGCATGCACACAGTGAGCCCACTGGGTCTCAGCTCTGTCCTGGTACAACATGCAGCAAGTTCACTTGGTTTCAGTTTTGCCTTGGTGTTAGTGCTAACCCAATTCCTACCTTAATTTTGCATGTAGTGTACCTGCTAGGTCCTCAGCTCTGTCCTGGTGTTAATACCTCCCCTTCCCCTCCCCCTCTCTTGACCACAATTATAGCAGGAAAGCCGAAGCAGCTACCAGGCACCATAGACTACCATCCTGAGGTTGGCAAGTGACTAGGGTGTTGGGGAGTGTAGTCTCCCATACCGTTCACCTGTGCGTCAAGTCTGTAGGATCTGTTCTGATTTCACCGTTGCTTAGGGAAGAAACAGGCTTGTTAATGGGCTGGACCTTAGTCAGTTTCCTGGGGGGGGTCTCACCTGCCACATCTTTGCTGGAAATTATTTTAATTGGGAGGAAGATGGTCTATCCTGCCCCTCCTGGTGTCTTCCTTCAGTCGTCCTGATTGTCCTTCCTGCTTGGGGCTCTGCCTCCCCTACACCCCGCCTAACGCCAACCAAAGATGTCATTTCCTGGACCACTAGAGTTGGTATCACATGCACTTTGGTGTCTTGGCCCTCTAAATTTATGATGGTGGGATCGGGACGTTGTTTTGCCCAAGTGTTCCCTACCACACTTTGCCTTGTCTATGCATCTTTCAGGCCCCGGGCTGTGTTGTTCCCCAGTGTCCCTCTCCCTCTGCAGGTTTTGTACTTGCCATGTGTCAGACATACATCAGTCCTCGCCCTTTCTGATCCTTCCAGGATCCAGTTCGGGTTGTAGGCGTCCGACTGCCATAGTGTTTCTTCAGGTAAGTTGTTGAGCTTCACCTGGCTCTGGTCATTTGAGAAAGTCCCTTCCTGGGACAGCCACCAAGTCCCTGCAGTGGGACTCCGCTCTGGATCTGGGCCCTCTGGGTTGGTCAGGAACCTCACTTCCAGTTCCCCCTGCTGTTCTCTCGCCGGGCTTTTTATCCCGGCCTCAGGGGCCCGGGCAGCAAATCAACCCCGGCACGCTGTTATAAAGCATGCCCACGCCAACGTGGGAACCAGTCCCGGCTCCTCCTGGCTCTGCCAGGTTTTTTTCTTTTTTCCTTTTACCGTGGCATCCCCGTCTGCCATGGTTTCACTTTTGCCGCATTCCAGTTCTGGTGCAGCATCCCGCCGGCTTCGCTCCTCACTCAGGCGAGGTAAGTCTTTCTTTTCACAGGGTGGTGGAGCCCTGAGTAAGCCGCAGCTATACCATGATTAAATCCCAGATGGGCGCTTAACTGACATCACAGTGAACCCCCCCTTTTTTTTTTTCTTAACACCAAGACATGGCAGACAAGTTGAGGGAATAGGCCCCACCAGGGATCTTACTTAACAATCCACAGGTCAAGCTAGGGCATGACACCCTCCGACACATGGCTCCTGCTGCCTGTGGAGAGAGGGAAGCCATAGCCACTATGGTGATTTCTCTGCCTCTGAGTTGCATTCAACCTCCCCACCTCTTCTCCTACCCCAGAGGAGGGACAGAGTTCTTGCTCCTGTCCCTGCCCCAGGCCCTCTATAGTGACAAGTCACAGTTGTGCAGGTCAGACATAGCATTAATCCTTAACCTGTGACTGCTCTGAAACTGTTCTAACTTTATGATGGCATATCATTCCACAGATTTAAAACATTTTAAAGGTAATCTGTAACAGCATCTTTACACTACTGTATGCTAAGTATTCATAAGTCACAATTGTATATCTAGGTGCTCAGTTTTCTGAAACATATGGGAGATGCTTTTATAGCATAAAAACCTCAAATTATATTCTAAAGACCTACTTTAATGGTTAAATCCATATTAACAGCTCACTGATACACAAGTGAAACTGCCAAAGAGAAAATGATGATAGTTGACATATACCCCCCTTAAAATATTGACAATGTTGGCTACTAGAAGCCCTGCCAAGTGCCTTTTAATAAGCAGTGAATATAATTGGTATTGCAACAAAAAGACAGCATGCTGTAACATGACACCATGCTGGTCTGCTAGGAAACCCTTATAATAGAGACCCCCTAACTGAACTGGGATTTTCATGTATAATAAAT
>NW_017729025.1:143254680-143262763 GCF_001723915.1 Gavialis gangeticus
ACTAGAAGCCCTGCCAAGTGCCTTTTAATAAGCAGTGAATATAATTGGTATTGCAACAAAAAGACAGCATGCTGTAACATGACACCATGCTGGTCTGCTAGGAAACCCTTATAATAGAGACCCCCTAACTGAACTGGGATTTTCATGTATAATAAATAAAGTAATGGATCAGCAGGGCCGAGCTTGCTTGCTGAAGACCAATGCCCTGAAGTGCATTTGTTTAGTATTCTAAATATTATAGTAGTATAAAAAGTAAGAGGGAGAGAGAGAAAAGTTGTCATATGTTCTCTGTGATGGCCTGCGGAGTCCCCAGGAAGTGAATGGCAGACACATGACTACTTCTATTGCTTTGCAACACTGCCGTGAATATCTAAATAATGCTGTCACCATAACATTGAGATCTGTCCATCAGGGTGCCCAATCTCTATTTCTTATTGGTGCTTAGTCTGTTATAGAAGTATGCCTTTCATGATCTGTTACAGCTTTGCCTGGGCTGATATTTCATATGATAATTTAGCTGGAATCATGGAGCTCATCTAAAAGGAAATGGACGTTGCTGGTGAAAAGGCAAAAGATTTTCATGTAAGAATCTTTCACCTTCCATATCACAAAGATGATATGGCCATGGGTGCTAGTTATCCATGCTACAATTACAAGATATCTGCCAGAGACTATCTGGATATAGATTTGTAATTCTCTTCACATTTAAACTCAAACATGTAATTGGTAAGTTTTATCAGCATAAGAAATAATATATTATAATAGCTCTTGGTTTTTTGAGCAAGCCAATGTGTACTATCCTTCTAAAGTTATTGTGCAGTTTTAAGTCCAGTGAGTCTAAGGAGCCAGCACTAATTTGAGGAAAAGAAACATTTTACCTAATTTTACTTGACAAAACAGATTTGCCCATTACATTCAAGACAATTTTATCCCAAATAGCTGGATGATTTTTAGTCCCAGGGAGATCAGGAAGTCTGATTTTTGATGTTTACAAGGTTGTCTGAATTGAATTTGCAGATAGCCATCCAATCTTGACAGAATTATACTTTATCATGTAACATAATGAACATGGGTTGTGGGAAGAGAAGAGGGGAGAGAAAGAACCTAACCTTGGTGGTAGAGATTTTTCTGATCTTTTACTGTAAAGACATTACTGTTCACTGGATAGTTGAGAATGGAATCTTACAAGTGCCCAAAATGCAATCACAATTAATATACAGAAATAGGACTGAAAACTACTGGTGAAAGATTTGTGTGAGTTTGTATATTCCCATTTGGATGTAAAAGTGCTTCACAAATTAGGTACAAAATTACACGTGACTAATTATGGATAGGGCACCCCCCCCCACACACACACACACACACTGGACTTCTGTTCAAATAAAATTAATCTATTTTTCCAACAACCTGGGTTCAAGTCCTACTTGGCGCACATATCAAAGTAGGATAGACTTCTCACATTACTAAGCATCTCCAATAGCCTTTTTTCCATAAGATTTGTCATATGTACAATACAAAAGGCCCCAGATATTGATGTAGTGGAGGAGTCACAAGTTGATTTTGAACCTAGTGTCGTCACAAGGTAGCTGGAAGACATGATGATTAAAACTGGCATCTGGTCTACATTATAGCTTCTACTATTGCAATCACTCCAGCTACACTGGAGGAATTTTTTGGGAGGGGAAGGAAAGTCTAGTATGGGAAAGGGTCAAGGGCCAAGTGTACAAATCAGAAAATCCAACATAGAATTAAGTAAAATTAACAGTCTTTTCTTGAGTGAGGATACAAAAACAAGAAACTGCTTTTGTGTCTCACGCAAGGATTTTTGTTGGTGATATCTTTTATTGGATGACTGCATGGTTGAAGAGATGTAAATAGATAAGGTTTCAATCAGAAGATACTCTTCTTCAGGTCTGAGGAAAGGTTATTTGTACCAATAGAGCTTCACGGGAAAGCTGCACCATGACTTCTTTGGTCCATAGATCTTAACCTCTTTGGAGACTAGTTTATCTACATTTTTTTAGTAATTTATCTGACACATTGAAACTTTGGATTGTTGCTGGACAGAGCTGACACTTATTCTAACAGAATTTTTGACAGCTAAAAAGGACCTGGGATAGAATGCCTTTCGCCTATGTTATAGCTTTGCTCTACTTGGGCAAGAGGTAAATTGCTGTGCTGGGTCATTTTAAATAGCTTTGTTGTCAGTTACTGTATAACCTGACAACTTTCAAACATGTAGTATAAAATGTTTGTTTATCTGCATTTCTTGGGCACTGGAGTCATTCCATCAGCCAACTTGTACTTCCGAGTGCAGTCTGGACATGCAATATGTTTCCAACAACTCCCTGCTGTTATACAGTTAATACTGCTTGATTATACTATTGGGGATATGGTACATCCTATGTGGTGTGTCAAGTATTCCATGACCACCTAATTATTCTCAGAGAAGCCGTACATAGTTAGATGAACACAGCTAGCCAGAGAGAAAACCTATAAGACAAGTCTGCATGTAAGTAATTCTTAATATATGCATCCACTATTATACAGCAACCTAGAAGAGAAAATGAGATGTATGCCATATACTATATTCCTGAATGTGGTGCAGGGTTCTTCTTTCTTCTGCATGTTTGGCTCTTCTTTCCCCAAATGCTTTCATTTCATGCTTAACAGCCTGTTTCCAAGTGCTTGGATCCTCAGCAATCTTCTCCTAGTCATTTGGCTCAATGTCCATTGCCTTCATATCTCTCCTGCAAACATCTTTGAAATGGAGATAAGGACACCTGTATGGTCTTCTTCCCGTAACGAGTACTTCATACATGAGATCCTTGGGTATATGGCCATTAAACATTCTCCATATATGACCATGCCATCAAAATCATCACTGACTGAGGAGAGAATGTATGCTCAGAATGTCAGTACATTCCAGTATCTCAGCATAGGCAACTTTGTCCCATCAGGAAATTCCTAGAATGTGATGAAGACAACGGAAGTGAAAGCTGTTGCGTCAATTTCCTTGACTAGGGTATGTGGTCCAGTATTTTCTGCCATACAAAAATGTGTTGATAAGGCAAGAATTATATACTTAGATCTTGGTCTTAACAGTCTTTTTGTTGTTGTTGCACACACATTTGCTCAGCATGCTCACGATACCCAGTGCTTTACCAATACAGGTATTCAGTTCAGCCTCAAGTGACAAGTTGCTGGTAACAATGGACTAAAGGTATGTAAATTTACTTACAACATCCAATATGTTTTCACCAATTGTGATCACTGGTGATAAATCAAAGTTCTGGCCCATAATATTGGTCTTTTTGATGTTGAATATAAGACCAAACCCTTGACAGGCATGAGTGAAGCAACTGATGAGGCTTTGAAAGTCACTCTCTGTGTCAAATATCCATGCAGCATCTTCAGCAAACAGCAACTCACAAGTCAAAATTTTCCTCACTTCAGTCTTTCCTTGAAAGTGTGTGAGGTTGAATAATTTCCTATTTGATCATGTATATAGATAAATGTCTTTGGTGATAGTCCCAAAAGAGTACATTAGAAGAGAAAAGAAAATCCTGTACAAGGTCAGGGCAAGGATACAGCCCTGTTTGACTTGGCTTCAAATCTCAAAAGCCTCAAACATTGATCCATCATAGGCTGATTGTTCCCCATATTCCATCATGGAATATGGGCATGCTGAAGAATTTTGGTGGACATCCAATCTTTCCCAATAATTTGAAGAGGCCTTTTTTAATTATAAGGTCGAAGGCCAAAGAAGGTGATAGAGAAGTCTCCTTTGTTCCCTATGTTTTTCTTGGATTTGTCAGAGTGGAAGGATCGTATTTACAGTGAACCTACTAGCTCTGAAGCTTCACTGAGACTCAGGGTCAATACAGTCAGCAACGATCTGAAGTGTTCCGAGTACTACCCATGCATTGATCTTTCCGACACTGCCTAATAGTGAAATGTCACAATAATTGTTGCAGTTGCTGTGGTCATGTTTATTTTTGTACAGTACCTATACTTCACATACCTTGTCCCTACTGTCCAACAGTGAGTAAGAAGCTTAAATAAGAGGGAAAAAGCATGGGTTTCCGGTATTTGATCACTTCCATGGAAATGCCATCTTTCCCAGAGGTCTTGACAATGGCCAGATCATCTGTGGCCTTTCTTAGATCCTCAACAGTTGGAATATTATCAAGCTCTTCAAGGACAGACTATCAATAGAGTTAATGCCTCTGTCAGTGACATCACTTTCCCTTAAGCAGAGTTCAAGATAGTGTTTTACCCATCCTTCTATCTATGCCTTTTGATCTGTTATGACTTCTGCTAACGGTGTCTTTAATGGAACTGATTTCTTTGCAATTAGATGTAGCACCTTCCTGATTCCATGATACATGCCTCTGATGTTTCCAGTGTCAAATAAGGACTGAATTTTCTCACAGTAGCAGCCAATAGTCACTATATAATCTTATTAAAATTTATCTATGTGTGTATGTATGAATAAATATACATTTCCATATCTATATATATATATGTATATACGTGTGCATGTATGTACACAAACTTATTTACTAGGCATATTTTGAGGTGAAGAATGAACAACTCCTCTCCAAAATTTCAGTGAACACTAGCCCATCACTCAGCTGAAAGGAGATTAGATTCCATATGAAATCAGATACTTCACAAGCATAGGATCATGTGAACCTGCAAAAATTCACTTAGTTGTATGCTTTTAGAACTACACTTCATGATATTCCCCTAAAAAGAAAAGCAAAAAAATCACACATACAAGAAGTGTTTGTGTTTTCCAAAAACCACGCAACTGCTCATATCCTAGCTATTATTTTTAAGTCACAAGGTACAAACTGATACATGGTTTGGCAAATCCATCATCTCTGTTAATGTTAAGTCATCTTGTGACTAGATGAGAATAGAAAGCCTCTCAGTTAACCCAACAAGAAGGTCTCAGTACCACAGTACTGAAACCAACAGCCAAACTCCACACTGACTTCAACAGAGACAAGGGGATACGGATCAGTTCTACAAAACCATGGAGATCTTTATATAAGCATATATTATGGCAGGGAAATGAAAAGCTTTATTGGAGTAAAACAAAGAAGTACATCAAGAAACTGCCTCATTAAGAGGAAGGTGACACAAATAACTTGAAGGAAAAAATTAGGTGCTAGATAGACCTATCATACAATAATCCTGTGCTTTCAAGAATTAAAATTGCTTTATACTGTAGGTTTGGGTAGTGGTTTCTTTCCACATAAAACTTACCATACTTACTTTTACCTGAAAATCATCCAGACAAATATTTGGAAATGTATTGAGAAACAGTTTATATATCTATATATTCAGCAAATACTTTCAGCATTGGCAAATTGTATAATTGAATACATATGTTTTTTATTAACTGCTGTTATACTTACCTCACACGAAGATTGGAAGTTTTGAACTACAGTTGACAATTTGCAAAATAAACATTTCCACAAAATCATTTCAAATACCAACTCCCTTAAAAACACTTCTAAAAATTTTCTTCAAGAGAAAGTGTAGCTTGATGCTTTCACATTTAAAAAAATCCAGCAAATATATGTTTTGATTGCTGAGTTTCAGAGCAAAAAAAAAGTCCTTTATTTTAGGCTCTGATAATATTGCCCACTCAATTCAATAAAAATCCTCACAAAGTTTAGAGTTAAGTATGTGTAAGTCTTCACACAAAGTCTAAGTTTACTGCTACGCATTTCAAGAATTTCTCTTTCGTTTGCCTGTGTTTTTAGTTGTACAATTTTTGTCTGTAGCAGTAGATTATTTACCTCTGAGGACCTTAGGGAGCACAGGAAAATATGGTTTAAACTCAACACTTTGCCTCCATTCACACTGAAGAAATCTGCTATACTTTCACTTCATCAATTCAGAGAGATCTCCAAATTGCTCTTCAATTGACTTTCAGAGGTACCACTGTACTTAATTAGCACAAGCATGTGACAATGAGCCACTGGTAGGGTGCAAAAGTCTCTTCTCATAGCTGATACCATAAATCAAATTGAACCTTGACAAGTTCATGACAGGGATTATCATACAGACATAAATGCACAATCTTATCCTGAATACACCAAAAATACCTGTGTGGATGGTATACAACTCTATCAAGACACCTAGGGAAATAAGTATCGCCTGAAAAATAATACATAAACATACACTGGGCACCAAGTAACTAATTTTCCAAGTTATGTGATAATTCACTTTTGTGGAGTTGAAAGAAGGTCCAAGGAATCTCTTACACTCATTCCACTCATCAGGTGCCAACAGACAGAAAGGGATGAAGAAACAAGGTCAACAAAGGAATATTTTCCTTTTCTAAAGATTCTATTAATTAAAACAGGCTACTTCATCCAAAAATGGATAACCAGAGGAGGAAGTGAGGCTGAGAGGCAAGGGCACTGAACTAGGGCTCGTGAGACCTGGTGATTCCCAACTCTGCAACTCATTTGCTAAGTGACCGTAGGGCAAGGTACTTGCTGTCTTTCTGACTCAGCTACCTCATCCGGAAAATAGGAACAATGATACTCACCTCCTTTGTAAAGAAAGGACTTTGAGATCTACAAATGAAAACTGTTCAGTAGGAGCAAGATAACTGTTGTTAATAGTAAGTCATTAATCCCAGTGCACATCAATGTGTAAACTGTGGAGTCTTTTATCACTGGTATAGAAACTGCACTTACCTGATGAAGTACTACAGATGTTATAGAGAGAGAGAGAGAGAGAGAGAGAGAGAGAGAGAGAGTGTGTGTGTGTGTGTGTGTGTGTGTGTTAAATAAATGTATATGCTAACTGATGCTGACTGACATTTTGAAAACTGTCCATATTTCAACCAAAATAAAAAACAGTTTTTTACCACTAAAATTATCACTAAAAAGGTTTGCAGCATTTTGACCAGGTTCAAAAAGAACTGTTACTCTGAAATTGTAGCTTAATTCAATAGTCTAAATGGTTCATTTATAAAACCTATTCTATAACTTCTTAACTTAATTTTGCTCTTAAGTTGATCTGCCCCTTACTGCAGGAAGTCACCAAAAACATTTACTTTAATAGTCATTTTTGTTTTCCAGATTTCATAGAATCACAGAAAATTAGGGTTGGAAGGGACCTCAGGAGGTCATCTAGTCCAACACCTGCTCAAAGCAGGACCATCCCCAACTAGATCATCTCAGCCAGGATTTTGTTGAGCTGGGCCTTAAAAACCTTGAAGGATGGAGATTTCACTATCTTTCTAGGTAACCTGCTCCAGTGCTTCAGCACCCTCCTAGTGAGAAAGTTTTTCCCAAAATCCAATCTAAATCTCCCTTTGTGTTGTCCTTCTCTCTCCCAACACTTCTACACTTCTATGTTATTTCTTCCTTTCTGCTGCTACTTCTAACACAGAGTTACACCATAAGTTTGCTGTGTATATATTATTTTTTTAAGAGAAAGAAACCCAACAAGAGCACGTGACATAAAATTAAGCTACTTACCAACTATTGCCAGATTATGTTCTGAGCCACATGCAATCTGCAAAAGAAATGTGAACAAATGAAGGAGAATATATAAATACAAGTAGTAACAGGGTAAAAATAACCACAATTAAAACTGAAAATTAAAAAGGGGGGAACAAGTGAGTTTGTAAAAGGTAAAAACAAGCTTAGAGTGTTCTGTGAGGTTTCAGAGGAAATTCACTGAGTTGTTTTGTTAACGAGCAACTATTTATATTTCAAAAACCAATCATACTTGGTACTTCTATGCTTCACAATTCTGAAAAGACATCCAGTAAAATCTGTTTATGTATATGTTTGCACTGTAGGCAAACCAGCAGTGATTCTATCCTCACTGGTTTTGTCTAGAGAAGAAAAAAATATGGTAAAGGACTGAATGCACCTGAGCTCTTTCCCCAGTATGAAACCCAGTTTTAGTGGTTTTTTAATTTGCAAAGCTAGAACTAGAAGGGAGACAATAATGAAATACTCTTTTCATGGCTTGCTTGCTAATGGCACTATCAAAAAGTGCCCTGGAAATCAGCTACTGTAACCAATGACCCCCCCCCCAC
>NW_017729025.1:143263061-143264412 GCF_001723915.1 Gavialis gangeticus
CCCCACCCAAACTCCTACAATCAATCCCACTAGGTGCATCTGTGATGAAAGTCTGAAAGGTTCTTTTCCCTTCTCTTCCACCCTATAAGCTACCGAGGACTTTAAGCCACAGAGCACCTAAAAATAATCTAATCAACAGATGCATCAGCACAGATGCCTTCCTGAATCAGATAAGTAAAAGATTTTTTTTCTTTTTAAAATAAGACTGCACAGTACGAAGCATTTTTTCTCCTTTTTTCCCGTTCTAAAGATGTGAAATGCTTGAGCTACTACAGCACACATCACAGTATATTAGTGACCAAGGCTTTGTACCATAAACCATGAATATTTCAAAAGAATGTTGTGCTAGAGCTGCCAGTCTGCAGAGCAGGTAGACACAGCATCCTTCTGAAATACTGGCTGCAGATAGTAAACGTCTCTCTCTCTCTCACACACACACACACATCATGCTGGACTTCACTCTGTACAAGATTCTTCCTGGTTTTAATAATCTTTTCAAAAAGCAATTGCCGAGAAGGAAACCGAACACCCAGTTAATTACAAACCTGGCAACTTACCACTAATCACT
This sequence comes from Gavialis gangeticus, assembly GCF_001723915.1. Taxonomy (NCBI): domain Eukaryota; kingdom Metazoa; phylum Chordata; order Crocodylia; family Gavialidae; genus Gavialis; species Gavialis gangeticus. The sequence goes on from NW_017729025.1 coordinate 143,263,630, forward strand.
ATGATTACTGACATACCAAGAAACAAATATGGTCAAACAACAATATTATTTTTAAAGTATTCATATACAACCAAGGCTAATTCATTCATAATTTTTAAGGATGCAATACAGCTTTATGATCCTCTGGACTGAGACACCGGATAAAATAGTTCATGAAATTTAGCCAATAGATTTCTGCATCACAGTGGCTGAGTTAGAATATCTCTTTTACAAAGGCACCTGATCTTGATGTAAAAACTAGTCTGATTTACTGCATTACAAGTGCATGCTATGATCAAAGGTAATGACTATGCAAAGCATCACAACTGTGACATGAAATCACCTTATTAGTGCACACCGTTATGCTAAGGAAGTTAACAACTGAGCTGAAAACTGTCATTCAGTTTGAATCTATTTACCTAAGGAAGGAAAGCGTATGAAAAATAATAGTTTTAAAGCTGTTTCACATTTTGTAATGACTCATTTTTAGAGCAATTAACACACGAAGAATCAGAGAAAACAATGCTTTTCAAAGAGTATTGGTGAAATAAGTTTGAAGCACCTATCTTGCAATATTACAGCTACGCACAGCTTCAAGTACCGGTATATTAAAATGCATAACACATCACTGTATTGTTGTACTCTTCACATGACAGAGCCCTCCATAATAGCAGTACTGATTTTCAATGCATTTTCATTGGTTGATAAATCCCACCAGTGATGCTAGGGTTTAAAGGTCAATGCCATGGAAACAAAATCTACACATGGTAAGACATGTGAAGGTCTAAAAAAAAAAAAAAAAAA
>NW_017729025.1:143264446-143274983 GCF_001723915.1 Gavialis gangeticus
ATCTTCACAAGGTAAGAAAAGTGAAGGTCTAAAAAAAAAAAAAAAAAATAGCAATATTGGTGTCTTTGCTGAACAGCAAAAAATGAGACCGTAAAGCTGATAAAAAAAATGTTTTTAAAAATATATAAAGCATGATGAATCTAAGCTCAACTTCTGTACACAAAACACTGAAGACAGACACTGTTTCAGAAGCCTTGATGTAAACAGGACACTCACTGCAGTTCTGCACGTCTTATCCTTAGGGCTAATGACCCTTTCAGAAAGACTGTGCATTCAAAAGAAGACTGTGCTGATTAGAATGTGTGACAAGGAACCATCTTGCTTCAATAGCAAATAACTATAATTATCCAGTCCACAACCCTGATGGATAAATAGAGCTGATGATCACTCACTGTATCCAAGTCTACTCATGCACCTGTCACCACTGAGATGCCCCTGCCTACCTTACACAGCCATACACAATCTATTTTACCAGGGTATGGTATGGTATCTGCCCCAGTGGGAGCTCCACATTAAGCAGACAGAAAATGGCTACGTTACAGGCCCTGCCTACCCAATGTACAAAATGCCATTTGTACAGCCACACTAATGAAGCCCCCTAGGAATAAAAGGGGTAATAATCCACTATAACCCACAATTTACATCAGTGCAGCTTATCCCATTTTTAAGCAGGTTTAAACCGCTTTGGTGGAAATACCAGCTTTGCTACACAGCCATAATTAAAACAAATTCCAAGTGCAGTTAGACCATACGCCAATGGTTCTCAAGCTTTTTGAACTTGAGGCACCCCTCATTGGACTTGAGGCACCCTTCCATAACTTTTGTGAACTGCCTGCCAATTTCAAAAACTAATTTATAGATTACAGTGCTTACATCCTTCAAAGATCTGGTGCCCACTCAGGGGACACCGTGGTTGAGAATCGCTACCACAGGTAGAGGTCTTTGATTCGCCTTCACTAACACAGAATGGGGAAATAGCAAGTCAGGTACCAGCAGCAGCTGCTGTGCTCCAATATACCCAACAGGTCAACACATAATACTCTCACTACTGTCCAACCCTGGGGTTTCATCATTTTAAAATGTAGCCTGGACTGCCACAGGCTGGAAATTACTAAATCAACACATCCCTCTAGCAACCCATCCACACCCTCTCCATCAATGCCATTCACTGTGATCTATGACAGCCATTGGCAGGAACCCTGCTAGACACCTTGCCTCTCTCTAACACAGAAGACAGAATAACCTAGAGCAGAATAAAAACCTGACCGAGTGTGCCATACCACCTTGAGAGCATCCCAGAGGGCAGGTAACTTTAAGAATAACCTCTAAAATATGCATTCCCCCCCCCACTCCTGATTTAAACAATATTTGCCCAAAGTAGAAACCTTTTTAAGAGAACCTAGTACATATAGAAGGTGACAGCAAGGGCATGGATGTTACCAAAAGGAAAAAAAAGCCAGCTGACTCATGCTTACATTAGATGCAACTCATTCAAGCAGTCACTAGTTTTGTAAAGCAATCCTGGTATTTACTGCAACAGTCTTCATATTTTAGCTACTCAGCCTTTTTTTTTCCTGTGCTGCACAAGAAATTAATTTCTAGCAGACATCTGCATGCTCCTAGAGGACAGATAAATATGTTCAAATCAAGGGTACTTGGGGCTTCTGCACCTGTAGTATTGTTTTCTAATTGGGCAATTTCTTTACATTGTATTTACGTACATAGGGAAAAAACACAACTCTTAATAGCAAATGAGAATCCCTCTTTAGTAGTTATCGTGAGATTGAAGCACTCTAAAATAACAGACAAAGCTAAAATCATCACTCCAGTTCAAATAAAAACTATTCCTCTGCTTAGTAAGGGAGAGTATTAATGTTTTTTCAGCACGTGCATGTATTGCTATCTCTATACCAAAAAGACTGGATTTTGCAAGCAACAAATAAATCATGGCTCACAAAAGTGAAAGGACATCAAGACTGCCTCATCCTCTTGAAATGCAGCTGTTTCTGAATAGAAGGCAAAGGCTTTAACAGTACACAGCAACACACAATTGCAGGGGAGGGGGAAGAAAACTATCCAGTTGAAACTGTTAGTGCGATTAGTTCAACTACCCAAATTGAAATTTACCAGTCATTGGGTTAATTACAATAACTTCTATGAAACAGCCCTTGGCATCTTTAATGATCACAGGCAGTCAGGACTCTAGTATTATTTCTCAGCTGAAAGCCATCAGCACAGTGGCCTCAAGCTCTTAGGTCACCCATCATCACTACTTTCTAAAGTTCAGTATAGGTATTGTTTGGGGGTCATCTTGTCCAGAATCAAATCTGCTCCAAACCAGTGAAATCCAGCAGTACAAGGTAATATAACTGGTATAAATAAAATATATTATTATTGAGCTAACAAGTTATGAAAATGAGAGGAGGATAGCATCTCATGCAAAAGGTTTTTGGTGGACAGGATCCAGAAAAGTTTGGGGGAGGGAGGTATTCTCTATTTCTGCTTCCTTGAGTTCAGAATGGATGACTCCATTGTAGAAATCGACATGTTTCACATCCCTGAAGAATTTTCATGCCTCACATTCTTTAGTGTTTTTATTTTTACAGTACTCCTACGGGCTAGGAAAGTGTTTTTATTAGAGGTGTGCGACACTTCAGTCGCCGATTCAATTTGGAGAAGATTCAGCCGAATTCGGCAGATGAATCATCAAATCTGAATCGAATTGGGAGACCCATAAAAAGCTCCAAATCAATTCAAAGCATCCAAATCAACTCGGAAAAGATTCTGAAAGGGCAGTCTTGGCTTCTGCTGCTAGTGGGAGCAAGGAGGTGGGAGCAGTACCTGCACCTGCACCACCTCCACTAACACCAGAAAAAGCCACCAGCACCAGCATGACAGTCTCCTCCACCCCAATTTCAGCTCCCAGAGTAAGCCTCCCAGCGGAGCTGGATCTGGAATCAGGGGAGATCAGTGCCATAGCCAGGTAAATTCTAGGGAAGGAGGGGAAATCTAAATTTGTGTTCCACACCCCTCAAACTTCCCCTACAGGCAGGTCTCTTCTGGAAGGCACTTTGGAGGAGGTTGTGGAGGCAGCTGGCTCAGCTTCCCCTGATACTGTGCCTCTGCCTGCTGAGGAGGGGGATAAGGCAGAATCCTTAACCCAGAAGCAAGGAGGGTAGTGTAGTGTGGGATTATTTTGAGTTGGCAGATGATCCCAGGTTTACTACCTGCCAGCACTGCCAAAGACAGATCAGCCAGGGCAAGGAGGTGAAACTTCACCACCACAACTTTTTGCATGAGGATTATCTCCACATTGCATTATGTAATGCATGTTCATCTGTCATTGGACTGCCCCACACAGATATGAGCAGTTTGCAGTCTTCCAGCATACCAGGATGCTTCCAGCCCTACAACTCCCAGCCCCGCTCCATGGGACAATCTATCCACATCCCAAACTCTGATACCATGTCCCTAGGTAGTAGTCTCCAATCCGGTGGGGCAAGGTACCAGCCCCAATGTGACATGCACCCTGAGGGGGTGATCCTGGCCTACATGGTCCCACCCACTGAGCACCCACTGACACCCTCAGGTGTCAGGCATACCACTTTTGTTCAAGCATTCCACTGTGAACCATGAGAGCCTGGCTTCATGAATGAACCAGACCAGAGGATGCACCTCAGCAGACAGGCCTCAAACCGGAGTCATGACAAGGTGCTGGACCACATCAAGATCTGGGGTGAGAAGAGAACCATTGCCACCATTGCCAAGGGCAGCTGAAAATATCAGGCAGTCTACAACTGCATCATGGCCCAGGAGGTGACTCAGGGGCACCAGCCAAACTCACTGCAGATCCTTACTAAAATCAAATGCATGGAGTTGTAATACGTCTGGGGCAGGGACACTAACAAGGTCTTGGGTACCACAAGGACTGTGGTTCCCTACCATGAGAAGCTGTCCAAGATCCTTGAGGAGGACCACACCGTTGTTCCACACCACACTGTGCACTACACACTTGTGGGCCCAATGCAGTTCAGTGATGATGATGATGACAACAAAGATGAAGACTGAGTCACCTCTCCTTTGCCTGCTACCAAAACAGCTATGGAGACACATGAGAACCCCTGTTCTGTGGGCTTATTCCCCAGCCAGACCCTTGCTGCTCTGACCTTAACCCAGACACAGACTCAAAATGCTTATCAAGCAGGTGGAAATGGACAGTGCTACAACATCTGCTAGTAAGTGTCAGCAACTCCAAGGGAAATGGCAACTGGTGATGTTTTAGAGACAGCACATGGCTAGGGGGTGGCTCAGTGCTGTAGAGCACCTCATGGATTAGGAGTACCTTGGAGTTTTGTGTGTAGTGAATGGCTTGTGAAAGTGGCTAGGTATGGGTGGCAAGGGGTTCAGACTGCCCCCCTCACCTGCAGTTTACCAAAGTGAAGGGGGCATTGTGTTTAATGCAATGCAGAAGAGATAAGAGATGGTAGCACACCCATGCTTGGCCTACGGCAATTGCTCATGGGTCAATGGACTGATCATGGCTTGATGGATTAGTTAGGGCATTCTATCGCCTAGGTAAGGGTTAATTATTGTGTAAGAAGCACTGGCTGAAAACCCAGTCCACCTGCCCCATCCCCAGACTGCTCTGCCTAGCAACAGCAGTTTTCAACCTGCCCCTCCCCTTTCTCTGCGGCCATCTCACACTCAGTGGGGTGTGCCGGTGAGTTGGGGGCAGCATGGAAAAGCACCCTTCCCCCCAACTGGCACATATCAGTTACTAACAGTGTGTAGCAGTACCTAGGAAAGGGCTTGGCAGAGCTCCTGCCCACCCGGGCAGTTAAATCACACCCCAGGGACAACTTTCTGCAGCAACCATGTACAAAAACATGTAATCAAAGGCTTTTATTTAGGCGCATCTGCACACAAGCAGAGAGGTAGTTGAGGGTGTGAAGCTGTGAAAGGAGGGAAGGCATAGACTAAAACACAGCTCCATGCCAACCTGCATCTCCACCCTTCCCAAAGACATTGCTGGTATAGCCAGTGGAAGCCTCATGTGCTTCTCTTTGGGTGCTAGGTGAAACTAGCTCCAAAACCAGGGGACATTGCCATCTTTCAGGTCCTATGGAGGTAGCTACCTCTGTTACCACAGGGATACAGGTGCAGTTGCATGGTGGTCAAAGCTGTAGTCCTTTGTAGTCCACTACAAAAAGTTACTTGAACTTCAATGACAAGATGGGAGAATGGTCCTTGGCACTCTTTGCCCCCAGAAGTGCAGAGTTAAACCTGTCCATGGAGATGCAGCTACCAAGCTCCTTGGAGCTATCTGGCTCAGAGTAGGAGGGCATGTTCCATGCCACAGTGTGTTCCCAGGAACCTTCCCAGCCAGCAGGGAGACCTGTTGACAGGGGATTTGGGTGGACCCAAAAGCACCCACAGCACACATAGCAAAATTGCATATTTAGAGTAGTTTGTACTGTGTTAGGAGTTATAAGCTCATCCCATCTGCCTGTGAGAGGGCCTTTGTTTTCAAATGCTTATCTCAGGTTTATTTGAAGAAATAAAGTTTGCATGGTTATGATAGTTTGTTCCTTGTGTGCTTCCTGTTCAGTCCTCCATTTGCGTTGCTCACCAAGTTGTTTATCAAGATGTTTTGGAAAAGCAAATAACATACTATTAAAGGTGCACCATGGTGAATGATCATTCAAAATCATTCAGAGGTCCCCTGCACCCCCTGCAACCCTGAAGAACATTATCTCAGAAAGTAGTCAGCCAAGGCTTTCCTGATCAGAATGGCCTGCCCATGGTTCTGTCTGGGATGCTCAGCTGGGAGAGCCACTTCAGCCCAAACACCATCCAAAGTGCCAGGGACTTCCCCCACCACAGGTCTATCTGGAGCCATATTGGTTTCCTGGAAGGTTTCACCCCTCCCCTTATATATATTGTGGAGGATACATGTGGCAACTATGAAGCTGGGAATGTTCCTCAGCTTGTATTCAAGCAGACCACCAAGAACCTCCATCATGCCTTTAGGCACCCAGAGGTGCACTATACCATCATCCAGCAACCGCTCTGCTGGTAATTGAAAAACTCCTTCCTAGGGTCCAGCCAGCCAGTATACGACTTCATAAGCCATGGCAGCACTGGGTATGGTGAAGTCCCTGATGATCAAGGCAAAACAGTTAGTCCAGCCAAATCCATGGTGGGAGCAGTGGGAGTGAATTCCTCCTCCCCTCCATCTTCTCTGGGAAACTGGGATTCCTGAATATGCAAGCATCATGCTCCTGGCCTGACTACCCAACACTGATGTTAGTCAAGCATCCCCACTGGTCTAAAACTGCCTGGAGTATAAACGAAAAGAACCCCTTATGGTTTATGAAATCCAAGGTGCAATGAGGGGGGAACAGAATAGGTATGTGGGTCCCTTTCACATCCCCCATGCAGTTTGGGAAGTCCACGTGTTCAAACCTAGCTATGACCTCCTCTGGGTCCCTGAGGCAAATGAATCCAGCTGCTTCGGTAGGGTGCTGTACACTACATGCACAATCATCTTCACTGTTGTCCATCCCACTTCAAACTGGCTGTTCCACATCAATGGAGCAGAGGCTGTTGGTGTGCAACAACTTTCATATCACCAGGGCCACGTCTCAACAGAAGTGGGACACAGAAGTCCAATATCCTGGCACTGGAGCAGGGGGGCAACTTGCCACAAAGGTCTGCAATGTGCCCCAGGATATCATAAAGTTCTTCTGCCATCTCTCTTTACCCCAGGTTTCAAATGTAAGATGCTCCCACTAATCCAAACTCACCAGCAGCACCCAGCAGTGGTGAGATAGCATCTAATATCAGTCCTGCAGAGCTCCAGCTTGCACAGCACTGTCTTGTGCCTCCTGCAAATGGGCCAGCATGATGCCCATGTCAGCATCACAGTCCTCAAAGTAGCACTTCACCAGGGCCAGGAGTTCATGAGGCTGAAGCACTAAATGCATGTGGATTATAGCAGTCAGGGTAAGGACTTGCTCAGTTCTGCCACTGTCATCTCCAGGAAGCTGTTGGAGATATGAACCTGGGCTGGGATAGTCAGTCAAAGGGACTGGAGATCCTATGCCTGGCCAAAGAGAAATTGGAATTTGCATCTTCGGCTAGATGGTCAGCCAATCAGCACTTTCCTCTGTGCTCAGCTGTTTTCAGCCACTGTCAGAAATATGCAAAAAAAGAAGTGCTCCAACAAAGCATGCTGGGACACCTGCTCATCAGGTATCTAACCTGATGTTTAACAGGGGAGCAAAAGTTGTCAATATTACAGATTGTGACAAACACTACCATGCCACTTCTCAGAACAATTTTTCTTGCAAAGAACAGTTTTCCAACCATTTAGGTGGTCTAATAAAAGTTATCACATTTACCCAAAGAACCTTGACTGCTCAGAATATGATCTAACTTTAATGCCCCATACCGTTCCCAAAGTTTAACACATACTAAGTAGCCCACGTGACAAGGCCCAGAGAGCTTTGTCACATATTCAACATAATACTAAGTACAATTAAAGTGCAAGCAGATGCATGTTTCAAGCAATTTAGTGCATGTTAAGGGCCCTCATGACATTGCAAAGCAGTTCGCTTTCAGGCACGGGTAATCTCCTTTATTAGGTCACTACATGCCAATGATCTGTGGATGCTGCAAGCCAGTATGTGAAAAAGCACTAAACCTTTCAGCATTTAGCTGGAATAAAGAAAGGGTCTGTGAGATTATCTAATTTAGTGCAGGATTGCTTTCTCCAGGACACCCATATCAAGCATCCAAAGATATGTGTCCCATTTTCCTTTTGGAGAGAGGAATATAATCTACTATTGGATTTCTAAACTTTAATTAAGACATGAAGTTTAAGGAACTTCATTCAGATTCATGACACTTCAGTTCCAATGTCTGATTATTATAAATCAAGGTGACTGTGAAATTGGTCCAAGGGGAGAAGCGGGGAAGAAAGGAGAGAGAAATGATCAAAAGGTCCTCTTTCATTCAAGAGTTTATATTCATGTTTGAACCCAGAGTTCCATGAGCCCAATGGCAGATTTTGCTTAGGTCAGAAAACTGGTAAGGCCAGCAACAAATGAAAGTTTTATTCCCTCTGGGATTATAAAGCAAAAGGGAATGATAAGAGGCGGCAGGGAGACTGCAGATGACTAAAAATCAAAGCTTATATAATACAGCAGAATCATTCTTTCTACTGCTGTTCCTTCTTGCCCTTGATTAATGTGTATATTGAGTTGTACTGTTTGACACATACTGAGTAGCTACATTTGGATACAGAATTTCACTGATAGGGAGAGGGGAAAACCTGTACCTAATTAGTGAGGCTGTCTTGCTTCCAACCATCCTTCACTACGAACTCTGTGTTCCTCTTCTGGATCACTTCCCTTCTGATTGATAAGGAGAAGGCAGCTTGCTAACCTAGTTGCATTCTTTGGCTAACACCAAGCTAAATGCAGTTAAAAGCAACACAAGCTAACAAGAGTGTAAGGGTGTTGTTAGATATTACCTTTCCCACATATTACATGCTATTTAAGATGATAGCATCCATGCATTAAGACAGGATGAGGTGAGCTAAGCACCCTCTAAGCATCTCAAAGTTATCGTCTTCAGATAAGGACTATCTCCAGCTTGTGTTAGGCAACTCCTCTTGCAATAACATGAGTCTGCTCCACAGGACCAATACCAACAATTTGCAGTCCCCCAGTATCCCAGGATGTATCCCAGGACTCCCATCTCTCCACCTCACCCCATATGGGTAAACAATCATCCAGAATGCTACTGCCCTAGACTGACAGAGACCCAGGGGGAGCTGGACAGCCAGGGGCAAGTGGGGATCTGTAGTGGGGAGCAGTGGCAACGTGTAGAGAGTGCATGGGGGTGCACGTGCACCCCCTGAGAGTGCTGGTGCACCCCCTGACTGGCTGTGCTCACTGTTTAGGAAGCCACTTCCAGAAGCAGCTGCAGTGATTGGCCATACCCCTCCCAACCACCCCAGATCAGTGGGATCAGCTGTAGGGGACTCCCCCGCCCGGTCGCTGACTAAGGTGGCACCAGTCGCCCATGGTAGGGAGGGAACAGAGGTGTAAGCAGGGTACCACTGGAAAGCCAGAGAGCAGAGTAGCCATGGGGCAGATAGATAGGCAGCTCCTAGCTATACCCCTGCTTCCCAGATCCCTAGTGGCAAGTCATAGGGTATTAACCCTCAGTGTGTAACTGCTCGCACCACGTGCTAAATTTAATACGTCCTAGCATCCCTTAGAGCTAGCAGGTACTAACTGCAATGTGTAGCAACACCCTAGTGGTATGACCTCATTGAAAGCAGCATTTTAGAACCTGATTCAGCTGTTGGATGTATCCAGGGAAAATAGAGAGCGCCAAACTGTCATTGTTCACAAGGTTTTCAGATTCTTTCCCTGTGTTTCCCATTTTCTGATGGTATACTACTATACTTGTTTAAATGGATTTTTCCCTATTTAAGAAAGAGTCACAACAAATTTAAACTGAACTCTTCTTATTTCAGCCAGGCAGAAAATATTCCTCACCCAAACAAGGGGCCATGTGCTGTTCTGTTGGGCAAAACTGAGATAAATAGTCTTTTGCTAGGCTGATGAGAGCTGGGGTGGGGAGGGCGAGGTTTACTGGCAGGTGTCAGAAACATACAAAACAGAAAAGGGACTGACCAATCTTTATAGTTTACAAGCTAATTAGCCATGTCATCCTCCCTAAAACAGATGCTTAGACCTCCTCCTCTCCGTGGGCTGGCAGAGCAAATTACCACAAGGCTTTGCCCCACTTATGCTAGATGTAAATCTCTCTCTCTAGTGCTTCATTACACAGTTCAGGTGTACTTTGGGTCTAAAAGCAACAGTGCAACTAAACTATTTGTGTGTTATATTCATCATAACACTTAGCAAGAACAGATACATGGCAGGGAACAAGAGAGATGAACAAAGAAATATTCTATAGTTACTGCTTTGATTGCTCAGAATACTCGCTTAGGAATAGAAATCCCATTGTACTACACATGCATATAAACAAATGAAGGCTCAGACACTCCCCACTAACATGTTCAGGCCCATATCCAACTCCAGCTTGAGACAGGTAAGCAGTATTTACAAAGCTAAATTTAGCCACAAAAATGACGCTTTAATCCATAGTGGATTTTTTTATCCCTTCCCCTTCCCAAGAAGAAGTATAACTACATGTCAGCTGCAGAAGAATAGGGGAGGAGTACCTTCCCACCTTTAAACTCAGTATCCTAGTGGTCAGGACACTTACACAAGGAGTGGCAGACCCAGGGTCTATGTCTCCCTCACCCCAATGGTGTTTGAACCTATACCTACAACTTCCCATTAAACTGAATTTAACCACCAAGCAATGGACTAGGCAGGGCCAAGAACACCCTCTTGAAAGTTCAGGGTCCCTGCTTCTGCACCCAATGGGCGCATCCACATGAGCACGCAGGTGTGTCTTGCAGCGTCTCAAAGGGCTCTGAGCGTCTCAAAGG
>NW_017729025.1:143275630-143279689 GCF_001723915.1 Gavialis gangeticus
TTGAGCTGCTGCAAATGCACGTGCTTGCATGTGTAGACATGCCCAAAGGGGCAAATGAAAAAGCAAAGCAAATGGAGATTCAGATACATGGCTTTCCATGTCATTTCATAGTTTCATTGTTGTTTGATGCTGGAAGGGACCTTACAGATCATTGGGTCCAGTCCTTCTATACCGGGGCAAGAAACACTTCTGGGATCAAATGACCCCAGCAAGATGGACATCAAGATGTTTTTTGAAGATCACCAGCTTGGATGACTGTACCATCTCTGGCAGGGTGGTCTGTTCCAAACCCTCAGCAGCCAGCTTGTAAAGAAGTTTTTCCTTATGTCTAGCCTGAAGCAATCTTCAATCAGCTTGTGCCCATTATTTTTTGTCCTCCCCTGGGGGGGCCTTAGTAAATAGACGCTCCCCCAAGCCCTGATGTACGCCCCAGATATACTTATGGGCTGTCACCAATTACCCCCTGAGCCTTCTCTTCTCCAGGCTGAACAGTCCCAAATCCCTCAGCCTCCTCATATGATTTGGTCTCAAGGCCTCTAATCATGCATGTGGCCCTCCTTTGGACTCTCCCAAGATTCTCCACATCCTTCTTGAAGTACGGTGCGCAGAAATGGACACAGTACTCCAGTTGTGGATTCACCAAGGCTGAGTAAAGTGGGAGGATGACATCCCTTGCCCTGCTCAAGATGCCTTCATGGATGCATGCCAGTGTTTGATCAGCTGTATCAGCTACAGTGTCGCACTGGTGGCTCATGTACATTTTGTTGTCAGTCATGACACCCAGGTCTCATTCAGTTGTGGTGCTGGCAAGCATAGCTCTGCCAAGCCTGTAAGTGTGTTGTGGGTTATTTCTCCCCAGATGGAGCACTTTACATTTCTCTGTATTAAACAACATCAAGTTGAAGTCGTTGATAAACATGTTGAAGAGCACTGGCCCAAATACTGAACTCTGAGGGACACCACTGGTCACCTTCCTCCATGATGACTCAGTTCCATTAATCAATACCCTTAGGATTGTACCATGGAGTCAGTTGCCTAGCCACTGGACCGTAAAGTAGTCAAGACCGCATTTTGTCAATTTGCCCATGAGGACGTTGTGGGAGACCAAGTCAAAGGTCTTTCTGAAGTCCAAGTACATCAACTTCATTTCCCCTATCCAGGTGGCAAGTTACCTGATTGTAGAAAGAAATGAGGTTGGTCTGGCGTGACCTGCCCATGATCTGACATGACCTGTCCATCACACGTGACTTTGTTTAGAAGTAGTGGGCCAGATTTTAAAAAGACAATAAGCAGGGCTACAATGGAAGAGATAGCATCTTCCACACTTTGACAGACCAGCAGCAAGTGACATTATAACTCAGGCTCTCTCCGATAGTAAGACCAAAACTATCCAAGCTAAAGGGTTGTTGTTCTTCCCTTGCTGGTCTCAATCTTCTTCCCTCAAGCACAGAGCTCATAAGCAATCGCTTGCACCATTTACATCTCCCTCAGATTTCCCCTTTCCTGTCTCTTCAATTTTCATTCTGCTTATCAATCAGAGGACTCTTCCTTTCCCTTTTCAAACAGGAGAGCCACTCCAGGTTTTGCCATCTTCGTTGGTGTCCTGTTTGCTATAGAACACCTACATCAACTCTAGTTTCTCCTACCTCTGTCCCTATTTTGACAGAAGACAGTTTTTTTTCCTTCCTACCAGTCTTACAGCCCATCTTGTTGCAGCCTATGAATTGAGGATACACCTGGCAAATACGCTTACCAGAATTCCCCCTTATTCAATGCTGTCTCTACTTGTACCCAGATTATACAAACAATAATCTCATGATCCAAATAATACAGATCCATGAAAAAGACACATCAACCAGGATATACCTACCAATACAAAAGAGTTTGTTGACAACACAAGTGTCAAGGCATTAATGCCTCACAAGAAAGGAAGACAACCAATAGTCATGGGGTCTGTTATAAAAGCAAGTTTGCTCCATGGATTAAAACAGAAGAAAAGTTCATCAGAGTTTATTTCAAATTAGTCATTCCTTGAATTCAGACATGGAAAGAAAGCTGTATTTTGAAGTCCTTATTTGGGTTTGTTTCAGTAATTTAGAATTCTGTTTATTATTTTTCCAAAGACTGCATGTCCCCAAAATGTTTTTCTTACTGAACATACATAAACTAAAACAATATTTCAACAATTCTTATATGAACTTCTGATCTTCCCCATCCAGAAGCAGATCTTTGTCAATGGACTGGTCAGATATTTTTAGAGCAAGATTTGTACCGTGTGGTGGGCCAAAAAATACATTTTTTTCTCTTTTGATCTACATCACAGATAGTAATGCAAAACTGTTCATTACAGCAGTTAAAAGTCATCATTACTATCCAAATGTGCTAATTTCTAACACTGCTACTACAATGAAGCTAATGGTTCCATTAGGCAATAATTGTAGGCAAACATTCTGTCAAACTACACTCTATTCTCCCATATTTTAAAAGCCTAAACTCCAAGTTACAATGGTAGGTAATATTTGGTTAAGATAAATCAACTTTTACATAATCCACCTACTTTCAGATTCTTTAAAAAACACATACCATTTGGAAACAGCCTTAGGCTTCTGGTAAAAATCTGTGCTTTATACAGAACATATATAGCCGTCTATGCTCTGTGATGCCTCAGGCCTACCCCACAAAAACAGACACACCCAAAAACCACTCATCCCATTTGAATACTGTGGCCAATGAACATTGTCAAGAAGAATGCCTAGTATGGATTTCAAACAGTAGGAAACCAATGCTCAGCATCCTTTCTTTAATTACCTCTATCTTTATTTAGCAGTTTCATTAAGTTAGAACAGGATTATATGAATAGGAGTTTGTAGGACTGGGCCGTATGTGGTCACAATGCCACCACAGAGAATTAAAAAAAAAAACAACACATTGTCTCTAGGACACAGCCAACATCTTTGGAAAGAGAGTGTTGAGGTCACTGTAAGTACAGCACTGCTACTATTTAAATTGATTTGAAAAGCACCTCATTGGACTTGCTGCCTTTGAGAAACACATTATCTAAAATAATCATCAGCTGTTCAGGAATGCAAATATTACGTCTTGTTGGTATGGCTCTCAAATACACACACATCAAAACAGCTGGAAAATTTTAGCACCAATTTTAATTTGTAAGTCAAAGAAGCAGAAGCACGTTATGCATCTTCCTCTGAAATCCTATTGTATTTGTAACAGTTAGGGATGGGAGGCAGCATATAAATTTCATATACCACATAGCTCAGCTTCAGAACAACCTTTTTGGTTCATTCCCTTTCCAGCACAGCCTCAGGACTGTGGCTGGTTATGAGAGAAAGCCTTATACAGACACAAGCCATGAATTCTGCTGTCTGTTTGCTCTTTCAACCCTTCAAGTAAATGGTGCTTATAGCTTTAAAGGTAGCAAGTAATGCTTATCTACTCTTGAATCCTGGATTCTATGTTTGTGCAGCACTTAGGGTCCAGTGATCAGCAGCAAACTTATTAGTAATACGTACAAAATAATCTTGATAAGTTTCCAATACAAAGATGAATAAAAGAGCATTTCTGGGTAAGGATATAGTGTGCAATACATTCAGATAGTGCAGCCTGCACCTTAGTGAAAATCACAGTGGGAGGTTTAGGAAAAACATGTCATGTTCTGAAGTGACAGCCCAGCTGCAACTGAGCACATACTCATTAAGAAGTGGAATTAGCATAAAGTTTGCTTAATTCCATGATAACATTACTGCAAGTCTTTACCTTAGGAACACTGGAAGCATTTCCCAGGAGTTGCATCACAAGATATTGTTTGGCAGGTATAAAAAAATGGAAAATAAGATACAAAACCTATAGTTGTAGCAGATGGAGGGGAGACCACAGGATCATACAAACACAGGGCTGGAAGGGACCTCATGAGGCTATCTAGTCCAGCCCTCTGCTCAAGGCAGGATCACCCCTTGACAAAACCATCCCAGCCAAGTGTCTGTCCAATCTGCTTTTAAAAATGTCCAGGGTGGAGATTCCACAGCTTCTCTAGGCAATCTG
>NW_017729025.1:143284689-143289425 GCF_001723915.1 Gavialis gangeticus
CCCTCTGCTCAAGGCAGGATCACCCCTTGACAAAACCATCCCAGCCAAGTGTCTGTCCAATCTGCTTTTAAAAATGTCCAGGGTGGAGATTCCACAGCTTCTCTAGGCAATCTGTTCCAATGCTTGACCACCCTCACAGTCAGAAAGTTCCTCCTAATCTCCTATCTAAATTCCCCCTGCTGCAACTTAAGGCCATGGATCCTTGTCCTGTCCACTACAGCCAAAGAAAAAAGCCCATCTCCATCCTAATCACCCATCAGGTATTTGAAGACTTACCAAATCCTCCTTCAGTCTTCTCCTCTCCAGGCTAAAGAACCTCAGCTGTTTCAGCTTTTCTTCCTAAATCATGCTTCCCTAAGTCACTCTCCACTGGACTGTTTCCAAACTGTCCACACTTCAAGTGTGTGGGTCCAAAACTCTTGGTTTGCAAGTGACATTGCTGTTAATACTATCCAGGATACTGTCAGCCTTTTCAACAACAAGAGCACACTTTTGGTTCATATTCAGTTTATGTCCTACTGTAACCTCCCAGGTCCTTTTCCACAACACTGAGCCTGGCCAGCCAATCCCCAGTCTGTATTTCTGCATGCAATAATTCTGTCCTAAGTGCAGGACTTCGCAGTTGTTTGTTATTTCATCCGATTGTTTGCAGAACATTTTTCATGTCTATCCAGGTCACTCAGCTCTACCCTCTGGAATATCTGCAACTTCACCCAACTTGGTGTCATTGCAAAGTTGCTAAGAGCACACATAATCCCATCCTCCAAATTGTTTATGAAGATGTTAAACAATACTGGAGCTAGGACAGATCCCTAGGGAGACCCACTTGATACCTCTTCCTAACCAGACATTGAGCCACTGATGATCATTGAGCATGATGATCCTACTAGTTACATATGAACCTTACAGTACAGTGCTTACCTTACAGATCATAAAGCACACTATTTATTCCCTCTATTCTCCACAAAAGTGGTAGCAGCCAGCCAATTCCAGCCTGTGTAGGCAGCCCACCCCAACAAATTCCCTAGGCAGTCACACCCATGCATCTGCAACTTATTTCCATGTGCAAGATCCATCTTCTTGGAGTGGCATTTATGATTTACTTTTGGCTTTATTTTCACATACGGTTGTTTTCTCTTTGTACTCATGCCTCTGTTTCAAATTTCTTTCTCTACCTGTTTGTTTGGAATAACAGTTGTTAGGGCCTAGGATGCAAACACTGGCAGCATGGAACAAACTAAGGGTGAAGTTATGTCACACTTAACCCATACTAAATCTGTGGAATGATAAACAGTGTTAAGGTTAGAACATGCTGTGAGCAGTCACAAAGTAAAGGTTAACACCATTCCTTGCCTGCTTGCCACTAGAGGGCTGGAGCCTTGCATCATGGGATGCTGGAGGTCTGCAAATGGCTTATTTTATCTCAGTGCACCAGAGTGATGTTACCTTAATATGGGCTAAGCTAGGTAGCACGGCCCAGAGTTAATCCTCATCTGAAGTGGCATAACTTTAGATACCCAGAAGGAACTTAACACGAGTTAATGAGCTTAAACGTGCAGATGTGTGCATTTTAAAAGGTCACACAGAAGGAACCAACCAGGCAACAAAAAAAAAGTACACATGCTTTTGTACTAATGCTTGAAGCCTAAGCATAGGTGGTGGAAGGCCAGGGCTAACAGGGCTTAGCCCCCCAAATGCAGGGCAGTGATGGCAGTGGGTAGGGCTGCACAGCAGCCCAGGCATGGGCTCCTGGAGGCTACCGCCAGGGAGGAGGGCACACACAAACACAGACATGCAGCCGGGGCCTGCAGCAGCCTGGCAGCATGTAGAGCACTGCCCAGCACAGCAGGTAAGTCTGTCATGGGGAAGTGGAGGGGGGAGAGAACAAGGCCCCCATGTTGAGGGAGGGAGTGGGGCAGAGGCAGGGCCAGGGTGAACAGGGCCCTGGGGTCAGGTTGTGGGATGCTCAGAGCCCAGGTGGCTCATCCAGGGGCATGGGGGGAGGGGCTCCTGCTGTGTGTGCACCCCAGCAGCGGCCTGGGCAGCTCGTGCCCCTTGGATCTGCCCACGGGGCAGAGGCAGGCTGGGGTCTGCACCCTGTGCACAGGAGGCACATGGCATCACACTGCTCTGGGGCAGTGGCAGCAGGACACAGACCCCAGCCCACAGCAGCAGCCCGGCTCTGCCACACGTACAGATCTGGGGGGCACGTGCCCCTGGGCCTCTGCCAGGGTGTGCAGTAGTGGGAGCCACCCCACGCCCCTGGACAAGCTGCCCGGGCTCTGAGCATCCCACACTCTGGCCCTGGGGCCCCATTCACCCCAGCCCCTGCCCCACTCCCTCCCTCACCACAGGGGCCTCAATCTGCTCCCCCATGCCACTTCTCCATGACAGACTTGCCAATTGAGGGGGTGGGGGTGGTGCATGGGCAAGTGCGCACACAAGCACTCAGCCCCCCCAAATGACTTCCTGCCCTTTGGGCAGGGGGCTGGACTCGATGATCTTCTGAGGTCCCTTCCAGCCCTAATGTCTATGAAATCTATGAAATATTTTCTGCCTTCACCTATGAGTTTAAGATCAAATGTGGAAGAATTTGAATACTTAGAAGCAAATAATGATACTGATGTAATGGGTATCTCTGAAAAATGGTACAAGGAGGAAAATCAATGGGATGCTGTAATACCAAGATACAAATTATATGGGAATGATAGAGTAGGTCATACTGGTGGGGGAGTGAAACCCTACATCAAAGACTGCATTGAATCAAATAGGGTGGATTTTTCAACTGATGAGAGAGGTACCATATACTCTTTGTGGAATGAAATCCTGGGTTTCAATAGGAAAAATGTATGTCTAGGGATATGCTATTGACCCCCAGACCAGGACAGCAGCAGTGAGCTAGAAATGCTAAGGGAGTTGAGAGAGGCCGCAACTGCAGAAAGCACATTAATAATGGCGGACTTCAGCTATCCACAAGTAGATTGGGTCAATCTGACATCAGGCTGGGATGCAGAGACCAATATTCTTGATGTTATAAAAGACTGCTCCCTGAAACAGTTAGTTCTGGAACCTTTAAGAGAAAAGGACATTCCTGTCCTAGTCCTAAGTAGTGCACAGTATTGGTTGCAAAGGGTAAGTGTTACTGACCTCCTTGACGACAGTGATCACAGTTGGGTTTGGCATCCATGTAGGAGGGGAGACAAGAAAAGATACCACGGTAGCCTTTACCTTTAGAAAGGGAAACTACACCAAAATGAGGCAGCTAGTTAGATGGAAGTTAAAAGGGGCCCTTAAAGAAGGGCCCTTAAAGAGGTGAGGAACTGGCAGGCAGCATGGGAACTGCTTAAGAACACCATATTGGAGGCACAAAGCAAATGCATACTCCAAATAAGAAAAAAATGGTAAGCAGACCAAAAGAAAAGCAGCATAGTTTAGTTGCAGAGGCAATAAGCAAAAGGGAAAAAACTTCTTTCAAGTCAAATCGCAATGAGTAAAATAAAAAAAAGCATGAACACTGGCAAAGGAGATATAAAACTGTAATAAGACAAGCTAAGAGAGAATTTGAGAAGCAACTGTTAGAGACACAAAAGGTGTCACACTGGGCTATAGATGCCAAGTCTGGAAGTCACCTCAGGGTTGGGAGAAGCCACGAAGTCAGAATCCAGGGGATCTGTCTGGAGAATCAAGTCGGGGATCCAGAAGGTCAGGCACAATGCAAGGCCAGAGGGCTAACTGGGTTGAGTATGTGGAGAGTGAGGCAGACAGCAAATTCAGGAAGCTAGCCAGGTCAGGTATCCAGGAGGTCAGACCAATGCCATGTTGGGTATCTGGAGGGTCAGGCACACAGCAAAGTCAGGAGGCTGGCTGAGTCAGGTATCCAAGAAATATGTGAGACAGGAGCAGAATGAGCCAAGGCTGCCTCAGCCTAGATACAAGGCTGAGCCTGGTTGCACAGAAACTTCCTTTTTCAGGTCAGAGATTTACATTGGAAGCGGGGAGGGGTCATCTGACCCTGGCTGGCCACTCTGGTGACAAGGAATAGGAGTGTGGCTAGATCTAACAGGGGGATTCTGGACACCTGTGTCCACCCCAATGCTCTGCTGAGGAGGGGGCAGACCAGGAAGGGCAGCTGTGCCAAGCAGGCTGAGGTCCTGAGTGCAAGGCCACAGCCTGACAAAAGGTGATAATAAACATTTCTTTAAGTACATTAGAAGCCAAAGACCTGCCAGGGAGTCAGCTGGGCATTTGGATGATCAGGGGTGCTGAAGGATGACAGGGCCATTGCCAAGAAACTAAATGCATTCTTTGCATCTGTCTTCACTGTGGAATGTGTTAGGGAAATTTCCTCACCATCCATACCTCTCTAGGGACAAGTCAGTGGAGCTGACCCAAATTGAGGTTTCAGTAGATCACGTCATAGAGGAAATTGATAAACTAAACAGTAGCAAAATCACCAATCACCCTGGAGTCCTGAAGGAGCTCAGATCAACTCCTACCTGTAGTATGCAACCTAT
Source organism: Gavialis gangeticus (assembly GCF_001723915.1). NCBI lineage: Eukaryota > Metazoa > Chordata > Crocodylia > Gavialidae > Gavialis > Gavialis gangeticus. Next base: position 143,289,204 of record NW_017729025.1, read on the forward strand.
CACTAAAAATAGCCTTGGTACCAGAAAACTGGAGGATTGTCATAGAATCATAGAAGTAGGGTTGGAAGGGACCTTGTAGATGATCAGGTCCGACCCCCTGCCCTGGGCAGGAAAGGAAAACCGGGCTCAAATGACCCCAGCCAGGTAGGCATCAAGCCTCCTCTTAAAGACCACCAGGGTAGAATCCATCACCACTTCCCCTGAAAGTTGATTCCAAATCCT
>NW_017729025.1:143294425-143307751 GCF_001723915.1 Gavialis gangeticus
ATCTGCCTGTGTAGGCATCAATGCTACAGTCACCTAGTTTTTTAATGAGAGTGGGGTGGGAGACAGTGTCAAATGTAACTCTCTTATTTATAAAAGTTCTAGAGGGGATGCAGAAAACTGCAGGCCAGAGAGCCTAACTTCTGTTCCTGGAAAACTGGTAGAAACAATTAAAAAAAAAAAAGGAATTGTTCAGTAATGGATGAACATGCTTGCTGGGGAGGAATCCACGCAGCTTCATCAAATGGAAATCGTATTTCACCAACCTACAAGAGTTCTTTGAGGGTGTCAATAAGCAGGTGAATTGGGGTGATCCAGCTGACATTGTATATTTGGACTTCCAAAAAGTCTTTGAGAAAGTCCTTCACCAGAGGCTTTTAACTAAGTTGGGTAGTCACAGGATTACAGGGAATGTCCACTTGTGCATTAGAAATTGGCTGCAAGGTAGAAAGCAAGTATAAATGGCCAGGCCTCAGGATGGAAAGGAGTAAACAGCAGGGTACCCCAGGGATCTGTGCTGGGACCAGTGCTCTTTACCATATTCATAAATTATCTGGAAAAGGAGATGAGTGGCAAGGTAACCAAATTTGCAGATGACACAAAATTATTCAAAGTGGTAAAGACCAAGGTGAGCTATGAGGAACTACAGAAGGATCTGGCATGGCTAAATGGGCAACTAACTAGCAGATGCAATTCAATGTAGATAAGTGTAAAGCGATGCACCTGGACAAACATAACCCAATTTATACATATACACTGATGTACTCTACATTAGCTGTTACCACACAGGAAAAAAATCAGGGAGTCATTGCAGACGGTTCACTAAAAACAAACTCAGTGGCTCAGCAGCTGTCAAAAAAGACAAACGCACTCTTAGGGATCATTAAGAAGAGAATTGTAAACAAAACTGAGATATCATTATGCCCTTTTATAACCCCAAGGTGCATTCATACCTTGAATACTATGCCCAGTTCTGGTCCCCAGGCCTCAAAAAAGGATATGGAAGAACTAGAGGAGATACAGAGAAGGGAAAAAGGATAATTATGAGTATGGAGGGGCTTCCGAATGAAGACAGACTAGAGAGGCTAGGCCTATTCAGTTTAGAAAACAGATGCTTGAGGGGGGACATGATAAAGGCTTACAAAATAGTAAATGGTGAAAAGAAAGGAAACAGGGATTTATTATTTACTCTCTCACAATACAAGAACGAAGGATCATAAAATGAAACTAGGAGGTAGTAAGTTTACACTAACAAAAGGAAGTTGTTTTTCACACAGCATGTAATTAAAGTGTGGAACTCATTGCCACCAGATATTGTGGATGCTGGCAGTTTAGCTAAGGATATGATTTGTCTAATCAAACAAGGGATTAGACAAATTTTTGGAGGAAAGGGGCATCAGTAGCTATTGGGCATGGGAGACAGAGATACAACCTCTGAATGAGAACTTCCTAGACCTTAAATGCTGGAGGTTGCAAGTGAGAGAGGAACAGTGGAAAGAAACCCTAGTCATATGCAGTTCACTTTCCCTTTCAGCATCCACTCACTGCCACAGTGACACAGGATATTGGGCGAGACAGACCTATGGTCTGACCCAGTAAGTGGCAATTCTTATGTTACGTTCTTCAGTGCACTTAGTATGGTCTAAGCGTAACATGTAACTTCACCCTAGCTAGCATAAGTCTTTCTGCTCTAAGTTATACCAGGTGAGCAGACAAGCCCCCAACCAGAACAACATCAAGACAGCACCCCACCTCTCCAAGCTGTACTATGCACTCCTGAGCTTTAGTTGATGACTTGAATCAATTATTGCTTATTGTATAATCCCAAATGTAGCAAAGTTTCTTTGCACTTTGAAACACTAGGATAACAACATAATCATTACCATATTCTAATTCCAGATGTCAATGGTGGAGAAGAAGTTTGGTGTAAAGAGATTATCTTCACAGTAATGGTCTCTCTCTCTCTCTCTCTCTAGTCTTTGTGTGACCTATGTCTACAGAAAGCCTTGTGCAATTATCCTCTGTCAGCAGTAATCCCCATTATTAAGAGTGGATATGATCCAATAACAATTCTGCCTGCAGCTGAAACTGAAGAGACGCTCTCTGACTCAAGCCTCTGGATGCTTACATGACCTGAGAGCCATGCTTCCCCCTTCTACAGGACTAAATGTTTTCAGATTAGGAAGATGACGTGAAATTTACAAAAGAAAACAAAACAAAACAGCTCAATCCACAATACTTGAACCACTGATCTAAAGATGCTAATCAATCAGAACATAATTAGATATTTCACACTTGTGATACTAACCATGGAGGCATAAGAAAAAAATAAAGTGGCTGGTCCCATTGCAGTTGATGGTTTTGTACTATATTGTAAGGCACAAACAATGGCTGCTGGGGGCAGAGCGTATTTTAAGCTAAATCAAACAAATGAACACAAGTCAGATCAAAGATAATAACAAATTTCCAAAGGAGGGCAGAGGCAGGGGAAAAAAGAAAGATCCAGCCTGGCATTTTCATAAATAAACATTAAAAATAAAAGGTATTTTCCTATCTTTAGAGACAGTTAAACACATCAAAACACAGGACTTCTCCTTACAAAATGTACTGTATTTATTCACATAACACATGCCTCTTTTCTTCATAAATTAACCTTCCAATATTGGGGTGTATGTTTTAAACAAAGTTCATTTCCATGCTAGAATGAAGGCAAAGGAATGCTGTAATGACTGTCAGTGTTTGCTCTGTGCTGGGTTCTGGCTCCACACAGGAGAGAAGGAGTTTGCTCTTATGTATTTCTCACTGTCTCCTTGAAAACTCTGCAGCTCAAGCTTTAACTGTCACAGGCCATATGTAGACAAAATGAGGGGCGCATGTGGATGACACTTTAAAGTGGGCTGGATGTTTTTGCACCGCTTTAACAGTGTCGGTGCCTGCACGCCTTGGCAGCATATTGCGTATTCATTCCAGCTGCTTTAAAAAATTTGGCGGCGTAATGCAGCAGCCCAGGAAGGCAGGCTCTGCCCAAGAAAAGCAGCGAGCCTGATTTTTTTCCACCCCTTGGAGCCTGCCTGCCAGCCTGAGCTGCGTGGGAACCCGGTGCTTACCTCTGCAGCTGCGGTGCCCCCCAGGACCGCCCGAGCCAGATGCCTGCGGGTGGGTGCCACCTGTGGGGGGCTGCCGCTGCCATAGCACCAGCCCCCACCCAGGCCAAGAACCACTCAGCACACCAGCAGCTCACCCTCCCCTCCCCACCACCGGAGAGGCAGGTAAGTCAGTGGGATGTGTGAATGACACGCAGGTTTAAAGGGCCCTCAGTCGAAGTGGTGTTTTTAAAAACTTACCGCTTCAATCTAGGGCCCCCGTTTCATCTATACATGCCCAGTCACTGGCAGAAAAGCTTGAGCTGTGGAATTTGCAGAGAGTGAGTGATGCTGAAAACCAGACTCTGTCCCTGCTCCATGCAGCCTACATCCAACCATGACTCTGGAAAAAAATTCTTCATTCTGCCTTTCTAAAACAAAGTGGATCACTTGTTTGAGGGTGTGTGGTATGCAAGAAAATATGGTAACTGACACTGTAAAACATGTAATCCAGGCAACAGCAAAATCACCTTTATTTTTCCTCACTGTTAAATAGGTAGTGATTTTATTATGGCATGTTGTCCCTGCATTGACTAAAATGCCGCTTATCCTAAAACTCATATTTTTGCCTTGGAATTGCAGTATCACCTTGGAGAATATTTGGCTATGATAGAAATCTACATAAAAAATTCTTTCTTGGTTTTATTTTCCATACTTGTCACATACATCTAATGCCATTTCCTCCAATAGAAAAATGAAAATTGGCTTTTTAAAAAATCTCCAGAAACTTCCATAACAGTTATAAAAAGGATATACTGTACATGCAGGCACGCACACAATATACACTGTGGTAAACCCTCTCACCCTACTCTACCTCACCATCCCATGTCTTTTCACTGCACCAGGATTGTCTTCAGTGCATGCATATGTTTTCAAGAGATCAGGCAGAGTAATATTTGAAGAATTTAAAAAGAATCTGCTGGGTAGCTTAAGTTCTACAACATGAACTCATTTAGAAAGGTCAAAACCAAGCGGGATTGCAAGGGATTTGGAACTGCAGAAGGATCTAACAAAGTTTGATAAATGGTCAGCACAGTGACAGATGAAATTTAGTGCAGACAGGTGCAAGATAATATACACTAGAAGGAATCATTTAAACTATTCATACATACTGATGGCTTCTAAACTAGTTGGAATCTCTCAGGAGACAGATCTAGACATCACTGTGGACAGCTCACTGGAGATGTCTGTTGAGTGTACAACGACAGCCAAAAAAGCAGAATCTTAGCTTGGTTTGAAAAGGGTAGAGAACAACACAGAAGATACCAGTATAGACCAATTATATTTTCAGCCTCACCCCAAATGTTGACAGTGAAGCTTACATAAAAAGACAGAGACACCAAATACCTTAGCCATACAAAAAGGACATGTGAAACTAGACTAGAGTTCTACCTCTGCCAGAGACTGAAGTACCCCAGAAAATGCAGAGGATAGTAACAGAAAGAGACAGTGAGATTTCTCAGTCAAGTCCCTGTTAATGTGCACATAACAGAATAAAATAAGTAGGAGAATTATTTCTGTTTCAAGCAACACTGGGCCTGTCCCCACATAACACCTGAATGCGGCTGTGTCCCCATACTGGACCCACTATGGACCTGGCCTCTCTGCCAGACTGCAAGCCAATTCCTATGATGAACATAGTTCATATATTCTGATGCTGACTGAGATTCAAACCAACCTAGGAATGTCATAGGCTAGCTTACAACATTACTACTCTCAGATTTCTAAACTTCTTATGGTCAAGACTGATTAGACCCATTGGTTAGGTACAGAGTCAAAAAGCCCGAGGCTGAATCGATTCAGTCTTTGCAGATTAGTCTAAGATGCAGAGATTAAACTGAGAAATGACTAGACAGACATTCACTTATTATTCAGGAAAATGCAGCCACATGCCTGCAGTGGCTTATGCCAGAAACTGGGAGGTGCTAAAGCACAGCTCTCTGGTACCTACCCAGCATAAGCTGTGTGTTTGCTTCCTGTTTCTGCTGCACCCAAGGTCTCTGGGATTTGCAGTCCACAATCACAGTAGCAGGACTCTGCAGGGTTCCTCATCAGTTCCTCTTCCTGCTTCCAGGTGCCTCTGGAATTTGTAGTCCACAGTCGCAGCCAACAGTAAGGTTTTAGCAGGGCAGGGCAGCTCTGTACTCTGGGGAAGGGGAGTTTAAACCCCCTCCCTGGCCCCAGACCCCAGCCCAGATTTGCCTGGGCAGGGCAATCCCTACCTCCCCATGACTCCAGCCCTTCTCTGCTGAAGCAGATAGCACAACCCAGCCCAGGGCTGAAAAACATGCTGGGATGCTGGGGGACTCTGATTTAACTTGAACCAAGAAGGGGTCTGGGACAGAAGTTTCATAAACTGTTTTGACCAGGTTTATCTTAAACCAGTTTCAGCCAGTCTGAAACTGGTTTGTGTGCACTGAACTTCTGCTGTGTTACGGGTTTAAAACAGGGCCTTTGTGGAGCCAGATCCAGGGGGTAGGTGATGGGGCATGATGCGGGGAGAGTAAGGGCTGTAGGGGGAGCACGCACCAGGGGAGCTAGACGGAGTGGGGACAGAGGTGGTAGAGGGGGGTAGAAGCAGCAGGGTGCAGGCAGCAGCTGCGGCTCCAATCCTGAACCTGGGCAAGATCCAGGGCCTGAGTCAGAGCTGTAGCAGCTGCCCACCACCCTCATCTGCCACCTCATACTCGATTCCAAGATGAGGGACTTTTTTCTCCATGTTAAATGGGAAGGAAAAGTGTGTCTTGGATCTGAGTAAATATAATCATTAATAACTAAATCACAAATATTAACTGCAAGGCAGAAACCTCAACTAATTCATATCACAGCCTCATGCTAGTTTCAATTTATGCTCTTCTGACTGTGTAGTTCAGCATATTGCCTGGTCAGTATATAGTGTCTAATACAAAACATACATGATATACAATATGGACAGGTGATTTCATGAGACTTCTACACACTTAACTTTAGCATTTCTTAACAGATTTGTTTTTCCTTTCAACAATGCACTGATCTATGTTTTTGTATTTAACAGTGGATAAACTTAAGATAGAAGGCTTTTAGTTCTTCTGCAGAGCCTGACACATAATCTTGAGTCAAAGGTTTCATAGATTTCATAGCCACCACAGCTGAAAGGGACCTTGCAAGATCATTGGGTCCAGCCCCCTGCCCAAAGGGCAGGAAGTCAGCAGGGGTCAAATGATCCCAGCAAGATAGGCATCCAAGTGTTTTTTTTAAAGTATCCAGAGCAGATGCTTACACCACCTCTGGGGGGAGTCTATTCCAGGCCCTGGGGACTAGGACAGTAAAGAAGTTTTTCCTTCTGTCCAGCCTAAAATGGTCTTCCAGGAGTTTGTAACTGTTGGACCTTGTCTTCCCATGGGATGCCCTGGTGAACAGTTTTTCTCCCAGTTCCTGAGGCACACCCCTTATATACTTATAGGCTGCCACCAAATCACCCCTGAGCCTACGCATTTCTAGGGTAAACAGTCCCATTTCTCAGCCTCTCTTCATAAAGCCTACTCTCTTGTTCTCTAATCATTTGCATGGCTCTCCTCTGGACTCTCTCAAGCTTCTCCACATCCTTTCTGAATTGCAAATCCAAGAACTGGACACAGTATTGCAGCTGTGGTCTTACCAAGGCCAAGTAAAAAGGGAGGATGACTTCCTGGGTCTTGGTTGAGATGCATCAGTAGTTGTAAGCCAGAGTTTTGTTTGTTTTGCCAGCTGTGGCATCGCATTGGTGGCTCATGTTTGTCTTATGGTCTATCATAACCCCCAAATCTCTTTCAGTCATGGTGCTAGCAAGCATAGCACTGCCAAGCCTGTAAGTGTGGTGTCAGTTTTTTCTCTCAAGGTGGAGCACCTTGCATTTCTCAGTGTTGAATGCCATCAGGTTTTGATTCACCCACCTTGTAAACCTGTTGAGGTCAGCCTGGATTGCCAGCCTATCCTCCAGGGTGACTGCACTTCCCCATATTTTGGTGTCGTCAGTGAACTTAGCCAGTCCGCTTCTGACACCAGAGTCCAAATCGTTTATAAACACATTGAAGAGTACAGGTCTGATAATGAAGCCCTGGGGGATGTCACTGGTCACCATGTGCCGTGTTGATCTGGTTCCGTGAACTATCACTCTCTGGGTCTGTCCATGGAACCAGTTCTCCATCCATCGGACCCTGAACTTGTCCAGTCCGCAATTCCCCAATTTTTCCATAAGGACATCATGAGACACAAGGTCAAAGGCTTTCTTGAAGTCCAAAAATATGACATCCATCTCTTCTCCCTTGTCCAGGTGATGCATCAGGTCATAGAAGGAAATGAGATTGGTCTAACAAGATCTACCCACAACGAAGCTATGTTGGCTATTTCTCATAATGTTACCTTCTATTAGCCTGTTAATGGTTTCTTTGATGATTTTTTTAAAGATCTTTCTAGGGATTGAGGTCAAACTTATTGGCTTGTAGTTCCCTGGATCTTCCTTCCTCCCTTTCTAGAAGATGGGCAGCACATTGGCCCTCTTTCACTCTTCAGGCACCTTGCCCAAGCACCACAAGTTCTCCAATAGCCTCACCACTGGCTGCACTATGATGTCAGCCAGTTCCTTTAGCACTCTTGGGTGCGTTCCATCCAGGCTGGCTGATTTGTGGATGTCCAGCCTCTCAAGGTGTTCCCTCACAAGATCAGCACCAATGATGGGCACATGTTCGCCCTTCCCCTGGTGATCCTGCATCTTGTCAGACAGGCTGATCCCATTGGGCTGATGGAAGACGAATGCGAAGTAGTCACTGAGGAGACTGGCTTTTTCCTGGGTGTTGGTTATCAGCTGCCCCACTTTGTTTAAGGGTCTAATGTTACCCCTGTTTTTTTTCTGACTTCCCACATATCGGAAGAAGGACTTTTTATTGTCCTTGATTCATGTGGCCAGTTTGAGCTTGGCTTCAGCCTTGCCTTATCTAGTTCACTCCCTAAAGGTGCGGGCCAGTGCTGAATACGCCTTCTTAGTGGTGTTTCCCATCTTCCATCCCTTATAAGCTTCTTTTTTTAGGTGCAGGAAGTCCATGAGTTCCCTATTGAGGCAAAGGAGTCACCCAGCCCTTTTTCTTCTTTTTCTGTGGGCTGGAATGGACTTCCTTTGTGTTTCAAGGATTGCATCCTTGAGGAGCAACCACTCATTTTGGACTCCCCTCCCCATCAGATTGCTCTCTCTCAGGGCCTCAACAACTAGCCCCCTAAGCTTGTGAATGTCGGCTTTCCTAAAGTTGAGGACTTCCTCATTGCTGACTGACATGCCAGATTTGGAGTGAATAGAGAAGGTGATCACCTTGTGGTCACTATCTCCCAGCTTCTCTTCAATTCTCAGGTCGCTCACTAGATAATCCCCTTTACCTTTGGCCAGCACCAGATCCAGCAACGCCTTGCCTCTTGTCGGTCCATAGACTTCTTGTGGCAAACAGAGTTCATCAATGCTTGTAAGGAAGCATTGCAGCTGATCAGATTTGGCTGAGTGCTCGTCCCATGAGATGTCCAGGTAGTTGAAGTCACCCATGACAACCATGTACCAAGAGCACGCAGCTGCAGCCAGTTCCCTGGCGAATTCGTGGTCAAGTTCTTGCTCTTGATTACAAGGTCTGTAATAAACTCCCCTCTTCACCACAATCCCCCCCTTATTCTTACCCAGAGGGTCTCAAGTTGCCCTCCTTGGTTGCCAATCTCCACCTTTAGGGAAGTGTATTGCTCCTTCACATAGAAAGCTATACCCCTGCCTTTTCTTGCAACACAATCTCTCCTGTACAGGGTATAGCCATCTACACCTGTGGTCCAGTCATGGGTGGAGTCCCACCAGGTCTTCGTTATCCCTATGAGATCATAGTCATTTCTGTTTAGCAGAAGGGCCAGCTCCTCCTGTTTGTTGCCCAGGCTCCTGGCATTTGTGTATAGGCAAGTAAGCCTGCCATCGGAGGCCTGAGGCTTCCCTGCACTCCTAAAAGATCCATATCCCTGAGGTGGAGTAGGAATGTGTTCCCTTGTACAGCCTAACCTACTGATTTGATGGCTGACACTTAGTGGGCTTGCACCAGTGGTTATCTGCCCATGCCCCGGCCAACTTAGTTTAAAGCCCAGTCAAACAGGTCACCCATTCTGGCTAAGAAGAGCTTCTTCCCAATGCGAGTGAGGTGGAAGCCACCCCTTCCCAATAACTCACTGCTACTCTCTCTGAAGTGCGGGCTGTGGTCATAGTATCATAGTACTTGGGGTCAAAAGGGACCTAAACAGATCATCAGGTTGGACCCCCTGCCCCGGGCAGGAACAGGTGCCGGATCATATCACCCCAGTGAAATATCTGTCCAGCCTCCTCTTGAAGACCCCCAAGGTAGGAGAGAGTACCACCTCATTTGAGAGCCCATTCCAGAGCCTGGCAGCCCTAACTGTAAAGTAATGTCTCCTGATGTCCAGCCTAAACCTACTCTCTAACAGTTTGTGGCCATTATTCCTAGTACCCCGAGCGGTGCCCAGGGGAACAGAGCCTCCCCCAATTCCTGCTGGTCCCCCCTGGTGAGTTTGTAAATGGCCACCAGATCCCCTCTCAGCCTGCTCTTGTGGAGGCTGAATAGTTTCTGGCCCTTTAGCCTGTCTTCGTAGGGCCTGCCTCGCTGCTCCTTGACCATGTGAGTGGCCCCCCTCTGGACCCTCTCAATGCTAGCCATATCCCTCTTGAAGTGCGGCGCCCAGAACTGGACACAACTGTGTGTCTATTTGGGCCCAGCCTTGAGCCAGCGATTGAGTAGTATATCATCTGCAAGGCTTGGGATGCAGCACAGGGGTGGCTGGAGCTGCATACATAGGCCCAGGAGAACAGAGCATTCAAAGGGCAGCCTCCCACCTAATTAAGACCATAATTATTTAACAACAAGGCATGGCAGGAAAAAAAGTGGGTGGTGTGCCCAGACACAGGTGGGAAACCAGCACTGTGGCTAGTTGGGGAGTTCCCACTTTGCCACAGGAGGCCTGGTTTAAATCGCAGGCCCAGCTCACAGCACAATGGTTCCTTTAATCCTGGAGTTCCTCCGTGCGCCCTGCCCCCTACTGCTGATTGGCGGAGGGACCTGGTTGGCCCTGCCACTCGCTGCTTGCTCCTGATGGCTGGGACATGAAAACCAGTTTTAAATATGCCACAGTTTTTGCCTCCAGCTGCCTGCTGCTGACTGGATAGGAGGCCAAAAGCGCTTCATATTTAAAAACATGATTTTGCCTCCCAGCCATCAGGAGCAAGCAGCGAGTGGCAGGGCAGACCAAGCCCCTCTGCCAATCAGTGGCAAGGTGAGGTTCACAGGAGGAAGTCCAAGATTAAAGGAGCCACCGCACTGTGAGCTGGGCCCATGATTTAAACAAGGCTCTAATAATATGTTATAGTTGCTTTTATCTCCTCTTTAAGTGAGGCTTTTCTTTTTAACCAAGGTAGCCTTTTTCCTCAATTTAGGAATGACGGCTTCTTAGGCATCAAGTAACTTACCATATTTTCTCACCTATACACTCCAAGTAAAACAAGGACCTTTTTCCTGGGAAGGCAGAATGAAGAAAAAAGATTTTTCCTTGAAAATCCCAATAAGCAATTTAAGATAGCAAGTTATAAAATACAAAAAACATGTTGGCTTTGCATGTACCTCACCTCTCTCATTGCCATGTTGAGGCATGTGTCTACAAAAGAACAAAACAAATTCATATTAGAAGTTGATAAAGTGAAAAAGAAACTAAAAAAAAAATTAAAACAATGAGGAGGAAAATCTTTCAGTGCTCACTTTTACTCTTCAGTGCTACTGCCTCCTGTGGAACTTGTTTAATCTCCATCACTGCTCATCACTGCACAATCTTCTCTACTACTCAGTTTACTAGAAATGCAGCCCTTTTAGAACATTTAGCTATCAAGTCTCTCAAAATGCGATTTTATGCAGCCTTGATCCACTCACATAGCTGCTCTGTTCCTGGATGCTTTATCTCCCCATCTGGTATCAAAGCGTGGCTATAACTTGCCATCCATTCAATGTATAGACAGTTCATGTTTGCTTTGAAAGGATGATTTATGCTGACATCTAGGGGCTGAAGCACAGATGTCATGCCTCCTGGTATTGTGGCCTAGTCTGCATTTCCATCTGTCACCTGTTTCTTCACTTCCTCTAAAATTGTCCCAGGCAAGTGTGTTTCTGAATTTCAAAAGAACATTAAGTCAGAATTCCCATACACACTTAATCCAGCCCATTACCAGTCTACTGTCCATCCATCCTTCTTCCTGACAATTATTCCTTGTGGCAACTCCTCCGTAGGGAGAGTTTTCCTTTTAAAAGTCACAGAGACTGGCCACTTCATTCCATCAGCAAGTATTGCCAGTATAACAGTACAGCACTGCTACTCACGCTCACTTGTTCTTATGTGAACAGTTTTTGCTCCATTAATTTACAGTGGTATCAGATGACATTTCAAAATGCACTGGCATCTGATCTACATTTCCTGTTTGTGACAGTAAGTAGGGATGCTGCTTCTGGAGGCTGATAATGTATTGTTGAAAAGCTATCAACTTCTAGTATGCGTCAGGTAGATGCTGTGAAATCACTGTTTTCTTAATTAAAGTCCATTTTTTCTATACAATCTCTGTATCCAACCTCTGCTTGCCAAAACTGAAGGCCTAATCCAAGTTCCCTTAAGGTTTCATGTGTGCTTATCTCAGACATTTCCACTGACGCTGCAGATCTGAACTGTCATCCACCTCGCACATACAACGCAAGCTATGGTTAAAGTTCCAGGTATTTTGGTCCCAGGCCACAAAATGCTTGTTTATCACCATTTCTTAAAAGTACAGGTTTCTCGTCCACCTTCCTCCAGTCTCTTACATATGCTTTGTTGTTGCCATGCTTCATTTCAGCAGCACAGTTTTCAAACTTCTTCTGTTTCTTTCTGTTCTTTAAGTTTTCCACTGATACTGAAAGGACACTGCCTTTTCCTACTCATGTTTGCATGGGCTCTTTGGTTTAACAGTGTAGCCGTCTTTTCCTGCAACCCTACAGTAGGCATCTGTGAAACACCAACAGCTGCAAGGGGCTGGGGGAGCCTGTTGCTGCTTCATTAACCCCCTAGCAGCTGCTACTCAGTGGATGTGTCTACACATGCATTAATACGCTTTTGCTACTGTGCATTAAATTTAGTACCTCTGGCTGCCTGTACACAAGTAAGGAAGCTGCTCTGACATGCTGTAATTACAACACATCAGAGCAGACTCAACTAATTTAGCCTGCTGAAATGTGGTAATTACTGTGCTCCAGCAGCCTCCTGCATCTCGCGTATCAGCATCCCTGCACTTAAAAATGACAGTGGGGGTGCTTGAACTAAAGCTCATCCAACAAGCTTTAGTTCAAACAGTCCTGCTTCCACTTTTACATGTAGGGACACTGATACATGAGATGCTAAACATGAGACACTGCGGCACTTCAATTGGATCAGCCCTCGGAGCCGCTCTAATTAAAGTTCCGCCCTCCCACCCCTGGAGCACATGCAAAAGAGCCCTCTAATGTGAGGTACTACATAAAGGTGCATTAGGTTACCCTAATGCACAGTAGCAAAAGCTAAACATTTTTTTAGTGACACTGACTCTGAAGTAGCCTGTTCTACTGTGCATTAACATTTTAGTACATTTTTAGCACACACCACTTTAATGAGCAGTAGAATAGGCTATTGCACATTAAAGCACACATGTAGACATGCCCAGTCAGGAGCACGATCTGCCTGGCAGCAAAAGGAATGTCTCTATAAGGGAAATGAGACACATGGGGAGAATCAGAGGTGAAGCAAGCTCCTCTGGTAACCTAGGCAGAGCAGGAAGAAGGGGTAAGGCAGGGAATATTATGTGACCATTGGAAGGGGTGAAGGGCAGAATCTTACCTGTTTTAGCCAGGGCTCCCTGCCCAATCATTCACATTTTTGTATACACTCTTTCTGATCTAGCTCATAGCATAGGCATTACTAGTTTGAACATTATCCTGTTTGAATCTAACAAGTACAATCAAGTCATGATCAACTAAACATCAGTAATATTTAGTTCTGCAATTACATCTTCCTTATCTGAATACAGGAGTTCTAGTAAAGAATTTCTCATACTAGATGCAACATTTTTTTGAGTTGACAAATCATTGTTAATATA
>NW_017729025.1:143307762-143309311 GCF_001723915.1 Gavialis gangeticus
AATAGGCTATTGCACATTAAAGCACACATGTAGACATGCCCAGTCAGGAGCACGATCTGCCTGGCAGCAAAAGGAATGTCTCTATAAGGGAAATGAGACACATGGGGAGAATCAGAGGTGAAGCAAGCTCCTCTGGTAACCTAGGCAGAGCAGGAAGAAGGGGTAAGGCAGGGAATATTATGTGACCATTGGAAGGGGTGAAGGGCAGAATCTTACCTGTTTTAGCCAGGGCTCCCTGCCCAATCATTCACATTTTTGTATACACTCTTTCTGATCTAGCTCATAGCATAGGCATTACTAGTTTGAACATTATCCTGTTTGAATCTAACAAGTACAATCAAGTCATGATCAACTAAACATCAGTAATATTTAGTTCTGCAATTACATCTTCCTTATCTGAATACAGGAGTTCTAGTAAAGAATTTCTCATACTAGATGCAACATTTTTTTGAGTTGACAAATCATTGTTAATATATTTTGGAAATTCTAATTATATTTCAGTATTAACAGTGTAACAGATAAATGCTTAAGGAGCTGGTCATTGTGCAGTTTGGTGGGTCATAGGAGACACAAGCTATTACCCCTAGCTTGTGCTTTTTTATTAGAAAGTTGATCTATAACCATGGAAGATCATCTGCGCTATGTTGCCCGTTATTCAGAAATGGGTAATGCCATTTTGAAAATAGAGTGCATTTCCAATCTGCTTTTTTGCCGACTCAATCCTTTCTAAATAAATTATAACCATTGATTTTAAAATTCCAATCATGCAAATCTCCCCTTCACACTGAAGTGCTCAGCTGAATCAAGGTCTAGAGAAGAGCACTAAACCTACAAACAGAAGCCTCAGCCAAAATAAAAAGGAGAAGCAGCTTTTCCAATATATCCTACGTCAACTCAGTACATAATATAGGCAGGCAAAGTTCCTGAGCATAGATAATTCTGAGCCCCATCTTATTTTTATTGATTTCTAGTCTTGCAGTTCCCTTGACAAAGTTCCCCTGCAATTCAGCAGGATTAAAGAATCATAAGGAAGAGAGAAACTACCCTTAGGAGATATTAAGTGATATTTTTAAAACAGTACTGACTTCAGTTATCAATGAACACAAGGAAAATCTGTTAAAATAAAATGACAATGCATCCAAATTGTGCTGAATTTTAAGCAACTGCTTCTAAATGACTGTGCACGACAAGAATAAATATCTATAAATAAAACATTCATTAATCCATTGAGGAAATAAAGTTCTCTCTTTTAGCAACACACCTGCAAATGGTAATTTCTCTTTTAATTTGTAAGAATAATATTTTAACTATCCGGTTCTAAAAATCCAGCATTGTCTGATAATATTTTTTATCTACATCACTGGATTGAATACTAAATTATAAGAGATCTAAGGCATGGAAATTTAATAACTTTCTAATTAAAGCAGCAACATCACTGCACTATATGAAGGCTGTTCCAAAGAAAATCAATCTCAATGAACCAAAAAAACTCTCCCAGACTTCATCATTGATTTTAAGTGTGTGTGTGTGTGTGTGTGTGTGTGTGTGT
>NW_017729025.1:143309322-143322523 GCF_001723915.1 Gavialis gangeticus
GTGTGTGTGTGTGTGTGTGTGTGTGTGTGTGTGTGTGTGTGTGTGTGTGTGTGTGTGTGTGTGTGTAAATAAATAAAATCAGTGGTGAAGTCTGGAAGAGTTTTTTGGTTCATTGAGATGTTGCTGCTTTAATAGAAAGTCATTACATTTCCATGCCTTAGATCTCTTATAATTTAGTATTCAATCCAGTGGTGCAGATAAAAAGATATTTATTACACACACACACACACACACACACACACACACACATATGTACATATTAAGGCTGTGCAAAATTTCACCGAGTGTTTCATTTCAAAGCTGTTTCGCCACATTTTGAGCTAGAAACAGCAAAATCAAAATGAAACAAAAAGCTTCAAAACAGCTTGGAAATAAAATGAGGGTATTTGAAATATTTCAAAAGTTTTGAAGCGTTTTGAGTTTTGAAGCAACCAGTGGTGGGAGGCAGGGAGAGCCAGGGCTGTGGTCCGTCTCCTGCTACCAAGCTGAGCTTCATGGGCCTGCAGAGCCGGCTGGAGTGCAGCCTGGTGGCAGGAGGTGGGGAGTGCCAGGGCTGTGCTCCACCTTCTGCCACCAGCCTGAGCTCCATGGGGCTGGTTGGAGTGCAGCCCGGTGGCAGGGAGCACTGGGCTGTACTCTGACCAACTCCGCTAGCCCCATGGAGCTCAACCTGCCCTCCAAGAGCTGCAGGACTCCTCCTGAGAGTGCAGGCCCCTGGATCTGCACGTTGGATGACAGGAGGCTGCCGCTGTTGTCCAGGACCAGTGGCAGCAGCAATCTTCCCTGGCAGTGGGCATGGGCTGTGCCCAGCGCTGGTCCCAGGCAGCAGCAGCAGCCTCTTGTCATCTGGCATGCAGATCAGGGGCCCACACCCCCAGGAGGAGTCTGGCACAGCCCTGCAGCCCTCTTGGGGGTGCAGGCCCCCAGATCTGCAAGCCAGATGACAGGAGGCTGTCACTGCTGCCTAGGGCTAGTGGCACCAGCAATCTTCCCGGCGCAGCGTGTGGGGTGCACCAAGCGCTGGTCCCAGGCAGCAGAGACAGCCTCCTGTCACCTGGTGCACAGAGTCAGGGGCCCACACCTCCAAGAGGAGTCTGGCACAGCCCCGCAGCCCTCCTGGGGGTGCGGGCCCCAGGATCTGTGCATCGGATTACAGGAGGCTGCCACTGCCAGCAAGTGTCATGAGTTTTGCTTTAAACAGTTTGAGGTGCAGTTTCCCAGAAACCTCTTCATCTATCTCCTTGAAACTTAGCAGGCTTCACACCCTCAGATGCAGCTACCATCCCTGCAATTTCATCTGAATCAGGCAAGAAATGACAACGTTTTAGGCATTTTCCTGATTCCCCATTATAACCTATGGGTAAAACAGCGAAACCCGTCAAAACAGCTAAACAGTTTCAATGAAACAAAACAGAACAGTGCTTTGAAATGGTGTAACAGACATTGAAATAAAACAATGGTGTTTCGCACAGCCCTAGTACACACACACACACACACACACACACACACACACACACATACTGAGGCTGTGTGACGCTTCAGTCCCTGATTCAATTCAGAGGAGATTCAGCTCAATTCGGTGGCCAAATCTCCAGAACCAAATCGAATCAGGAGACCCTTTAATCTCTCTGAATCGATTCAGTGATTCGGATATAGACACAGCTTTAAACGTTTTTCCTACATACCTGAAGGTACCAGGCGGTTCATGAATGCTGCGATGCTGGGGCAGATGGAGCATGCCACAAGAGTGCAGGGGACTCCCCAGTGCTCTTGGCAGCAGACCCAGAAGTGAACCAGAAGTACTTCCAGTCCACTTCTGGGTTCGTCGCCAAGCACACAGGGGCCCCCTCACGCTCCTGTGGGACGCTCCATGAACCCCAGCATTGCAGCATTCATGAGCCACACCTGGTACCTCGAGTTCTGTAGAAAAAACACTTAATGCTGTGTCTATGGCCGAATCGCTGATTCTCTGAATCAGCATCGAATCTTCAGATTCAGCTGAATCAAACTGGGGACAGTGACCCAGATCAACAAATTGAATCACTGTCCCCAATTTGGGCCAAATCCAAATTGAATATGGACTATTTTGCACACCCCTAATATACACACAAACATACATATACATTTACACACACACACACATCTATCAGTGGTGAAGTCTGGGAAAGTTTTTTGGTTCATTGAGATTAATTTTCTTTGCTTTATATATATGCATTTGAAAACCAGGACATTACAGAGAAGCAGATGATGTTCCCAAGCAATTCCTCCTGTGTTAAAATATTTAAACAGTCTGCCTCTGTCATTGAAGCTAACTGAATTTACCCATAAGGTTAAAATAAGATTGGAGTAAGACCGAGTGCTCAGACCCAGTAAGATTGAAGATTGCTGTATAAACAGTTATCCCCACCATCCCTACTTTGTATGACTACTGACTCTGGAGAACATGATCATGTTCACTTTTCTTATAGCTCAATGGAATGGTACAAAACCAAAAAATAAATACCGCCCCCCCCCCAAAAAAAAACCAAGCAACCCATTTTGTGTTCCATAAACCATTCCATATCAGGAGATCACGGTTTGGAAAAGGCTGAGAGCTCTATTGTCTCTTGGGAACCACTGATGCTGACCTTTGCACCCCTTTCCCTGCCACCCACCACAAATCAACCTGCATTCTTGATATTCCATGACAGGAGACACTGAAAACGCTGGAGTTTGCAACTGGCTTAAGTGTGAGGTTTTGTAACACTGAATAATCTAAATTACCTTGATATATAGTAAGTTAAGTGCCCCCCTTCTGGACACTTACTAGGCTGCTTTGTTTGGATCACCTCTCTGGACTCATGGACCCTCAAAGGTTTCACTTGTCTAAAGAAACTATAGGATTGTCTCTTTATTTAGCCTCTCTTGCCCAGTTTCTGGGCACAGATCCTGTCAGTTCTTCACAGAAATGGGACCTCCATGACCATTACTGAATGCCCAAGAGAACCCAGTTGCTTAAGTTCACCCATTCTCAGAGCTCCAAACTTGTGAACACAGTGAGTTACTTCTTCTTTCCTATGGGGTCAGATATCAACTTCCAAATCCATGAGCCACTATCTGGAATTATTGCTCTATGTGCAGATTCCATCTACCCCATCTGAGCATTTGTAAAGTTTGCAGCTTTTGATTAAGCTCTGTGCTGTTTGTTGGACACCACATTCACACATCTCAGTCTGTTCAACTTAATCCAATGCTTCTCTGGAAAGGTCATGCTCAGTAGACAACTCGTTTGGTGTTGGTATAAAATACTGAAGGAATAGGTGTGACCTTTCCCAGTGGTCAGCCCACTCCATTGCTGTCCATAGCTTTGGTTCAACATCCCCAACTCTTCAAGGAGCTTGTGGGCTTCATATACAGATGATTAATGACTTTTATGCCTCTTAAGTCTCCATCTGTTTGGGTCTTCAGTTATAAATTGATGGAGCAGGTGATTTTCATCACTTCTTGCCTCTATTGCCAGTGATGATGTTAGGATTACCAATCAGAGGCATTGCAAGCTTTTTTAATCTTTTAAAAAAGTGGGCTGAGGAATTATACTGACAACTGGAGGGGAAGGCGGAGGAGTCTTACCTGTCTGACCTCTCCTCACAGGCTGGGCTGCTGCCACTGAGGGATGGGTAGCAGCACAGGAGACCCTTTCTGGTGCCTTGTTCAACCCTATCATACCAGGAAGTAGGGCCAACCCTCCCATGGCAAAGCTCCCCAGGGGAAAGGGCTGTTATTCTACCCCTCCCCACCCCCACCCCCACCAAATACACTGCTGGGTATGGCACAGCCCCTGCCCAACTCCCTATTACTGGGCCAGACAGGTCTTTGGTTATCATGGAAAGGCTCCTAAGGGAGGGGGGCAATACTGGTGCCCCTCTTAAGTCAGCACCCAGGGTCCCCCTCTCCCCACCCTAGTTACACTACTGTTACTAATTATCTCTCTAGGGACACTTGATATTTGAAACATAACATGAAGTCTTTGCAATACAATTACTTTTTACTTTCCACAGCACAATTGAGACATATTTAGATTAAAAAATAGTCTATAGATGTTCTATTCCCTGACTCAGTTTCCTCACTATGCTTAATTTGTTTTTTAGGATTTGACAGCTCTTCAGGCCTCCTCCTACACATGGCTTCTTTCCAAAGCATTGTCCATCTCTCCCCTAAACCTAGCTTCCTTCTGTACTCCCCCAAAAAGTAGATAATGAGAAGCCATGGGGGGGGGGTTTTATCATTTTCAATCTTCTTTTGGTTTCTTGATCAAACATTTTTAAAGAAAAATACCTGCTTTCCACATAAAATGACAATAGTTCATCCTAAAAGGGGAGTTTTGGTTTTCAACAACAACAAAACCCCTAAATATTTCAGCCAAAACCCCAAATATTTTTTATTCAAAATTACATTCATGAGAGTTGTATCTCAGTTATCTCTATAATTTAGTGGTACAGGGCCCTCTGTGCCACCCCATGAAGCATGTGATTTGTTACAGTCCCCATCTACAGAGCTTTGGCTCTTTAGCTTATGTTGCAGCAGCTCATGCTTTTAACTCCAGAGGTTTAAATCTTAGTATGGTAGTCATCACACCTTGTTTGGGCTCTCCTGCATGTACTGGGTTCTGTGGCCAGACTACATCTCAGAGGATGTGCTATGGTTAGGGACTTCTATAACACATACCAAGATGGAACCAAGCTGCGCAGTCCATTATATCCAGCAAAAGAACTCCATACACAAAGCCGAAGGGGAACATAAGGAACCTAAAGCAGATTTCCCATGAGATGCAGAAAGGACATTTTGCATCAAAATATTTTTGTTTTCAATATTTTGATTACAAAACTCAATTTTCTGTAACAGACCTGTGGGGAAATGATTTCTTTCCAACCAGTTCCAATACATAGCAATTGCTTTGGAGGGCAATGTGCTGTAGAAGCATCTGCATCTGAAGTGCTTTACATACATCTTATCATTTCATTCTCAACCAAATGCAGCCAAAATTTAAAACCTTACATATACCTTTAGACTTAGTTACTTGACTTTTCAAATTACAGCACTTTACTGGAAAATGAAGAGCTTGATTAGTTATGGTACCTGAGGCCCACATCAACATCCTAAAAAATATTTTGTACAAAATGCCTTTTGCCTATTTTAGAAAATATAAGCCTGTTTTCATTTCCAAGCTATCCAGAAGAAAGCTGCTATATAAACCAGCACCTGAATAAACTCTTACCATATGCATCAGCCCTGTCTTTCTATCTTGCAACTTCCCATCCCTGCAGACAGCATTCAGTCATTTCTATTAAGGCAAAACCTTGAAACACTCTTTCTGAAATCTCTTTCCTGTTTCTCAAAGATATATTTTGTGAGACTGCTATTTAAAAAACTGGCTGAAGACATTATAATCCCAATGCATCATCCAACAAATGTGTACTCCCTGGACTTTATGGTGAAGGTATCTGTGAATGACAACACAGACCAAATCATTTCCAATGTACCAAGTACAAATGTCTTGTGCTTTCTTTTTCCTTGATGTAGTCTAATCCCATTCTTTTTTTCCTTTCTCTCTGGTTCTTTCACTTCTATCCCCTTTTAACAGCTAGACCTTCATTTATTTTTTTCTGTGGATAGCATTACCTGGAAGAGTGGGAGAGGGAAGAGATTTTCAAGGGCACCCAATGGAAGCTTGGTCCCTCGTTCTCCTCTTTCACTTCTGACAATTCCCAAAATGTTCTAAAGATTTCATTCATAATTCTCCTTTCTCATCATAAGTTTTCTTCAGTTCTGTACTACACCTCACAATTTGCCTGTGAAAGTAAACAATAACTATCTTAATTTTAGCATTTATATAGTAAAGAGGTTCATTATAACCTAATTATACAGCAATTAGGTTCATTCTAATCCAGGAAAGGACATACATGCATGTTTAGCTGGGACCTAAGCATGTGCTTAAAGTTCAGCACATATTTATATGTTCTCCTGAATAGGCAACACACTATTTAGTTTAAAATAGAATAGAAATTGAAAACTAGAACTAGTCCAGGGGAGGCCTAAGCAAAACCTTTACTCAGCATCTAACTGTAGATAAGAATATATAAAATCAACTTCTTAAAATAATTTTTCAAATGAACAGTTCCCCACACATTTTGCTACAGACAGGATATACAACATCAAAGGCTAAACAGTCTATCATCTTGCCTGAAGACAAGAGCTTTTTCAGGAACAGCAGCCAGCTCAGACTTGCTGCAAAAGAAAAATCTTCCTATTTCTACTGCAGTCAGCCTCCTGCAAACTGATAGAACAGTTCATGCTGCACAAAAATGAATGAAATGCTGAGCAAATTTTAAAAACACCATCTAAAAACACATCTAAACAGCAAAGACTCTTCTAGAGAGGAAATGTTGAGTGGCTGGGCAGTACGTTAAAGTTTAGATTCTCGCTTCCACCCAGATGCTGTCCAACCACAACTTCATTATTTGGTGATTAGCTTGCATCACCACAAGATCCTTGTCATTTCTCTCCCTCTTATAACCTACTGAGGTGAATACACAACATTATATTCTAGGATTTAGTAATATTAGCTTATTAGCTGACAGTAAAAACCTGGAGTATTTGTTGAGTCATAAAGAAAGAATTAAAAACCATTGTGAACTGCAGGTGGCATGAAAGTGGCAAGTTCACGTTACTAAAATGATGCCTACTCCCCTCAAGCTCACTTGCAAGGAAATCCCAGTATCAGTTCAGTTGTCAGTGGGGTTTGTGTGCATGCTGCACTCCACAGTCATGTGGTACTGTGACAAACATTCACACACATACACATTTGTATACAGATGTACCTACAAAGAAAGGAGGAAGGCAATACAGTGTGTGCAAGAGATGTGGGCAAGGAAATACCAAGCTGAGGAGGAAGAGTGCACAAAGTCTGCATCATTGACTGGTGAAGTCAATTTCATTTCTGTATTGGTAACAAAACATAGTCATTGAAATGAAGTGGCTGATCATCTCAATGAGAAATTTTCCATCTTGGGCCTACATAGCAATGGCAGTGCTTGTGTTTCTGGGTCTTTGGCCACTAAAACATGAGAGGAAAGTGACGGCTACCTAAGGGAACATGCTAGTACAACCCCTGGAGTGTAGAAGAAGGAACCAAAGAATGCCTTTTCCAGCTGAAATTACGGGGGGGGGGGGATCAAAATTTGTCCAAGGCTCCAGGGAAAAACACCCTAAATCAAACCCAGCCTAAAAGAGACCCAATGGAGCACAAGGCACAGAAGCTAGCCACAGGCCAGTGAACAGATTGGAGATACGGAGGAGGTGGCTCTGGAAAAGTAGAGTGAACACTGAATAGAGTTACCTAATCTTCCCTCTGGTCCAACTACAACCCATCTCTCTGGCCTTCCCTGCTCACTCAAATCCTGGGAGTACCTCTATGGTCTGCAGGATATGAAGTTCCTAAGTTTTTGGATCATCTCACCCTCCTTATACTGCATCACTTCTACAGCAAAAAAGCTCCTCCACATCTGCAGAGGAAAGGAGAGGAACATGCCCCTTCCTACTACATTTTCTATTTCTTCCCACTATCTTGAGTTGTCACTAGGAGTGACAAAAGAGACTGCCCTATATCAACAATGCAGGCTTCTTTCAGCGTGCCTCCCTCCGCAAAAGGAAGAGGCATCCATATGAACTATGAGGCAGACTAAGGAAACACAAAAGAGGACTCCTAATCAGATAGGCTTCACTGACCTTAGCTATTCTTGAACTTATCAAAATGAGAGAGAGGGGGAGAGAGAGATCTTTTTAAGGTGATGCTTTGCAACAGCACATGATAAGAGGCAGACAGCACAGGTAGCAGTTATTCTGAGTACATACACCACATACATAGTGGAAGCAGTTTCCCTAGCAACAGCATCACAGTAATGTTTTTCAGGACAGCTTCTCACTCTACTGATCTGAAAGAAACCTTGGTAGTTAGCACAAAGAACTACATGGATCAGCAAACAGTTGGGGTCTGCTTGAATGTGCCTGGGTGAAATTCTTTGATGAGCACAGCATTCAGGTGAGCAAAAACACTCCATTTCACTACTGAAAATGTCAGTACATCATCAACATGGACAGCACACAACCTAATGTTCATAATACAACAAGATAACAACCACGTACATAATATAATATCCTATGGTCCTTGCACTTTTTTGCTTGTAAACAATTACCAACTGTAAATAAAGGCAACAGTAGTTTCTGCCAAGTTTCTTCTCTGCCTCAAAAGACTCCTATTTCCAACATACCAGCTCAGAAGGACTCTCCCGAATGGAAGTTTGAAGCAGCCACTGGTATGTTTGTTATTTAAAAAGATAATGATAATGTGCCTATGCATGGTTGAAAAAAAACCCCAGAAGAAAACACTGTACTCATGAAAGTCATTTGATTCATTTGTAAATCTGAACTGAAGTTTGGAAGCTGGGGTGCTGGTTCATCTTATTTAGGCTTTAAGTTCTTCAGCAGGGAAATGTGTAGCTTTCTCTGCTTGATACCATGGCACAGTATCTGTTATATAAATGTTTGCTAATAAAACTATGACAAACCATGACAATGAAAATATTGTAGTTCCCATAAAAAAGGAATCAGAATAAACTATGCAAAAAATATGTAAAACAAGCATCAGCAATGAGAAAATAGCAAATGCCATCAGTTACTGCAGCTTAAATGAGGAAAAGGTTTTACATTCAGAGAGTCTATGACTGCCACAAGACTCTGAAGTGTAATCTCTTCTGCATGGAGATCTGCAGATGCAGTTCCCTCAACAACGTAATGACAACAGAGAACTGCCTGGCATATTACTAACAAGACATGAAAAGATCCCGCTAAGCTTTCAATAGCTATGATTTCCCTGTCTAAATGGTTACAAAGCAGGTATGACTGAACAATATATCTACAAGAGGAGGCTTATTATGCTCCTTATTCCAAAGGAACTAATCTGGTTGAATTTCCTCTAAAACCTTAGGAATTAGGCTCATGCTGGAAGAGAAGATACTCTAATGGACAGAGTAGTGCACTGGGACACAAGACACCTTGTTCAACTACAGACTCAGTGTGTGAACTCATGTAAAACACTTCATCTACTTTAAGTTTCAAGTGTCCATCTGTAAAATGGGACTAATGCTGCTACCCCCGCTCCACCCCAAAAGATTGTGAGGATACAGTTCCTCATGATGTGTAAGAAATTCTGACACCACCATATCTGTCATGTGGACAGGCCATTCCAATTCACCTCCAGAGGCATCCTCTCAAGAAAGAATGAACAGTCCCAGAGACGAGCCTATGAACTTCACTTCATCAACCTCCTGGATACTAAAAATCATGGACTAAATATAGACATTGGATGTATGACACGTTATAACCTGCCTGACATCTGACTCCCCAGGTACTTCTCCACTATTCATCCCCCTTCTCTCCCCACCACCCAGCCTGTCTCTCACCCACTGACTCCCCAATCTACATTTTCACTGACTACCTGTCTTGCATGCACACCAGCCCAGCTTCTGGCTTCTTTACTTTTCATTGCATCCAAGAAGAGTACACACTAACTGCTGAAACTTCCTTAGCCTGACAAAGGGTTTTTGAACCCAAAAGCTTGCTTAAAAATTGTTCTCCAGCTACTTAAGTTGGTCTAATAAAAGATATCAGATTCACCCATAGAACCTTGTTTGCCTATGTCCTTAGACCAACATAGCTACAACCTACACCCCAGTCTAATCAATAACATTTATGTCTGGGTAAATGAAGTGTAAGGGGATTTTAAAAGTTTTTAAAAACGGCTGGGGCTTAAAAGACCTTGCACATAAGTGTGTATTGTGCATAGACACACACATGCACAGACAAAACCCAAACCACCTAATCAACCCAGCCCAAGAAAACAAATGAAAAAAAAATTATCCTATGGTATTTGGAATTTGTCCCGAACCATTTGCCATTTGTCCTGCAACTCATTAGTAGCCCGTTTCTCTCCGAAATGGTGCAGTTCTCTCCAAAACCGTGCAAGACACCTGCAGACAGAGGCAAATAGGTAATCAGCAGCAGCTCCCCAGTGCTGATACTGCCAATCTCTCTGCTCAAAGGAAGGACTCGCGGATGCAAAAGATCCCCTCTTTATTCCTAACAGAATCAGTCTGAATGCCATTTGTGACTATGCCATAGACTTCCTGTGTGATGATGAGCAAGTCACTTGCTTTGTGTACCTCAAGTAGTAAAAATGGCAATAACACTTTTCCCCTACCATTTTGTCTCTCCTGTCTAATTTTAAATCAAAAGTTCTTTCAAGGCAGCTGTCTCATTTAGCTATTTTACGGCGTACAGCTCCTAGCACCATGAGGCCATGATTTCTCTCAGGAGCAATCCAAATGATAAATAATGATGATAACCATATCTAATTCTTTTTCTTTCCTAACTGAAAGACCATTTCTGGATGTTTCAGCTGAAAAGAAACTTTTTTGTACATCTTTAAGAATGGCCAAAAATGAAAGAAAGTAGGAAAATTCTATGGATAGCAAAAGGCTGAGAGGAACAGGATGTTAAAAAAGCAAAAACACAACTAAATACCAAACATTTAAAAATAAAAATCATGGGCACTGACATAGATTTTGAATTAAGGCTCAGACTAGATTTTAGGAAGAAACTGACTGCCTCTTCTAATGAAGGACATCCTTAATGGATATAACCCCCGAGAGACAAAAAGCTAAATATAGGGAGAAGTCCGGTTTCTAGAAAAAAGGTCCTATGGTTCTGTTTTCATCACACTATTCTTTCAGAACATTTATAATAATCTTGTCTTTCCAGACCCAGTAAATCTTTCTAAACGTAAAGCATCTGTATGTGTTTTACCAGCTCTCTATAACATAGACATGCACTAGCAAGCCTCAGAAATTTAAAACATGGCAAGGAAGGAGTCCATAATGTAACCTGAGTCTCCGTAGAAGAGACTCTACTTAAATGAAAAAATAGCTTTCAAAAGGAAGAATGAGGGTAGCTCCGCTACATCGTTCCAAAATATTTTATAGCATTAATGAAAAATTCAAAAACACAGAACAAAGAGCATGTTGACCTGGTTGCAGCAGAAAGGACAGAAAATGTACTTCTTGTTTCCATTTTTTTTCTCTCCGACCAAGGTCCAGAAACATTTTGGAGGCACTTAGGGTAACGTGTTCTATTACTCAAATGCAAGCCCTAGAAGCAAACTTTAAGGAGTAGTAATGACAGACTGCAATATAAGTTTATTGTTGCAACTGTTTGTGGTAACAAAGTGGGGGCACCATGAGTGACAGATGCCAAAAGGTGCAAAGGATGGTAAGGATACTCATATTGGGTCCAACTAATTAGAAGCATCTTGTAACTATTCACCCCTTAAGCTTGTTCACAAGTTCACGCTCATATATTTGATAATCGAGTCCTCAAGGTTTCATTATTTTCCTCTACCCTGAAAATAAATTGTAAACAGGAATGAGAAACAACACCACATACTTATGAACACCTTCCCCATCAAAAATAAATCAGCTCTTGGAATATCTTAGGAGAAATGCAGCTGGGTAAAATGTCTACTGTAAAGCTCTATAACCCAGAAGGTAAAATAAATAATATTAGTACTTCACACTTACAGCTCCTTTTATCTGATGATCTCAAACTGTCTCAAGAAGGTGGGCATGCCCCCTTATACTCATTTTACAGATGAGAAAAACGGATACAATGAGGGCTTGTCATGGAAACAGCAACCCAGTGGAATTGCCAGGTAGAACACCAAGATTATTATAACTCCCAACTTCCTCCTGAGGCCAACACACCCTGCAGCCTCACAGACTCTCTCTAGCGCCTACTGAATGTTGTGAATGACTTCCAGCCTCCTACCTACTTTTATGGCTAAGCTGAAAGCATACAAAGAAATCATGAAAGAATTAAGTATCCATTCTGAGGAGGAAGTTAGAACCAACTGTTAGGGAGACTCATCAGATAGCACTACAAACAGTAAGAATAGAGTTCTGGTAACCATAACTACAAGAGTTTGTTCAACAGCTGAAACACCAAGAAAAAGCTAATTCCAAAGAAGGTACTAGTCACTGGAAAGACCTAAACATACATCCACTAAGAAACCACCTGGAGGTCTGACAGCATTGCTATTGAGCTCCAACTAACAATGGGAAGCCAAAGATACAGATTTAAACCATAAGAGGTACCTAATGTTACATTCCTAAATATATTATTTAGTAATTTAAATAAATGTCCTGTTTATACAAAGAGCTGGTGGGTGCTCTGCCTTTTTTAAAATCCATTCACTTATCCAGGTGCTTAAATATTGCATTTAAAAACCTAACTTTAGATGAAAGTTTTGAAAGTTTCACCAAATATCCTCTTTGTGCACATTCATACCACTACATATTTCTGCACGCAGCTCTTTCGTATTCATATTTGTCTTTCCAAATAAAAATGATGTTCAAAGAGTTTTACTGAGCTGGCATTTTCAAAAATGTGAATGAGACAAAGCACTTTTTCTGGGAAGCTTTGAAGAGTGTTACCTCTCAGCTCCGTGTTCTTGGGGAATCCTGGCACAGGATGCAACCTGTCTGACTCACAAAGAATTACCCCCACACACACCTGAACAAGAACTGATTATGAAAGACAATGAAAATGCAGTGGGAGACACACCTAAAGCCCTCCAGATAAGGGAGCAACTGCCCTAGGTCTCATTTGCATCCAGGATGGAACCAGATGACCATTCATTTACATGGGAGATGGAGAACAGAAAGCCTGAAGCAAAGACTGCAGTGAATTCTGGGATCAGAGAAGCAGGGGAGCACTGCATGATGGGGAATCTGTGCTCCAAATGCTAATCAACCCACATTTACACACACCCAGCTCAGCATTTATCAGACTAATCCTAATCTGGATTTACAAAGGACTTCCCCCCCCATCTAACCAGAACTAAGCAGAAGTAAAGTTTAATAGGCATGGTGGGGCGTACATTCCCCGGTCCCACTATGGGAGGCCTATTTAAATTTGATTGACTAAAACTTAGTCGCCAGGTTAGGGAATGCTGAGGCAAGAGACCGGGTCAAATGGGGTATGAGCAACATCTGAATAAAGGTTAAGCGTTCATCACAGCATCCAGCCCATTGGAGCCCTGACCACAAGTGTT
>NW_017729025.1:143327523-143329211 GCF_001723915.1 Gavialis gangeticus
CATTATATATTTCATATACTTAGCAATAAATAATTTCTATAGTCAAACTGGTAGTAACTGGGTGCATGTTTCCTTCTCTACTTTCCTTCCCCATTTGCTCTGCAGCAACACTTCTTTTACCTAAGCTAAAGATCCCTGTGAATCCTAGAAATCCTGTGGGGTCTGCTCATCAACAGGCTACCCCTACTAGGACAGTTAGAAGCTAAAGATTGGGACATGCTGAGTTTGAAACACATAAGGGGATCAGCTTGTACAGGTTGATTGACCCGGTTTGGCTCAGACGTGCCCTTATGAACTGAATGTTGGCCCATGAGAGGGTCCGCTGGACACCCAGCCTGATTCAGAGGTATTCTGTTTACCTGTGTGCTTGTGTCTGACTGCAGTTTATTGTTGCTCTGATGAACTGATTCTTGGCATATGAGGGTGTCAGCCTGTCCATGATGATCAACCCAGCCGGGTCAGACATGTCACATTAATTTGTGTGTGTAGGACTGATTTGGTGACTGGAGGAACCCAGCCCCATTGAAACTGAATCTTGCAAGATCGCTTCACTGGGGGACCAGCACAGGGCATGTGCTGCATATAGCACCTACCCTCCATGCTGGCTCCAGTGCACAGGAACAATCTGTGGACATGATCCTGCCCCTGTGGACCAGCACAGGTGCCAAAAGCAGGGTGCACCAGACTGGCTCCACACACCACATCTGGCGCATGGGGCCAGTCCAAGACCTATAAGCTGAATCCTAGGCCTCCACAGGTTGGATATAGCCTACAGGCCGTATCTTTGACACCACTGATATAGCACATGGTCATTCTTCAGAGAGCTGAGCTCAGACAGCATACAGCTTCACCTTGCACATCTCTCCCCCACAAACTCTGTTGTCAGTTACAAGAAAACTAGAGAAAAGACCTTGAGGGCTATGCTACATCTCAGCTCTTATAATATGTTAGGCACCATGCAACCTCTGTTCAAGCCCTGGGATGCACACTGCAAGTTGTTTTCTGGAGGGAAAATTGTCAGTAGCTGAGACAGATACAGTTTGGAATGACACTCAGGCTAGGAATAGAAATGCATTTGTCCTTGGATAAGATCTGCCTGTGTTTCTCCTGGAACAAAAATATCCTGGAATTTGTGTGTACACACACTTTTCTACTAATCAGGGTTTAGTGAATGGCTGCAGGCATTGCCACTTTTCTGCCATTACTTCAATAATGGCAATCCCAGCAAAACTGTACAGACTAGAGGTACACTGATAGATTTTGGGGGCCAATACCGATAGTCAATTTTTTAGCATATCGGCTGATACTAATCTGATTTCTGATACACAGCCTTGCAGCTTGAAGAGATGCATCCAGCTGGTAGGTCTGTTGTGCTGGAAAGGGAGGGGAGAAGGAAGGGGAAGGAGAAGGGGAAGGGCAGAACAGTGGAGGGGCAGATCAAGGCCCTTGTGGTGAGGGAGGAGTGGGGCTGGGGTAGGCGCTGCCCAGCTGAGGCAGGGTGGGACGCAGGACGGTGCCATGGTTTGTCCGGTGGGCAGCTCCTGCCACTGCGTGCACCCCAGGAGGGAACTGGAGGTGTGGGGGGAGTGTGCCCCCGGATCTGTGTAAAGTGGGTCAGGGTGGGCTGCAGCTGCAGGCCGGAGTCAAGCCGGGTTCTTCCCAGCAGTGGGGGGGAGGGGGCTGGGCCA
>NW_017729025.1:143334211-143355203 GCF_001723915.1 Gavialis gangeticus
GCTCAAAATGCAAAGAATACAGCACTAAACCATTGACTTCAGAGCCCAGAACTTCTTGGGGAAGTCAAATATAACACCCTCCTTCATTTGGAAACTTGGTTTAGAATTGTATAGCTATGTTTTTGAAATACTTTTATTTCAGTTTTCCAGAATCTTCCTGGCCAAGTGTCTGTGTCCAGATAAAAAGATTAAAGGGCTTTTTTGGCATGTAGACAAATGAAGGAGACTTGCAAGACTCTATCTTGGTGGGAAGGAGACTTAAAAAAATCAGTGTGGGATTTGCCTGTGATTTTTATCCCAGGGTGAAAAGGAAAAAGCATTGTAAGACTATATTGGGTGGGGGGAGATCTGGGGCTTCTGTGACAGAGGGGTTCTCTTTCCAACTGGATGAAGGCTTGCAGGTAAATCCCAGTGTGAGAATCTCCACACACACACACGCGCCAGGAAAAGCCCAGCGCAGCCCCAGACCCAGAACACAGCTGCAGCCAACCCTGCCCGTGCAGACCCAGGGGCACACACCCCTACCCACATGGCCTTCAGGGTACACATAGCAGCAAGAGCCACCCACTCTCCACACACCCCCTGGATGAGCCACATCTCCGTCCCGCACTACCCCCTGCCCTGGCTATGCAGTGCCTGCCCCAGCCCCTACCCTACTCCCTCCCTCACTGCAGGGGCCTTGGATCTGTCCCTTCCACCATAACAGACTTACCAACTGCATGCAGCTCTCCAAGCTGCTATGCTGTACTCCTCGCTGCCTATCTACTGTGTTGCAGCTGCATGCATGTATGGGATTTATTGGCCAAATTATCAGCCACATCAGGCCAATTTCTGCTACAGTCAATTTTTTTTTATATCGGTGCCGATCCAATATTGGAATGATGTATCAGTGCACCTCTAATACAGACATACTTTGCAATATCCCAGGGTAAATGAACTCTGAGCTCACTGCCTGGTCAGCGTAGCTCCTACCAGAGCTGTGTGACAGCAGTAAACTCTGAGCTTAGTGGCTGATCAAGGAGGCATCTAGCCAGAGCCCCTGCTTCCTCAAGACTCTAGATTCCAGGGAGTGAACCCTGATGCTGCTCTCCCTTCCTCTCCCTCTCCCTCTCCCTCTCCCTCCCTGCTAAATTCAGTGACAAGGGAAATAAAAGGAAGAACAGTGGAAGTAGCCCTTACCCCCTGGATGCTGGACAATGTAAAAGCAGGGCTCTGGCCTGATCCCGTGCCAACAATTCACATGGCACAGCCAGGGGGGTACAACCGTGTTACCGTACCCCCTCTGGATCCACCCCTAGTCTATTTCTGTACTAAAAAAAACTCAGGTAAAGTTAAAAAAACTCAGTTGTATACATGGCATTTTGTTTTCACCATAACAAAGAGCTGGGCTTATCCAATTAACTAAGCAGCATTCCTATCCTGTCTTTTCTCCCAACAGGGCAATTAGCTTCTCTAGCCACCTTTAGCTGCAACACAAGAATGATAGGGGGGCCTGCCCCTTTTTTGCACCTGGAGATACCATACGATTAATTATGTCTCTCTCACCTTCCTTTTCAAATATCAGATTCAAAGTCCAAGATACATAAAAACACCTTACGCCCCTCAAACTAGACTCAATCCCAATTCCACTGAAGTCCACAGCACTCTTTCTTCAATGGGTTTAGATGAAGCCCCTTATTCCTGCAGTTGCTGCCTTCAGTGGAAGTTGAGGTCATTTAGGGCATTTTTATATGTGCTCTGGGATGCGGTGCCAGAAACTTTAACTAGTGAGCTGTGCTAATTAAAAGTGCCCACACATTATGTGTGTCAGCATCCCCACGCTGAAAAAATGGTGTTGGGGTGCTCTGAACTAAAGCTCATGGAATGCATTTTATTTCAAAACACCCCACCACCATTTTTTCAGCACAGGGACACTGATACATGTGATGTGGAAGGCTCCTGGAGCGCATCAATTTCCATGCTCCAGCAGACTTGATTGAGTCTGTTAACATGTTAGATTTCCAGCACATGAGAGTAGGCTCCCTGCACACCTGCAGGAGCCCTTACTGTCTAACAGAATTCTGCACCTAAAATTCAAGGGAATCTGAAACCAATCTGTTTTCTTTTTTCCCATGCCCACATTTGACAGGTTTTTGAACAGCATTCCTTTTTTTAGATGTTGTAGCCCTTTCTGAAATGTGAGGTACATAAACAAGAGTTTTTGCTGGTTTCCATCTCAAGAACAAGCCAAAACTAATGCTGATAGAATTCCTTTCACTTTATCCAGAATGGGATATAATTAAAAATAATGTGTATGGGTAACACTCCTGCACCTAACTATTTTATTTAGGCTCCCTACTTAGGTTTCCCTTTACTGTTATGACACAGATGAGCTCATAGTATACCAAATCTCCAATTAATTGGCTATTCTGGGCCACAATCAATGTTCCCTCTGCCACCTGTCTTCAACTTTCTGCAGCTCACAGAGAAGCACTTAAAAATGGTCTTTCATGATTCATTTCAAATTGTCCATGCCCTCCTCTCTTATTCTCATGGAAAAGTGCTTACAAGTATTCCTTCTGAACTCAGTCTTCACGTCCCTTCATCTCTGGTGTTTAACACTCCACTCAAACAACAGCTTCAATCCACAATAACACAGTCCAAAACTTCCAAGTGGTTTTAGCAGCCCCACTAGCTCAGACTTTTATTGGTTTTATAGCTCCCATTTTGTTTGTTTTGTTAAGTCTTACTCTTTATGCCATGTTTAATGAGCCAGTGTGACTAGGCAAATCAAGATCAACAGAGGCCCCTTTTAAAAAAAAACACTGTGCCCAAAAATTATGCCATCTACTTTTCATGCAGATTTTATTTGCTATAATATCTTGGGGGTGGGGGGGGGAAGAGATCTGATCTTATAACATGAAATTCTAGACCTAATACAAAAATCACTCTCTCTTATTGGAAATCATCATAGATTTTTCTGAGTTGTTGAGGAAGATGCCTTACTGACATTTGGGAAAAAAGTGAGGCAAAATGGCCACTGCTGAAATCACCTGGCAAAGGGGGTGAAGTGGGGGTGGTGCATACATTTAACACAGAGACATACACAATATCCAGACAGTCTCAGCAATCTCCTTATCTATATTTTGTAAGACACTGCCATGCTGTGGACATTTGTTTTCTTTGCTGTTGCACTCTGCAGTCTCTGCAGGTACAGTAGGCCTGTTTCCTGACCCAGTTTCCTCACCAATCTCTATTTAGCTCTATGCTAGTGATGCTCCTGGCATGACAATCAGATACTGCAGCCTGCAGTGCAGTTCGTTACAATATTCGCAGCTCCTAGTAAATTCAGTGGAAAAGTACTGCATCCACAGAGGCTAATTAAACTGAAGTCATTTTCATACACTTAGTTTGTCAAAGACAAAAAATTAAATGTTCTCAGCAGATTACAAATGACATTCTTCTATCCTGTAAATCTACTGTATAATCAGTAAATCCATAAGATCCCTTCTGCTCAATGTCTGTAAAAGGAAGACTACTAAATGTGAAAGTATGGGCACTTCTTCCCTGAACCAGTTAATGAATTCTAAGTTACCAAACTAAAGTCTTATTACAATTTCTCCTCCTCTCATTTACCTTTCCCTGCAGGAGGGCACCCATTTAATACCAAGTAAAACTGTAACCTTAAATCCCAAACAGCAGTTAAGATTAGGTGCCCACACTGAAGCCAATTCCTGCCCTCTCACACAAACTCCTCCCACCCATTATTAACACTCACACCATCCCTGACACGTCCCAGCACTAATAGCCTCTTGGATATCATAGCTCTGCTCTGAACTGCTCCTACCTGAACACCTTTAAAAAGATTTTGAGGATATAAATAAAATGAATTCTAGTCTGTACAGAAAACTATCATCACAACAGTTGGCAAATGAAGAAACTACTTGGGAGGAGATGATGAATATAGATTCACAACAGTGCCATTAATTACATTACCATTATCTTTAAACATGGGGAAACAGAGGCAGAGAAATATTAAATGCCTCACACTTCATGCAAACAGGAGTAGAAACCAGACTGCCTAATTTCCAATTCTAGGCACTGACCAAAAGAACGAGTCTAAGGTAATTTGAAGTTTTTGAAGATCCAGAAATTCTAACTGGATAGTATTAGAGAAAACCTGAAGTAAAATGCCCCATGGAATATATTTCTTCTTGCTGTGTTTGCACCTTTACAAAAATATCCTCAAGCATTCACAGTATTAATGCTATTGTGTTTTAATTCCCTATCGTATGAATGAAACTGCTGAATCCAAAAGAAGAATAAATACTATGTTCATCAGTACATACTAAGAATCTGCAATAAGCAGAATAAAATTCTAACAGTTTCAAATATGCAGGTCAGAGTTATTTCATTGCAAGAGGTGCACATTTTGGGAGGATGACTAATACTAGCCATTGACTTAGTCATTATATTTAAAATCCATTAATGCACACTTCTGAACAGTTATTCACACAAGCAGCTGCAATAAAAGGCTAGCAATATGGCCCCAAGCAAAGCTTCTTCTGTTCATGTGCAATTAGTTTAGTTCAATTAAGAAAAAGTTACTGGGAAGTCCTAGTAGCATGGCACAAGCAGGACAAACCAACAGTCACTTTTGTGTTACTGTAATCATGTTAACTTACTGAATCAATTTAAGATTTGCAAAGTGGGCCCCAAAGAGCTTATGAAAAAAATTTCTGCACCAATTACTCTGATTATCTGTTAAGAGAGGTGATGCCAACCAGTAGCAAGAGAAAACAAAATTAAACTTCCATCAGTGTGCCATGCATCCAACTCCCATACCACAGGCCCCTACTACATATGAGTCATTGTTCTAACGTACAATATAATTGCATTTTATCATTTGCTACCCTGACCCAACAATGACCCTCATTTTCAGATGGAAGACATCATCCAAACTGGCATTTTTATGACTAAGGAACTTGGCAGATAACACAGTTTACATACAGTATAATCCTTTAATCTCATGGTTTATATGTAGGTCAGAAGGAATTTTACACTGTAAATATGCTATCAATTTTTCTTCTTATCCACCCATGGCTGAATATTAGTAATGAATGTTCCATCTCCTACAAACAAAGGGACCCTCCACACATGGCAAGATTCTGCCACCATTACATCAAGTGAGTACTCTGATTTAAGATGGAACATCTCCTGGAGGAGAGAACAGAGATGTGTCCAGGACAGTTTCAGGACAAAGCATAAGTGGAATCTGTTGAGGAATTAGGGAACTTGGTGGAGAAGAGTTCCTTGAGACCTAATCCTCTGCTAGAATAAGTTAATGGTTCTGAAAACTTTCACTTATGCTGGGTAACCAAGGACCAGGTGACTGCATGCAAGCCCTCTACAATCTACTTTTCTTATTTCCACTGAATGGGGCTCAAATATAGTGGTGAGTCCATGGGGTGAATATATAATAAGGTCTTGGAGTTCCATACCAACAAAGGAATTGCCACACTGATCATGAAGCTGGCCACTAACAAGCACAAGAAACTACTAAAGAACTGCCCACCCACACAGGTAGTTTCTTCCTAATCTCCATTAGCTGGAGATTGGCTTATGCCCTGAAGCATGGAAGTTTAGGTCCTTCCAAAGCTCTTGGGGCTTTGCATGCATTTGTAACACTTCTTAGAGTAGCACAGGATACTCTTTTTATACACATAAATGCCCAGTCCTTCATTGGCTCATACTAGGCTCCTGACCCACCTGATGTTTTTCATTTTGTTGCAGTCTGCCTCCTCACTTTGAACCTTTGCTTTCTTAACTAACATCCCTGTAGATTCCATAAGTTGCTCTTACCTCAATTTCTTTAAAAAAAAATCATATAAGTAAAATTAATTCTGATCTATGTAAAAAACGTTGATAACAAATAGATAACTGGCAAACACAGAAATTACCTGGGAGGAAATGTAATCTAAGATGTCTTCATTAAATTATTTCTTTGTCCCAAAGTTCTAAATTAGAGTACCAAAAAAAACCACAGATAGAAACAATGGTTTCAGTGGTTACTTGCAATGTTGTTCTGTTAAGTAGGAAAACTATTTAATGGTTGGTTCTCAAATCCACACATGCCCATGGGAGTGGGATCTCAGCTCATTTAACAACATGGCAGATTTCCAGTTCTTGGCAGGAGGGTTGTTTTTCTCTATGAATCAGCAACTGTCCATCAAATTATAATCTGTGTGAAGAAAATCTACCTCGCTATACATATACATACACACACACGCACACACCCACATATAAAAATTTTATACACACACACACACACACACACAGGACTTGTGTACACACACACCCTCCACTCTCTCTCTTCCTAAACACAGTAGGCCAGGGGCAGGCAATTATTTCAGCTGGAGAGCCACTTAATGAGGCTCGGCGCGCTTTTGAGGGTTGCAGGGTAGCCCCACCCATTGACAGTTGCCTCACCCCCTGTTTAGCATCTTGGGACTGGAAATTCTGCCCCCAACCCCTGACCTTTGCCAACAGATGTCCCTCCCCTTGACCCCCCAGAGATACTCCTTTTGGTAGCGGGTTGCCATCTTAGAGCCAGAAAAAAAACCAAATCATACATTAGGTCAAAAACCTACTATAACACATTTTAATTTTATTACAAAAACATTTTTGTCATTTCCATACTGTATATAGAGGTGATTTGCATAATAACTCAAAAAGAAAGTCTTAGTCTTGTATATTGTGTAGGATGTGTATGGTGGTGTGTGGGGTGTAGGGAGTGTGTGTGTGTATGGTGGGATATGCAGCGGTGTGTGTGGGGGTGGGTGTGTGTGGAGGAAACAGCATAGATTCATAGATGCTAGGGTCGGAAAGGACAACAGATCATCAAGTCCGACCCCCTGCCTAGGCAGGAAAGAGTGCTGGGGTCAGATGACCCCAGCCAGATGCCTATCAAGTCTTCTCTTAAAAGACTCCCAAGGTAAGGGAGAGCACCATCTCCCTTGGAAGACCATCCCAAATTCTGACCACCCTTACTGTGAAGTTTTTCCTGATATCCAGCCTAAATCTGCTCTCTGTCAGCTTGTGACCATTGTTCCTTGTTACCCCAAGAGATGCCCTGGTGAACAGAGCATCTCCGATTCCTTGCTGCGCCCCTCTAATGAATTTGTAGGCAGCCACAAGATCACCTCTCAGGCTTCTCTTGCAGAGGCTGAAGAGGTCCAGGTCCCTTAGTCTCTCCTCATAGGGCTTATCCTGCAAGCCCCTAACCATACAAGTGGCCCTCCTCTGGACCCTCTCGAGTCTATCAACACCCTTCTTGAAGTACAGCGCCCAAAACTGGACATAGTACTCCAACTGTGGTCTGACCAATGCCACATAGAGGGCATGTTGGGCGAGTTTATATGTTGGGGGTTGTAGGGGCAGGGTGTGTGTGTGTGGTGTTTGCGGGGTTGGCAGGAGGTTGGGGGATATGGGGATCGCCTCACACATTCCCCCATGGTGTGCAGCCACTGCAGGTGGAGGCAGCAGCAGGCAGGGGCGCTTGTGCCCAGCACAGGCACTGCCACCCAGCTGCATGCAGCTCCAGCCAGCACTGCACATCACAGCAAGGAACGCAGCCTAGCTGGTCTGCCTCTATCACTGGGGCTCCCCACCATGCCCGTGCAACTCCCACACTTACACACCACTGGAGAAAAGCTCCATGCGCTGGAGCCAGCTGCCTTTGCTGCGCCCTGCCACGCAGGTCACGGGACTCTATGAGGAAGCAGGGGCCAGGGCTCCCCTCCACATCCAGTGGAGTCCCAGGACATTCATGGCAGGGAGCAGTGAAGACAGCAGGCTCCAGCGCGTAGAGCCTCCCTCCAGTGGCACACTAGTGCAGGAGTTGGACATGCACAGCAGGGATCCCCGATGATAGAGATGGCCCGGCCAAGCTGCACTCCTAGCCACAATGTCCAGCACTGGCCAGAGCCATGCACCACCAGCCAGCAGCGCCTGCGCCAGGCACGAGCGCCCGCACCTGCTGCTGCCGCTGCCAACCGCAGCCCCACGCTCCTCTCTCCTGCCCAGCTGCAGCTCACCCACACCCGCACTCGCCACTTCACTGCCTGCTGCCTGAAGCAAGCAGGACACCAGGGAAGCTGAGCAGGTCCCCCGGCAGCTGCAGCAGTGACAGCAGCAGCCCTGCCCAAAAGCTGCGTACTGGCTGGCCAGGCTCTTATGGCCATGAGGGTGGAAGTGAGGCACAATAGTGTATGTTGGGAGGGGGGTATACATAGGTGCCCTGCTCCCACCCTCATGGGCGGAAGAGCTGGGCAGGATACAATTAGTTGGTGGGCACCACGGGCCACATGAAAGTGCTTGGCAGGCCAGATCCAGCCAATGGGCCATATTTGGCCCACCCCTGGAGCAGGCACTAAAAGACAAAGCAACTTGAGTCATTGTCAGCAGTCATGACATACTGTTCTCATAATGCAGTGCATTCTTTGTGACAGATCTTTGCCAATATGATGAGGAACACTGAAAAGCCAGTGACCCACCTATGTTCCACTATCCGTCCACCAACAGAGACCAGCTTTAAGTGAAAGGGATTCCATAACGGACAACTACAGAAAACCTGAGGGTTACCTATTTTCTAAGGCAACCTAAACTTGCATTTTCATGTCCACAAATATATACATATAGACAATAAGGAGGAAAATAAGTTATTTTGTGGAAATTTTCCTCAAAAAATATCCCAGTTTTAACTTCTCCAAAATACGGATGGCTTATCTAAATGTTATACTCAATTATGTGAATGTTACTTTATAAAATTCTGACAAGGCAAGTAAAGAACACATAATGGAGCACTGCATATTAATTATCTCATTTTATTTGCCATTTTCCATTTCTCTCCCAGATGCATAACAGACTGCAATATTTTGGCAAGACAATATAGCTATGCTAATGTCAAATACCACCACAGAGATATTTAGGTTAGGGGGTGACCAGAAATCCACTGACAGATTTTGATTACATTTTCCCAAATAAATGTCACAGCAATCAAGCCAACTTCACTGCTAATGTAGAATCTAATCTTGATAGTGTCCAAGACTGTCAAGTAATAAACTTCTCTATGGGGTGACAAACTTTACCAGAATGCCTTCTGTTTCAATTTTTCTCCCCAATTATGTGTATGGCATGTCTTATGTTTACTGAAACCACCATCTCCGCCACATAACCTGAATTTCATAATAGTTAGATCTGGTCATGATTTGAGGTTGCTCACAATAAACTGAGTCAATAAAACATATTTATTTCTGGTAAAATTAGTTTGCACGTGGACTCAAGTCTGTTCAAAAATTACCAGACAAGTTAACAAAATTTTCGCAGTACAATTTTAAAATATGTAGTTTTCATTTGTTTTTAATTATTTAAGTCTCACACAGATGACTTACATTTAACTCAGCCCACAGACCAATTTTAAACCAAATTTAACAGCCAATTGTTTCAAGGTACCCACAAATACACACTGATCTCACTTCATATTAGTTAGAAGTTTCTGCAGTCTATCAACCATCTGTCACATTCTCCATTCAAAGTACAACTATCAAAAGTTGATGATAGAGAATTGCTCTCTTCGGGTATACTATGACAATAAAGTAGTTTGGAGACACAACCTAGTTCTTACCCCAACCTCTACACTTTTAGGGGACATGCTCACTAGTTTGTTTCTCATTCACACCTGACCACTAGATTTGACACATTTGAAAGAATAAGAATTTGTAAGATTCTGTGCCTCATCTAAGAAAGGCAGGCCAAAACTTGTAGCCCAGGGAAGGATGGCTAGCGTGGCTTCCAAAAATCTTTACTGCCACTGAATACAAAAAGATGGTTATTCTAAGGTAGATCTGTGCTGTAGTCACAGCACTAACTGCAGTGTAGCACAGAGATATCCAAGCTAGCTTTGAACTAGGCAGCTCAAGTACTGCTGGCCAGTCTATCTGCTTTCATCCTGCTGCTCAGCAGAATCTCACCACTGTGACAGCAAAGTAAGCACATCCTTAAACAACCTTTTGGACATCATTTAGGGCAGCCACCTAGGTCTGTTCCATGAGCTGCAGCACTGGTCAGAAAATCCACAGCATAAAGTCCCCATCTTAACACTGATCTCCCTTCCCTGCCTGTGCCAGTCTCGGAAAGGATCCTTAAGAAGTTGTCTTACAAAGCCTCTTTTTTATAGTGCCTGCACACCCTGCCCAAAGTATTCCTCCTCCCATATACTCTTCTGATTGGAGGCCTGCAGGGAAGACCCTATAAGGAAAGGCTAAGGGACCTCAACCTCTTCAGCCTCTCCAAGAGAAAGTTGAGAGGGGAACTTGTGGCAGCGTACAAATTCATAAGGGGGGAGCAACATGAAGTAGGCAATGATCTGTTTACCAGGGTGCCCCCTGGAATAACAAGGAACAATGGCCATAAGCTATTGGAGAGTAGGTTTAGACTGGACATTAGAAAAAGGTGCTTCACAATCAGGGTTACCAGGATCTGGAATGGGCTTCCAAGGGAGGTGGTGCTTAACCCATCCTTGGGGGTCTTCAAGAGGAGACTGGACAGGCACCTGGCTGGGATCACATGATCCCAGGTTTGGTGACCCTTTTCTTGCCTGCCAGGGGCAGGGGGTTGGACTAGATGGCCCACTGAGGTCCCTTCTGACCCTGGAATCTATGAATATACATTTTGTCAGAGACGGGACTTACAGGATTGCTTTATAATGCCCTCTTTCACACTATAAAGGGGCAAGGCGGGAATCTCAGTGAGTTTAGCTATTAATTGAGCTGGTCTGTACTCATTTAAAAACATAAGGTTTAAAGATGTTATCTGTCACAAACCCATTCATGGAGCACCCCCAGGCTCCCATGTTTCTCCCTGCTTGCTGTCCCACTGCTTGTCCCAAGGAGCAGATCAAGGTTTGCACTAGGATAACTCCTTATCCCTGAAAGCCTCAGCTTCCACTGTCCTTATACTGGACATCTCTCACAGGCAATCAGTTAGAAGACAAAACAACAAAGGGATTTCTTATATAAAACAAAACAATTATACAAGAAAAACTGACCACAGGTCTGAAGACAGAAAAAGAAGTCCAGTGTCTTACCCTCTCATCTGGCTTCACCCAGCCTTCCTGAGAGACCTGCCAGTATATCCAGAGATCAGCCTTCCTGATGATTCTGCCATCTCTGGCTGCTGGGGACCCTAAACCTCCAAAACCTGGGATCCAAAGATCTGGGCCACTTCGCAAACAGTCCTTATATCATCTCCAAGCCAGTCCCTTTCCTCAACCGACACTGTCCCAATTCCTCACAAGTCTCCAGAATCCTCCAGAAATTCTCTCCCTGGGACACCTGGAATTCCTCTGACTGGTGGTCCATTTCTCTCAGATGCCTTTGCTACAGAGTTGATTTCCCCATTACAGGAAAACAATGCCTTGAGTGCCCAACCCAATAAAGCAATCAGGACTTACAGTAGAGGTAATATCTTTTATTAGACCAACTAGATTGCTGCAATTTTTTCTTCAAAAATCTAGTTGGTCTAATAAAAGATATCACCTCTACCACGAGTCCTGATTGCTTTTTTCCTCTAGACCAATGTGGCTACAACCTGGATACCCAACCCCATAAAGTCTCCTACCTGTGTCTGGGAGTGACAATTGTCTTTACCCTAGCGTCAAGATAGCAAGAAAGATTTTGCAGTCTCTTATCCTTAATTATGCATCCCTTTGATTAAACTAAAACCAAAATCACAGTAATATATAGACAACATAATA
The DNA here is from genome assembly GCF_001723915.1 of Gavialis gangeticus. Lineage (NCBI taxonomy): Eukaryota > Metazoa > Chordata > Crocodylia > Gavialidae > Gavialis > Gavialis gangeticus. Next base: position 143,346,006 of record NW_017729025.1, read on the forward strand.
AAATCTATATACTGATAACAGAACATAAAAGGATACATAACATGGCTTTTCAATGAGACCATACAAGCCATATGAGTGAAATAAACATAAGAAAACATTCACAACACCCCACAAATCCCCAAAATATATTGGGGTTTGTGACAGCATCTGATAACAGGTTGCAGAAAGAAGTTCAGCTCCCAGGTCTAACTCATGGCAATTCACAGAAATCACCATGAGTTAGACCAATCCCTCTGATACAACAGACAATAAGTGTTAGATTGGGAGAGTGGAGAATCACCTCCAATTTGGCTGCATCTTCCCTGGCTCCCCCACCCCCAGCTCCACTGCTGTCTCTGGATGGGAAGAGGGAGAAGGCAGGGAAGGGAGGTCTTCTAGAGTTTTCTCGAGCTAAGTGGCTCCAAGCCACTGGCCCTCTCCACTCCAGCAGGACTGAGAAAACCCCAGGAGGGACCTCCCTCCCCTGCCTTCTCCTCTTCCATCCACAGACAGCAGCTGCAGCTTGCTGTGCTGCAGCCAGAGCAGACAGAAATTAATTAAGATGCTCCACGTAGGAGCAGCTTCATTTGAACCCTCATACAATGAGGGTTAATTTGTCACGTGATCGGAGGACTCTGCAGCCATGCTCTTCTGTTTGGGCATGGCTCTAGAGCATTTTCAAGGGGCTGATCATGCAACAAATGTCATTTCTGTCTGCTCCCACAATTCTTTAATAAAGTACTCAGTGGAAGGAAAATGCTATGGTAAAGACTGCATTAACTTGCTGTATCACTCTCTCCTAAGGACATCAAGAGAATCTCTGAGCAAGAGATACACATTCTCTTACTGTCTCATTTAGAAAAAACAGAGTTTGCCTTTATCCAAGAGAGGAAAACCAAGGGAGGTGCTAAATGTTACTTGTTAATTACTAACCAAATCAGAATTAACATTAAATGTAATGCAATGCAGACCACAAGAATTACTCAAGCTCCACATTAGCTTTGAAAAAAACAAAAGCTTCTGCTTCAAACATTTATTATTATTATTGCCAGTGGTCTTTCCAGACTTCAGATATCCTACCAGAAAAGATGTAAACCATCAACTGTAAGTTCTCCTACATGTAGCTAACACTTCTCGACTTCACGCTTTTGTTTCTATAATGAACACTGCAGAGATCTATCTATACAACTTATCCTTTCCTCCAGGGAACAATATCTTTCTCACCCAGGGACATGAACCTTTGTCAGCACAATAAAGCAAGAACTGATCCTGATTAGTAAAATTATTTGCAGGTTAAGGGAAGGGATTCAAAGGTGCATTTTTCTTAAATAGTTTACCACAGTGTTATGAACAAGTTTCTGGATGAGGAAAGCATGAAGAAATCGGCACTATCATAAAGTGGTTGTCCTTCAAAGGGATGATACAAAAGAGACAGCAAAGTAAATATGAACAGAATTCAGTGAAGCTCATCATAGACAGTATTGCTGAGGTTCAGGCATACTAAAAAAGTCTGCCATCTTACACTTGTTGATAAAAATAGACATAATGCAAGCAAGACAAGAAAGAATAACTGGGAAGAAAAGAAAGTAAGTGAGAATGGCTATAAAAGAGAAGTGTAAACACTGTACTTCTTTCTGGAGGCCTCAAAATACTCCTGTCTTTTATGGCAGTCTCTCTATATAGCTATAGCTCTTGCTTGCATTCTATTTTATTTTCGAATGAGAAAATGTGGCACTAATGCTGCCATTTTTCTGCACAGGGATGCTGATACACATGACGCTCCAGGCACTTTAATTAGAGCAGCTCTTGGAGCCACTCTAATTAAATCACCCCTCCCCTCTCCACCTCCCAGAGCATGTGTTTTTTTCGGTTTGTTTAGGTTGTTGGGTTTTTAAATTCTTTCCCAAGGAGAGTTTTCAGATTGACTACCTGCTAAACACTATTACTTGCTTTTTTCTCCGTTTAAAAAGAAGACCCAAGTTGAACAAAAGGAGAGGGCACAACAGGCCGGCTAAGAAGCTGCCAGTAAAACAAGCCTCCTTGAGTGCTGCAGTATTACAGTTACATGTGAGCAACATAAACCAGCAATAGTAGTTCTGGAAGAAGGAAAGAAAATGGCTCCTTTGACTTTTTACTTGTGAAATCTGTGGAAATCAACAACAAGATTAAAAAAGTGGAGAAGGAGGGAAGAGAAAGACGGGCCAATTAAAACCTGTGACAAAATAAATTCGGGTGATTCACTTTGAAATTTTTTCTAACACTGTTTTGCCAAGTCATATTGCAAAAACAGCTTTGGCCTAGAAATTTCAAGTGTGTTTAATTCAAGAGCCCTTGACAGGATCTAGTGCACAGGCCTATTTATCATAAATTGAAATGCTCACTTTTGGAGTTCACCTTGGAAAAGGAATATATGAACATTCTGTCAGTGCCTAGACAATTTATATATTTTGCCAAAGGTATCACAGACATTACACAGTTCATCAAAGGAGCAATGCACATTCTCCACAGAGATCTAGCATTCTTTGCAAAATGTCTGAAGTTTAAAAGGACTCCTTGGGTGAAATCGAACCAAACTCAGATAATTTCTGAAATCACCAATTGATTAATTGGTGATTGATGAATCACCAATTGATGGCATGGTAGCTACTTTACATGTGTAGGTGGTCTCAACCAATTAATCAGTTAATTGCACAATACTTGTAACATATGGAGGGGACCTTGCACTCCTTCCCCCACTCCCTGCCAACTGACTTCAAGAGACAACTTTATATCCATGTAATTCATATATTCTACCAGGTTTGAAGCTATTTGAATATTTTTATTGCTTTCCCAATTTCCAAGGAGTATTTGCCACCCACATGATCCAAAATTCCCCAGTGTGCCAGGAAGCACTAAGAGAAATTAGCACTGTTGACCTCCTATACAGAGAAGAATGAACTAAAACTGCTAATTCACTTACCAGGAATCTTTATTAAAGTACCTTCTTTGCAAAACCACATCACACCTGCCTACATCATAGCATAATGATTTTCTTCTCAGGAAAAATCTGCTTTATCAACACCTTGCCATTTACTGTGACCACACACAAAAAAGTTATGTCCTATACCCAAAGGGTGTGCTCCAACATACTAGTACACTGCAAAAGAGACAGATGTGAGCTGCTAGAACCCTCTTGTGTGAGGAGGTAAATGCTCTCCACCCCTGTCTGGCACCCTGAGCCTGCCCCTACTGCTCCAGAGGCACCTGCAGCTGCTTATCTGGGAACTGTTACTGCTGCTGCCTTCCCCAGCCCTTCCCCACCCCCAAGCAACCCCAGTGACAGCCCCCCAACAATGCTCCCCACACAGTGCTCTGCTGTGAGCAAATGGCTGGTTAAGATGCACAGAGAAGCTAAGTAAAGACAGTCAAAAAGCCCAAGGCTGAATCAATTCAGTCTTCACAGGTTAGTTTAAACTATGCAGGTTGAACCAATAAGCAACTGAACACACATTCACTTTTCATTCTGGAAATGTAGCCACATGTCTGCAGTGGCCCAGGCCAGAAGCCAGGAGGGCACTAAACCATGCCTCCCTACTCTGCTGGAGCAGACAGCTTGGGCCAAAGCTAGCCTGCCCACCCTGCTTGGGGCAGCAGGATTGCAAGGGAGGTGCAAAGGATCCTGGAATCCTGGGGGACTGTGAGTTAACTTGAAGCTTGAGGGGATCTGGGACAGAAGTTCAATAAACTGATTTAACCTAAAACAGCTAAGTCTGATGCTACATCCATCCAGGTTTATCTTAGACTGGTTTTGGTCATTTTGAAAGTGGTTTATGTGCACTGAACCTCTGTTGCATTACAGATTTGAACCAGTTCCCAATCACTTATACCAATTTATGTGGTTCTGTCCCCATCTACAGAGTCATGTTTGCAGCCCACCTCATCCCCTCCACTCCTTCCATGCTCCTCAGGCCAGCAAGAGGGGTTGTCAGGATGGATATAGCTTGTAAGACCCTGCAGGAGCAATCTCAGCAGCAGGGGCTACCCTTGCTCCATGAGGTACAGATCAGAGGTCAGGAGGGGCCAGACAGTGGAAAGATGGTGAGATCCTGCTGCCCATAAGTGACACCAACTAGATCAGTGACTCTCAACTTCTTTAGCCCTAAGGACCGCCTCCTTATCTTTTCTGAAGTTAGATCCATCTCAGTGGGCATTTATACACATACCTTTTTATCCCACAACAAGCCAGAGATCTACTGCTTCAGACCAGACTTGATTAATCAAATCTGCTCCACACATGAGCTGATTCAAACTGTGCAGCACTGTGCTACACGCAGTTGTATAAGCGGTGAAATGCGCATCAGCACACAAAAAATGGCAACGGTGCGCTTTTGAACAAAAACACCTTCTATGTGTTTTAGTTCAAAAGCATGCTGCCGCCATCTTCTCAGCGCTGATGCACATTTCTCCACTTACACAGCTTCAAGTGATGCAGTACCAGGTGCTTTGATGCAGTGCCAGGTGCTTTCAATTGGGGTGCCATAGAATTCTGAAAAGTTATAGAGTTATTTTTTAATAGTACATGTCAACAGTATGAGTACATGTCCTCTGGCAGGGGAATGGAATATGTTATATGTTTTGGGAGAACACACATACGCACACACCCACACACACCTTTTTTGGGGTATAAAAGTGAAACGAGCCACCAATTTTAATCCACAAAAAAAACTGTGCCCCAGGGATCAAAAGTTTGTGAAACACTGTCTTATACTCATCCTATCCCTCAGAGACAAAACACCACAGACCCAAGTCTTGCCTTCTGTATGCTTGTCACCATCATTTTACGCTACCCAACATTCAAAATGAACCCGCAAGTCAAAGATCTGTCTCAGGATCCTGCTGCACATTACATATATTACACAATTCCTGGTTAATTGTGCAATAAATTTTGACTAGCCATATGTGCAAAGTAATTATCATGAGATAAAAACGACTATCCTGATATACAAAGAGCCACTGAATTATAAAGTTAGTGCTTGAAAATGTGTAACAGCTCGACAGCTGGTTTTTATCCAGCTTTAATTTGAATGTGTAGCAGGGCCCACAGCACAGTAACTCCCTAAATACTAGGTACTAGGATAGCGCAGAAAGGTGTCTCACTCAAAAAAAATATGCAAGATAGGCTAGAACCAAGAATGTACAACAGCACTGTGGTACGGAGGCACACTAAGGCTGCTGACTGCAGTCCTGATAATGCATTTGTGAAACTTTCAAACAATTCCTCTCTCCATACCTAACCTCCATGAGGTGTTCTGGAACTTACCATTGCTTGAAAATTACACTGCTCAAAAGAAGGTGGTTGTTCGTTTAAGTCATTGATCTGGGTATACAAGCTGGCCCTGTTCCTACATGTTATGGCATTGAAAGACTCTCACATGAAAATCCAGGAAGATGCAGCAGCCACCTACAAGAATTGGGACCTTAACTCCATGTTAGTTTATTTTTCTGATAGAAGAAAGGGGTATTAAAACTCTGAAATGCTGCAGGCTGAGAAGCCAGCAGTAACTGTACTTCACTGAAAGCCACACATTCCCTGCATTCATATCCTGGAAGCCATCTATAAACCAGCCAAGTAGCAAGCATGCACGCTGCTTGCCAGACTTCACTTATCAAATAATTGGGACACAGAAGATGTGCAGGATATCAGGTGACATCTGTGGATAAAGTATGTTGACAGTATGTGTGCAGTCAGAGGTATGACTGTAGCACCCACAGATGTATCCAAACTAGCATTAGTCAAAGTAGCTTAGCCTTGAATAGCAATGCAAATAGGACACCACGGTCTTCTATACAAGCTGTCTACCTGAGACTGCCCCAAGTCTAAAGCACAGTCTATACTCATGTTTTTCCCTGTTATTCATAACAGAGTTAGCTGGATTAAAGCTAGCTTTGATATAACTGTGCATGCTGAAATCACTACACCAAACTGCAAGGAGGACTTATTCTTAGTTACAATTCATCTTTAACTGGCACCAAATTTAGGGCCTATTTAGCATTGAATCAGGTCCTTAATATGGATTCTTCAGCAGAAGAAACATGGTCCCTCCATTCCAGCATGAGCTTTTTTAGGGCACTCTATGGTGAATGCATACTCCTAAGGCACAAAGCCCAACACCCCAGGGATTCATTGTACAGCAGCACCCAGGGGGCAAATGTGGAACAAACTGCCACTTCAGGGATCTATCCCAAGCCTTTTTCCCTGTGACATTGCTGGGGCAGATTGCACAGGCTTATTTTAGGATGCAGAGCATGTATGATACTTCCTTCCCACTGCCAACCCATCTCTGCAGCATCTAGGCCATCAGAAAACTTGTGCACTACTCGCCAAGCTTTATTTAGGATAGTGTTCATAATACATCCACAATAAACTTGACTGCAACATGCTCACAGTATGCAAGGACCTCCAAGTAGTACAGAAAGTGGCAAAACTAACATTTGTCAGCTGTGCGGTCCTTTTGCTTATCCCTTCCCAGGGGATTTTTTTTTTCTGAGCAGGAGAAGTTTGTAAAATTTAGCAAGTATACTGAGCTATAGGTTTATAGTAGCAATGGCAAAGGTAAGTGCGTGCACCTTGCAGTTGGGATAAAAGGGTGTAATGCTTGTGGTGATTCTCAGATCCACAGTTCTGCTGCTGCTGAATGGTTCCACCTCGCTGACCCACCCAGTGAGTCTGATGGTACTATTTTTGTTCACACAGGCAATAAATTCCACATGGCTGCCCCAAAGAAGCCAAAGGACGGCCATAGCCTGGGGTCACACACTGTTGCTTTCATAGTTGCATAATCTTTAACTTACCTCCCCCGCCCCTGCAAGGAAAAATCCTGACATTGAACAAAAAGGGGGGGGGGCTCATAAAATGCATAAAAGCATTATTTTCAGCAGTTATTTTTGTCACAAGCTGACTGAGTGCGTCAAGACCAAATGAAGTGAAAAACTAGATTCTGATTTAAAGTCTTCATATACAGCAGGCTGAGGAAAAAAAGGAAAAAAAAAAAAAGAAGGGAGCTGGGAGCTTCTTCAGACAACCAGAGATCCTTAAAAAGGAACTGCAGGCAGCATGCCTGAGACTGGATGACTAATGTTGTAACTCAGTAGAAACACTGAAATAAAAATCATCCTCATGAATCAGGACAGCCCTTTCCAAGAAACACCTTTAATGACCACAAAAAAGGCAATGGATATATCTGTGTCACCTCTACACAGCGTGTTCTCCTTCTGTCAGGTTCTGTGGTTATTCCTAAAGCAGAAAAGAACATTACAGGCTCATATATTTGAGAGGCCTATTTTTTAAATTTAATTTCTTAGGAGCAGAGGGTGATTTCTTTAATAACCTAGATTTATATAAACATTAAAACTATGTGTCTATTTGAAGCATTGTATATACACTCTAAATCTAATAACCGATACCTTAGCACTGAAGTCTAGTTAATACTTTGAAGACAATGCCCCGTTAAATCATTGCATATACTTCTCTGGGCCCAACAACAGTTCATACGTGTGAGCCTAATTAGAAAAAGGAAAAGGACTGTTCATTGCAAAAACAATCCCTAAAAAATGTTTAAGGTCAAATTCAAATCAAGTGAATAATCTTAAACTAGGTGGAAATAATTGACTCCAGATGCATCTTTAAGTGATTGCAAAATATGATTGTAACTACATAAAGGATTTTTTTCCTCTGTTACAGCAGTGAAGGGCAGTACACACAAATATGAATTAGACCCACTCTTTTAATCAGCAGATTATATACTACAACGAAAACACTCTAAGATATTTACTATATGTTTGTGCAGTACCTAGTACAGTAGGGATCTAATCTACTTAAATATTCTAAATAATGTAAAACATCAGGAATTTTTGGACAGTCTTAAATGTACATATAGGAACTGGGAATTTTCCCCATTAAAATCATACCTTGTTAATTCCGCAGTTGAAATGCCTTTGCACATATACATTTTTTTTACCTTTGAATTTTATGAGGTATGTCCACTTTCTTCAAAGACCCATATTCTATTTGTTATGGCAAAACTCAGATAAATTACATTTTCTTTTCATACAGCAGTATTGCTGCTAGTCCAGAATGTAGAGCATATTCCTGGGAACCAGCAGACCATTTTTGCTCAACCTTTCATGAAAAAAAGTACTGTGTGGCAGACACCAAGCGTGGACATTTCAGCATGAAAGATGAATGTTTCAGTAAATTTATTAGCAACTGAAGACAGCAGGTTGGAATAGAAAATATCGTACCACCTTAACCAACAGCATCTGCTGCAATATTAAGTCTTGCTTGGAGCAGACTCATAATATTCCATTTAAAACTTGGCTTCTCTCTGAGAGACTACACCATTACTCTGTAAATCTTCCCCAGAATACATTGTACATCCCAGGCATTAAGACACATTAACCGGACAATAACAAAGGCCATGGAAAATTCAGACTTCAAATGCTTACTGAAACCAATGGATCACAGAGGCCTAATCAGCACTAAAAATGTGACACTGAGGTTAAATGAGCCAAAATAAAGCCCTCAGAAGTGATTAAATAATTTTTCAATCACTATGATAATGCATGTTCCAGTGGCTCAGCTCTGACTGAAAAAGCCATTTAGATATGATTTAACTTTTATTCATTTACTGCAACCAATGACCACCCCCACTTTCCTCCCCTCAGCCTCCCTCCCCCCAGCACTATCACCGAGGATTTTTCATGTCCAAATCTCAGATTTATTTGAATATGCTACATTGCTACATCAGAAAATTTCATATTGATCTGGACAGTGGCTAAATAATATTATATATAATCTCTAAAATTAGTCAAGTGGGAAGTGAGTAAACATACACAGATGAACAAACAACTGCAGTGAGAAAGCCAATGCAAATGGAAAGCAATTTAAAACATACTTTTGCTTTGGGGCCTCAGTCTGTGCTTTTTCAAGAATGTTCAAAGGCAGGGAAGTTGTGGTCTCAGATCTCCATCTTGTCATTACCTTCCTGGAACAAGCCAAACTGCACAAGCACCTGAAGCAGCCAGCTGGGACATGAATGAGATAGTCGCTTATTATTCTCAACTATGAATAAAGGTGTAAGTCAGTAAAAGAGCATGTATTGGGCTATTACCCTTACTCACCATGAGCAGTGATCTGCTTCTCAAACCACAAGCACTATTTGGGCCTTGTTACACCTTACA
>NW_017729025.1:143360203-143362453 GCF_001723915.1 Gavialis gangeticus
TTAGACCAACTGAGTAGTTGGAAAAACAGTTCTTAGCAAGCTTTTGGGTGCAGTCACCCTTCTTCAGGCATAGGGAGACTCCAAGAAATAAATGCTGTTCTGAGACTCCAAGAAATGAAAGAAGCTAAAAAGTGTAGCAGGATGTCAATGAAAATGTAAATAGGTAGAAATTAGAAAGACAAAAGGTAAAGTAGGGAAGGGAGGGGAAAGGAGAGAGAAAAATGGTTGGGGATTTCTCCGCATGTGGTGGAATACATCTTCAAAATCCTTGCCAGCAAAATGTCTTAGCCTTGGCTTGAAAGGATACTTTAATGAAAGAGCAAGTTTTCACTTCATGTATGCGTGTTCCAAAATATTCCACAGGGAAGAATAATTTAATCTTCTCTCCTACAAAAGATTTGTGTAATGCACTACAAATTACTAACTAAATACATAATGAACTCTATCACAAACAAGGTTCAGCAGGAACTCATATGCCCTTTAGACTTCTTACCTATGTGGTGTGCTGTACTGAAATGACACAGAAAGGAAATACTGATGAAGTAGTTTGGCTCCAAAAGCTAAAGTAAAATTTTGATGCAGATCCAGCCAAAACAAAGGTGTAGGCCACAGCACATTTATCTTTCAGGTTTTGTTTTAGTTCAGAAAATGTTGAGAGCCAAGGTTTGTAAAGTGTTGCAACACACATATACTTTCTCTCTTCTTCAGAGCAGTTCAGAACTAGAAGGCACTACTTAATATGGGACATGCCTCTCAGGTTAAAATGGCAGGTCTGAATTCTCTCTCTAGAAGTTGCAAATTGGCTATAAGCCTGCTGCAGGCTACGTGGACTTTAACAGTGCTGAAAAACCATCTTTCCTCCTTCCCCATCCCCACCCCACCCCACCCCACCCCAGTTTGTCCAACTCCACCTTTTTAATATATCTTGTATTGAAATAGCAAAACACATTAATCAGCAAATTAACAGTTACTTAACCAAAGATAAGAAATGATTGTCTCCATGACACAGTTCACTCTTACTTGACCCAGCTTTAGGCTAATTCTAAATTCTATAACAGGCAGTAAGACTTGTCTGGTGTACAGTTAGCCTGCCGGCTCCCCCTGGCAGCAAGATGAAGACAGCTCTCATTATGCTCAATTAAGACGTATAACTTCCACAAGTAACAGTGCTAGAGAGAGGGTCAGAGAAGCCTACAAATAACAGTTAAGGAGGTAGCTCAATGTCGTGATTACAAGCTTGTGTTAAGCCTTCAATGCATGAACTAAAAATAATAAAATGCAAACCAAGGTAATGGTCAAACCTGAATACGTACGTAGCATTGAGGGTGAGGTGGTACTCAAACCAATCTGCAATAGCTGAAAAGGTTTATAAAAAGCTTTTCCTACTTTTTCCATCAAGTAAAAATACTAGTATCCAAGCCAAAATTTGACTCATACCTATAACTAACTCATATGAATTAACAAGCAACAATATTTGTATTGTTGCATAGCGTACCATAACTGCTAACCACGACATCACTCTTTTTCCTAGGCATACATTTTATAACTCAATTAAGAGTGAAATTTAAGTTTCAGTAACCATGCATCCAAAAAGTGATCAAATCAACAGCAATAAAATAGCCTTCCTGGAGAATGCACAGATTCAATTATTTTGGCTCTAACATAAAATTAATTTGCTAGTAAAGTCCAGCTGTCCTCCTTTATGTTCCCCATTCATTTTCCCCCTAAATATCAATCATGGAAAAAGTCAAGAAAAGGACACTGCATTTAATCAAATAACTATATTTGCATTGATTTGCATTTCACTCAAACGACAAGATTATAAATCCATGGTATATATCATACCATAGCATATTTTTACAATGCTTTTTATTTAAAAGGACTTGAGTAGTTAATCCAGACTTTTTTCAAACATCTGTGTTGCTGCCAATTTAGTTTAGAACTGCCAGAGATACACCCCTTTCTAACTTACAAGCTGTCTTTCTGGTCCTAGGACCTGAAGAAACATATAAAACCTCAGTGAAAGGAAAGAGGCCCACCTAAAGTCACTACCAGGTCACTAAATCATTGGATGCAGGGGTGGCAGTGGATATAGTTTTCCTAGACTTCAGGAAGGCTTTTGATACTGTCTCTCACCCCATTCTCATTAGGAAGCTGGGGGACTGTGGCGTAGACACCCATACAGTCCAATGGGTCGCCAACTGGTTAGAGAGTCGCACCCAGAGGGTGGTAGTGGATGGGTCCTTCTCG
>NW_017729025.1:143362768-143364113 GCF_001723915.1 Gavialis gangeticus
GTGGTGCAGGCTCCCACCTTGGGGGGTTTTAAGAGGAGGTTGGATGACCACCTTACTGGGGTCATTTGACCCCAGTGCTCTTCCTGCCATGGCAGGGGGTCGGACTAGATAATCTGCTCAGGTCCCTTCCAACCCTAGAAACTATGAAACTATAAAGCACACACCCAATTGCTGGAGAGATAATGAACTACAATGTAATTTAAAATCCCCCTAGTAATAACAGGTATCTAGAAGAAGCTGTCAGGGAGTAAAGGGGAGAAGAGAGGGACTTGTGAAAAGCCCCAGAGCTTAAGTTTAAACTCAACAGGCGCGTCCACACATGCAAGCATGTGCGCTTGCAGCAGCTCAAATGGAAGCGGTGCAAATTTGAGCTGGGGCTTTTTGTTTCAATGCACGTGCTTGGACATGCACTTTGTTGTGGAGCAAATTGTGCCACTTGGGGAAAAATAACCCTGCCTGCCTCCTCCTGGATCTTCAGCCAGGGGGAGCTACAGCCTGGGGCCAGCACCTGTGCTGTCCCCAGCAGTATAAAAAGCCGCCCTGGCAAGTAGCTCAGGGCTACTTGCTCTCAGGAGCTTCTTGGGCCTAGCCAACTGATACCTGGGAACACTACCCCTTGTGCCAGCCCCATTTGTCCAGGAGGTCAGCCACAGCCAGATGGGTCCAAGGTGCCAGCTCTGAGCAGGCAGGGTTCTGCCACTGGCCTCATTAGCAGGAATTCTGGTGTTCCCTATTAGAAAACAGAAAAATCCCTGATAAAAAAATCCCAAAGACACTCTGTAAAATACCCTCAAATCCATGTTCCTCCACAAGTAAAACAAAAGACCACTATAAAGACAGAGAGCAAGACAGAGACAGTGATCAGTTGGACAATGTTTTATTGATATACTTACAGTGTTAAAGCAAGTCTCTTATCATAATAATAAAGTGAACTGTAATGCATGTTTCATGAATACATGTTTTACTGCACTCCCACAGGGCGATGGCCCCCACACAAAGGGTTTAGCCCCCCAACAAGGGGTTCAGCCACCCAACAGGGGGTACGGCCCCCCAACAGGGCATTCAACCTCCACACAAGCGATACAGGCACCCAACAGGGGGTTCAACCCCCAAACAAGGGGATTGTCCCCCCAAGAGGGGGTTCAACCCCCACACAAGGAGTATGGGGCCCCAACGGGGGCCAAATGGCCCCCACAGGGACTACCACCCCTTGGCAAGGTCCACATGCCCCACCCCAGCCCCCAACTGCTGCCTCACCTGGCCCCATCCCCCACCAGTTGCTGCAGCCCCCACAATAGCTGCTCCACCCAGCCCCACCCCTGTTCCCCCAGATCCCCCTATGGCT
>NW_017729025.1:143364440-143369429 GCF_001723915.1 Gavialis gangeticus
GTCAGGGGCCTCGGGGGGGCTGGGGGAGTGGGCGGGGTCATCAGGGGTCCCTCCATGGTCCCCTCCCCGCTCCTCCAGCCCCACCAACCCCTTACTCACTGGCACCGGAGCAACTATCTAGTTGGTCTAATAAAGGATATAACCTCTGCCACAAGTTCTGATTCCTCATCCCTTGCATGGTGCTTCAAGCATGAACTCAACATAAGTGATTAAAAAATATATTTTCTCACTGGATCACTGCCAGCCTGCCTGCAAAGTGAGACCTCTCACAAATAAAAGATCACCTTTGAATATAGTGTGTGTGTTCGGTCAGGCCTCCTAGTTCATACTGCCTGGAGTTATGATGTGAGAAACACCTTCAGGTACGGTGTACACAACTGACAGGAGGGTCCTACAAAGTGCCTTCATCCATCAGAAAGAAAGATGCTCTCTTGAAGTAATAAAGACACAAGGTAAAACCAGGTAACATTAAACTGCACATTTTTGAATGATTGCTCAGCAAAAATACTACATGTAACCAAACCAGTTGACAATTTCTAACGGTAAAAATTTTACTTTGCAGTAAAATGCCACCTTCCACTTCTGCCACCCCCCAACAATGGTCAAACCTGAATACTTACGTAGCATTGAAGGTAAGGTGGTACTCACCCCCCAACAAAAAAAAAGTCAGCTGTTTCTCTTACCTCTCCTCTCAATGAAGTTTGCATTTCCAACTTGCTTTGCCCAGGAAAACCAAAGGCAGCAGATGAATGCTGCATGACAATGCAGGTTAATGGATTTCCCTTTTCTTTCTCAACCTGCAGGTCTCTCTGTAAATGTATTACTTCTACTGTTTGTGCTCCTCTTGGTACCAGATAGTTTTTAAAGTAAACAAGTGTCTATCTATACAGCACAAAGCACAGTAATTAGCTCAGGCACCATGCCACACAAATACAAATATACTGCTTCCAGGTCTGAAGCCAGTGCATGCAGAAGTAGCTCAGGACAACTTTCAACAGCAGTACTTTGCACAATATAGACCAGAGCCAGGCAAAATACAGCCCATGGGCCAGATCCAGCCCACTAGACCATTCCATCCGGCCTGCGGGGCCCCTAAAAATTTTAGAAAATAAATTTTGATTTGCCCCGGGCTGCCTGTCAAAGATGACAGGCAGCCAGTGGCAGTAGAACCCAGGGGGAGCCTGTGGCAGGACCCAGTGCTGAGCAGCAAGGCCCACCCGGCTCCATCCCATGACCCTGGAGCTGCTTCCACCTCCCTCCATCCAAGTGGAAAGTAAGATAAGATTGGATGGAGGAAGGGCGGGGAAAACACTGCAAACAGCCCAACAGCTGGGAGCCCTATGGTGCCTGCCAGGCCAGGCTGGAGCCAGAGTAGGAAGCAGCAGGTGAGGGAGCAGAGGGAAGTAGCGGCAGTGGGGGAGGCTGCAGGAAGCAGTGTGGCAAGCAGCGGGGGCCACGGAGAGTGGCAGGGGAAGCGGCAGCAGCTGCCAGCAGCAGCAGGGGCCACAGGGAGCAGCACAGGAAGTGGCAGCAGCTGCAGGAAGAGGGGGCGCAGAGGGGGAAGCAACAATGACCACTGGGATCAGTGCAGGAAGCAGCACAGGAAGTGGCAGTGGTGCGGTGAGCAGCAGGGCCACGGAAAGTGGCACAGGGAGCAGCAGGGAGCAGCACAGGAAGTGGCAGCAGTCACAGGAAGCGGCAGGGGCTTTGGGGAGCAGTGTGTGAAGCAGCAGCAGTAGCTGTAGGAAGCGGCAGCAGCATGAGAAGTGGCTGGCAAATGTGTGGGAGGAAAAGCAGGGAAATGACAGTGGAGGATGGGCATGGAGCTTGTGCAGGTGCCCTGGGACCAGCAGGGACCCAGGGTGGGGTGGCAGGAATGTGGAGCCTGGGCGTGGGGTCTGCCTGGCTGCATCGCATGAGCCTCTCATGCAGTCTGCAAGAGCCACGTGTGATGGAGCTAGCAGCCCGACCCCATCTCTCTTTCTCTCCCACCCCACCCACCATAACCCCACACCCTCCCACAGCCCCCACCCCAACCACATTTTTTGTGAATGATTTGGAGGGGGGGGTTCCAGTTTCAAGATTGCAGCACCCTTCCTCCCAAAAGGAGAACTTCTGGGGGCAAAGGGAGGGACTTCCAGTAGCAAAGGTCAGGGGTTGAGGACAGGACTTCCAGTCTCAATACGGCAACTGTCAAGGGGCAAGGCTACACATGCAGCCCTGAATAGCTCCCCAAAACTCAGTAAGCAGCCCTCCACCCAAAATAATTGCCCACCCCGATATAGACTGACCACTTGATGTCTGTCAGCTTGATGGCTTAGCTACATATCCAACACTCTGAAATGCTATATATGCCTATAAGTACAAACCCAAATTTAAAACTCTTACAACTTCCTCATACCCCTAACAAATCTCTATTAATTTTTTCTTACCCAAATTTTACATAACAGGAGCTTAAAATGTAGAAACTATACCACAAGAGCTTCAGCAATGCAGAAAAAAAAATCCTCTTACAGAAATGTAACAAGAAATGTAATGACAAATTTATTGTCCTCTTAGTTGGGTTTCCATTTTTTCTGTCTTTGGGTATAAACAAACATGACACTTATGCCAGTATCAAAGGGTACAGATACAAGCCACTAAGATGCAACTTCTACTTCTGCATGGTTCTGTCAGAGATACAAAACTGGCTTTACTCCTATGTCAGTCAGGGTCAAACTTATGGTGATTTAGCTAGCTTGTATCACTTTGTAAAAATACTACTACTAGCAGGGAGGTTAGCATTTTTTGGAACAAAAAGATCTCTTAAAAGAACATTCATCCCTAACTCACAATGTATCCGTGGAAGAAAAGAGTAGTATAACTTTTATTCCCACAAAAAACAAAAAGCAGATAAAAAACAAAAAACACCTTTTATTTTTTGAGAAACTAGAAACAGAACCTGAAGTTTGCTAATAAATCTGCTTACAGATTCCAGGTAACTTTAAGCATAAGGGTTGAAGTCTCATTTTCAAAAGTGATATGATACTTAAAAACCTAAGTTCCAGTGATCTGGAATAAGACTCAGGCACCTACAGCACCTCTAAAAATTAGATTTATTAGGCCACCGATACACGTTACACTTAAGACGTGATTAACCAGTTACTCATGTCTTAAGTTGTGACCTGGCCACACATAAATCAATTAATGGTGTGATAAATGGAGGAATAAGCCACAAAGTCATTCCAAAAACTGTGTAATAATTTTGTGGCTCATTCCTATCATTAATTAAACATGCAGCCAGGTGTTCCCATGGCTGAGAGTCCTGCAGCTGATGGGGCTTGCAGCCGTGGGAGTGCATAGGATGCTCCACAGCTGCGAGCCTCATCAGCTGCAGGACTCCCAGCCATGGGAGATCATGGGGCATTCCTGAGGCTACAAGCCCTGTCAACTGCAGGCTCCCGGCTGCAGCAGCTTGCTACTTGTTGTGAAGAGGGAACATCATGATCCCAGGCTCCCCCTGCACCAGCAATAAGCTGTCATTGGATCTAATGCTGGATCCCAAAATCATGCCTCTTGCCATGCACGTGTAACATAGAAGGAGGTATTATTGTGTGGATCACATATCAGATCCTATCATGCCTTTACCTGAACATCTGGCAGGGGCCTCAGACATTTCTAAAAACTGTAATCTAACTAGTGGTCCAAATAATAGCACAGAAGGAAGAGTAGAAGACAGAAGAGCTCCTGATTTGCATCAGTCCTTTATACAAGTACTTTGTCAGAGCACTGAGTCTGTAAATATGACCTGCTTCTTTGCATATCAGATTTACAAAAATAAATTTGGTTCACTATGTTATATGATAAACCCCAACTACAATACTGAGCAAAGCAAAACTGGAGCAACCATCCACGATCCATTGCTGATACTGTGACCTCAATGTAGTATAGATCATATTATCGAATAAAAGAATCTGCTCCTCTACTGCTGACCTGAGGTAATGAAGTGTATGGTAAGCTAAGTCTGAAAAGCAATTCCTTGCCCCTGAGCAAATCAATGAATTTGAAGCATTGCAGGCCAGTATCAATGGAAGTGATTTAAACTCTTAAAACGTTTTGACTGACTACTGAGAGTCTGGATGAATAACACCATCAGCTGGACCAGCAACTGAACAGTATCTGATGAAAGTTCATTTTGTGGAAGTGCTAGCTAAGACAGAAAGATCATAGGAAGGTAGGACTGCAAGGGACCTCACCAGGTCACAAGGATAAATGAAAGTAAGTTTGTTCTTGTGGAAACGCATGGTTCTCACTTACACTTCCTTCCCTTCAAACTTCCAGTTGTACAGCAAAATGCAGTACTCTCTAAGAAACTAAGGATTCACTTGAGAGCCCATTTTTTTCCTTTTCCCCAGTGTGTGGTTTACTTATGGAACTTGTTGCCACAGGAGGTTGTACAGACAGATCGCATAGTCAGGTTCAAAACATAATCAGACAAATTCATGTCCAATTATAGTATATTATAGGTATTAAATAGAATAGTCAGGGATATATTCTCTGACATCATTGAATCATTGACAATGGATGCCAGGTATAGTCTGACAGGGGGTGATATCAATTTAGACATGTCTTGTTCTCAACCCATTTGAACTTGTGGAAATTTGGCAAATGGATGAACAAAAGCAGTGTTAATTGCCAGAGCCCTGGAAGTCATGGCATTAACACACTATCAGTCCTCCAACCACATTTCTGTATCCATAGAGAGAGAGCCCTGTGGGTTGGATGACACAACTGTGTGGGCCAGATCCAGACCATGAGTCATAATTTGGTCATCCCTGCTCTAAAGCTTCTACTACTACAACTCTTAGAGACCAGGTGCTGGGCTTATATGGACCATTGGTCTGACCCAATATGACACTTATGTGCACATTAGGAAAGTCAATTCAAACAGCCTCGCATTGCTAACTGACACTGAATCAGGCCCCAGGGCAGGAAAATGTATTGTATCTT
>NW_017729025.1:143374429-143375462 GCF_001723915.1 Gavialis gangeticus
TAATGGTAAAAGCAATTGGAACTTGTGGTAGATGTGATGACTTTTATTAGACCAACTGGATTTTTGCAAAAAACAATTTTTTAATTGCATGCTTTTGGGCACAAACACCCTTCATTAGGCACTGGAGAAAAGATTGTAAAAGTTCTCCTGGGTAGAAATGAAAGTTCATATTTTGTAGGATTTCACAGAGGAGTCAATAGATGGAAAACTCCTCAGGAAAGCCTGCAATTAAAGAATTTTTTTTGCAAAAATCTTACTGGTCTAATAAAAGATATCATCTCTACTACAAGTCCTGATTGCCTTGTATCGTCAGAGCATTCACGGTACTTAGCAGAGTCACATTTAAAGCAAGAATGGAACAGACTTCTGTTTTTTTAGACTACAAAAATAACATGCATTTCCATGCCAATCTCCTGTTCTAACTTGCTAACAACATTCAGAAAGTCAATTCCCCTTAGGATGGGTACCCAGAAAAAATGAAACATCTAAAATTTGAGTCATTTTTTACAAGCTTCCTTAATATTGTCTTCCTGATTGCTAATAATTTTTTTATCTATTCTATACTTATTTGTCCCTCTTAGATTTTAACTTCTCTACTTCAGTGAAAAAAATGCATTTTTGATATGTTTTCTTTCATCTTTTGTTTTTAGTGGTGACATAGAAAAAAAAGCAGAGAAAATCAATTCACTATTGCTATTTCTGGTCTCTATGCTTAAGGCAGCCACAAAAAGGGCAAAAGAACAGCTCGCCTTCTGTTTGATTTTCTTCAATACTCTAAATTGTAAATGCTGTTCTTGGAATTACAAAAATGAGGAGATGGGTTCCCTCCATCACAAACAGACAAAACTCATAAAAAGCCAAAACAGGGAAATAGAGAAAGATATAAGAAAGAATTACAGATAAAAGAATTAATATATAGCCTTTAAAGGGCATAAATTGTTCTGTACTGGAATGTACATGTAGATTTCATAGATTTCATAGACATTTGGGGCAGGAATTCAGCTGGGGTCAAAGGATCCCAGCAAGATAAGCA
>NW_017729025.1:143380462-143388179 GCF_001723915.1 Gavialis gangeticus
CTGATAAACTTATAGGTGGCCATCAGATTACCCCTGAGCCTGCGCTTTTCCAGGCTAAAGAGCCCCATGGCTCTCAGCCTGTTGTCATAAGGTCTGTTTCCCTGACCTCTGATCATGCGCGTGGCTCTTCTCTGGACTCTCTCAAGCTTCTCCACATCCTTTTTGAATTGTGGAGCCCAAAACTGGATGCAGTACTCCAGCCGCAGCCTCACCAAGGCCGAGTACAAGAGGAGAATGATGTCCCGGGATTTGCTTGAGAAGCATCTATGGATGCAATCCAGCGTTTTGGTCGCTTTACTAGCTGCAGCATTGCATTGCAGGCTCATGTTCATCTTGCAGTCAATGATGACCCCCAATTTTAAATAAAATTTAAAACAGAAAATCAAAGAATCAGAACAAAAAATATACAAAAACAATTTACACTGTCCCAGTGGAATGCATTTTTCTATATGGTCCAACAGAGTCCTATGATTTTCAGAGCAATACGTAAAAAAAACCAAACATATTTACTGCGGCTTTTCATTAACACTACATTTCATAAAAGAAGAAACTTATCTTAGAGCTGTATAAAGACATCTCCCACCCCAAACAGCTATGGTTTAGGTTAAAGATAAGGCCAGAACAGGGGGAAAGAGACAAATCAATGGGTTAGAAAACCAGGTAAATATAACTGAAGCATAAGTTCATGTAGCCCACAATGAAGTTCACCACTTCCCAAACTGCTGTCACCTTACAATATGGCTTAATCATGGTAGCAGACAATAGTTTTAAGGAGCAATTAAAATGAGAATTAAACAATGGCTTAACACAGCCCATGACAAAGAAAATGGGTAGCATGGAAGACAGTCTCGAATCGCCTCTGGAGGAAGTGTTCTAATAGGGAGTAAAGGCCAGGAATGGTGGGTGCATGAATGTTCCAGTTGTCCACTGTGTGATTACGTGAATGACGTATCCAAACTTCAAAGCAGAGACAAACTGACAAAGTAGAGGCCATAACAGGATTTTCTGAGAGAGATTCAGCACAGTACAACAAACAATCATTTCTGAAAGCACGATATACCATACTGGTATGATACAGAAACTACTCCAGAATCATCGAGGTCTGCTCCCTATCACGCATCCGCAGTATATTATGCAGTATCACCTCGTAGCCAGTATAACATTACAAGTAAATAGTTCTTAACCATCAAATGTTAACACTGTCCTTCTCATTTAAAGAAATGAGAAGAAAAAAAGTAATGTTATCATTTTTATAAATGCCAGTGAGCAAAATGCAAAACGATGTACATACGTATGTGACCAAAATCAATCTATTTCTATAGAAGAACCCAAAATTAACATTGTTCCTGACAAATTTTTAAAAGTATTTTCCTGGAGTGACAGTGCCTGCCAGATTCTAGCTTGCATGAGATATTCTGGCCAAATTATAAACCTCTTGGACAAAACCTTCAATATAATGCACCATCAATAAAAGAAAAATTTATCAGTGCTTAGACCTGCAAATGTCTTGCTGTACAGTTTTGAAGTCATACAGGTCAGCCAAGTAAAACACATAATTAATTTGTCCCCAAATCACCATTTTTGTATTCTCTTTCATTCAATACAAAGAGGCTTGGATGAGTTTGCTATATGGAAGGTTGTAAATTGATAGCTTTCTTCCAGTTCAGTACAGTTTTCTATCGATTTTCTCTCATTTTAGCCTGTATTGATTTGTTAATCTCTTTGCTGTAACAGTTCTAATGACAAACTGAGAAAGAATAAGTGCATGCTCTAGGGCCTTTTCTACTAGCCTCTTGCCTCAAAATATAATTTCACTTGTATGTGGAATCTGTCCATGCACATATACCACATTAAACCAGGATGGTATTAGGGTATAATTTCCTATTTCCATAATTTTCCTATTTCCATAAAGCTCTTGGAGCAAACTTTCTGAGGATTAACAAACCAGCTGCTTAGATCTACTGATGTGGGAGAGAACTTCTGCACTTGAGGACACCTTCAGGTGGCTTGAAGACAGGTTTTAATAAAGGTGGTTTCTCTTGCAGACTTCACAGTTGTGAAATAATATATGCAGCTGCCATGTGATTTTCACAGTACTGTGTACGGTATGTTATTATTAACTTTAATTACATTGTACCCACGTTCATAACTGGAATATTTTAAAAGAAAAATGGGCCTAGTCAGTGATGTGCTGGGAGCACAGGGCTAGAGACTGTATGGTGCTATGCTGCCCTGTGGGTGGCTGTGACTCTCTAAAGGTTTATCAGCTTTACAGACACTGCAACTAATGTACCTGAACTAGGTTTAAACTAACTAGTTTGGGTACTTTTAGCTGTGGCAGCCCAGAGCTCAGGAAAGGCTGCAAAACCAGTTCAAGAGGCTGAATGGGTACACAGGACCTGGTTGTTCTTAGGCAGCAAACCTTTAAAACACAATCCGAATGGGAAACTGTGGAACAAAAAGTCATCCAAAGACTGGATTGTGTTAAGTATGGTTTAAAGAGAGACTACAGGTTCTTATCCCATTACTTGGGCTAGTTTCTGTGACCTCTTTTGTTCCTATGGGTTTACTGCTTGCTTGCTTCCCTCTCATAATACTTTCCCATCCTCCCCATGCCGGCCTCCCTCTCTCTTCTGCCCTTTGTGTTCAGATTTCTCTTTCTTACACACTGCTTGGTTCACATCCTTTCACAGCATCTGAGGAAGTGAGCTTCAGGCCACAAAAGCTTGTGCCACACACACACACACACTTTGGATAGTCTATACGGTACAAATTTACCCTGCTTTCTACTTGACTTTACACTAACACAATCAAGTATGTCTCTCTACAGAGACAGGCAGTCAGCACATGCTGAGCTTTATGCTGCTATGGTTACACTAGCTTAACAGTCTCCAGGCAAATAAAACTAGTGTCGGTAGGTCTATGCAAATGCCACTCACTTCAATGAAGACATCTTCTTAATTTCAATCTTCCCCTGATGTTCTGAAGAGGAAAATAAATTCCATCAGGTCTACATCTGGCCCAGTATACGCTGCCCAACATACTGAGAGGGGACTCCATGCTCTGTCCCCCAAATGCACATCTGTGGCACACCCTTTCCCTCCTGAGATGTAGGTTCACAGTACAAGGCCCCCCTGTGTTGCCACACTAGCCAGGTTGTCATTTGATCCATTAGGAACTGGGGTCAGCTTTTATAGAATATGAAAAGCATTTAATGCATGGATTCTGTAAAGGGGGGTTGCCATCCACCTAAAAGCAGTTTGAAACCCACCCTCACTTCCCCTATGTAAGAGAAAGGAGGAGAACACAGACCACATAAAAAATCTATGGAAATAAGATCTGCTTATCTATATAAGCTCCCTCTGCACGTTACAGCACAATTAACTGGTGGGCTCTATTTTAGACACAGCTTATTTAAGGACATTCTTAACTTTATGCCTGTTTTCAGTGGGGTATAAACACATGTGCAATGCAAGAACATGCTCAGGTGCTCTACTGAACAGGTTTGATTTTTTGAACTGGTATCTATCTTGGCAGCTCCTAGAAAACAGCCATATTTGTGGGCAAAGTTCTCACTGGAACACTCATCACAAGCAATTCAGACTTTCAGTCTAATTGCTGCAGCTAGCTAAATGCACTAAAAAGTCAAAGGTATATGTTTTTCCGTTCTGCCATACAGAATAGGATTTTCTCCTGAGGAAAATTTTAATACACTGAATATGAACTTTAATCTCTAGTTTTAATTTATATAACCATTAGTGAATTGCATTTGCTACCCATTCTTCAACAACATTTATTTCACTTGTGCCAGCATGCAGAGAAAGCTGACAAGGCAGGAAACTGATATCCCTTGTTACAAGATAATTAAAGTAAACATCGTTATATTGCCATTTGATCAATATATCTTAAAATACCAAGAAAGGAGACAACACATAGTTTCTTGAGGCAATCAATCTTGAGTGCCAGGAAGATAAAGCCCCTATGGATGGAAAAGTGAATACTGTATCCCTTGCCAATCATACTGAAAGACTACCTGTTCTTCTCAAATAAGAGCTGAGCTAAAATCAAATAAGAGCTGAGCTAAAATCATGAATTAATTCCAAATCACAACAGTCAGAACTAATGCCACCTTTCACTTCAGCCATGTAACACTCACTTCTCCTTGAACCTTTTCATTGTACAACAACTCAGTAAACCAGTATCTCAGCAGTTCTCCAGCTCTTTCCTAGGATATGCCTGACTCAGACAGGTGATGTCAGTTCTACTTCAGACTTGAAGTCCTACAAGCTTATCTTTGCTCATCCAGTTTCCAGTGCTACGCTGTTAATTTGTACCTCATTCTGAGAGAGATACCACCTGTAAGTCCTGCAACACATACAAGCAACAGAAATAAAGAGAACTTCTCTTTTCTTGGAGGAACAAGAAAACTACAAGAATACACAGCCTTTATTTTACTTGTCTCCTAAATAAAAGATTTCATTTAATCTATATAAAGTGTTAAATGCAAAAGTAAAATCTAAACTCAAAAAAGGAACACAAAAGCATGCTTTCTTCTTTTGCCCTAAGATGCGAAAATGAAAAAGGACATCAAAATATAGTAATGTATAGATAAAGGAGACAATGCATTAATACAGCTCCAAAAATTTGTGTGTGCTTTACAAACCTCAGTTAACTTTGTCCTGTACCTCCATTTTAGAGAAGGTATATTTTACATGTTCATTTCACAGGTGTGCAAATGGAAGCACACCAAGCTTAATGGACTTGGCCAAAGTCGCATTATAAATGAGTGGAAGAGCTGGGACCAAATGTTTTGATTCCCAGTCATCAGTTCTAACTGTAAGGTCAGTGCTTCCTGAATAAACTATGTTTGTTAAACCAGAACTATGGATTTATGGAGGTCTTTCCTGAAAGACTGTGAGTTTACTGGCAAGCCAGCATGCTCTAAAAGTCCAAAAGACTTGAACTAGCAGTAATGTGTACATCTGGGAAATGAGCACGTAGAATATACCTTCCCCAAAACGGGGGAACGGGACAAGGTTAACTGAGGTTTGTAAAGCACACAAAAATTTTCCCAGACTCACTCCACAGAGACCAAGTAACCAGGACTTGTGTCCATGAATGGTGTCATCAGGACAGGGCAAAATTGCCAGAGACATGCCACATCCACCAATCTGCCTTTTCCAATTAGGACCACGTTACTTCAAAAACCAGCAGATTCCAAGAATGTAGGTTTAGAAGGCTTTTTTTTTTTTATTCAACTCCCTTTTAAAAAGGTCATTTCTTCCACAAAGTCTACTCACTCCAAAGAAAGAAATGCAACCTCCAACCTAATATTTATAAAATAAGATTGAACTCCACTCCTGATGAACTGTAGTCTGAGTTAAAAACTTATCATATTTTTAAAAGGTTAAAAATTTTAAAGGGCCCTTTAATATATTATATCCCTAAGAAATATAGCTATTTAATCAGCTTACTGATTCAGTTTTCATATACATGGTCTCAAGAGCTAAGCAGTCAAGTCTGACTGAAGAGCTGGAGCTACAGGACTTTTCTCACTGAGAAATATAAACCTCTTCTGTTTTCAAAATTTTACCCCAATATATTGGTTATAGCTATAAATATTTACAATATCCAATGGAACAAATAAAAGCATGAGTCACACAAATTATACATAATTCAGTGGCTATGAATATGCTATCATGCCAAGTTAAAACTATGCTTAAAATCTTAGGAGATATTTATTGACTTGTAATCAGAAATCACAGTATAATGAACTACAAAAAGAGTACAATTTTATTATATCAGGTCTTTTGGGTCAGAATTATTACTGTTGTACTTTGAAATAATAACCATAATAAAACCAATCAATTTCTCTTTATTCCATGTATAGGGATCAAGAACCCAAACTCCCACGAGTGGAAGGCTCTCTCATACTGTGTGTCTTAAGTTTCTTTGCTTTGTAGCTAGAAACTTGTTAGCTAGATCATTTACCATACACAAATCAAGAAGAAAAAATGTAAGGACTTACTGAAAACAAACTTCATGGATTTCAAAGATGTATGGATAAATGTCAGAATCAAACTATTGCAGGAAAGAGCATAAAATTATAGCCTTACAGTCAAAAATCCTGCATGCTACCATGAGAAAAGATCTCCATGCTGGCTCCACACACAAAGGGACCAGTCAGAGAAGGATCATAGGACATGTACAGCATGCACAAGAACTGCTACTACAGCCCATAGGCTATTCTAATCATGGACACATACATTTGGAGCTGTTTCAAAATGGGAAGTTTCAAAAGAGCAGCAGCTGTTAGGTTCTAATTGTGTGTGAACAAGCCAAGAATAATTCAAATGCAGCAAAAACACTCCAACTTTAACACTGCTTCATCCAAAGCTGGATAACATTTGCTACATTTGAATGGTTCTCGACTCATTCACAATAACAATTAGAATGTAACAGCTGCTGCCCTCTGGAAACTTCCCCTAAAAAGAGGACTCCAAACGTACCTGTGTCTATGCAACCTACTGGCCTTTGCATAGAGGCAGGCCCATGAGCACTCCATTACTTCTGAGACTTGATGCAAGGGAGTAGATCAGGTGGGCACAGCCACATGTCTGATGGTGACAGCGGGTGCATGTAAACATTCAAATTAATCAATGGAAGTTTATCAATTTAGTTGGAGCAGTTGGAAAACCTACCAGTAGAACCCTATAAAAGTGCTCCAAGAGTTGGCTGCATGCTCTGCACACAACCTGCAATGCAGACGGCACCCAGCCAGGTGACCCAGAGCATGCACACCATGTGTTTTGTAGCGTCCCTCAGTCTGCCTGGGGACAGCTGACAGCACCCAAAGGCACAGGTCAGGGTTGACTGGATATCTACCCCAGGAAACCACAACTCCCTCCTCAAAACACCCCACTTCCCTTTCACAGCTGTCAGGCTTTCACAAGAGATACATCCAAAGGAGTGGGCATGATGGCAAGGCTTTGTCCATGGTGTTGCTGGGGCTCTGGCCATGGGAAGCCCCACCAACACAGCCAGAGTTCCCCCACCCCTCCACAACAGCACTTCAAAGCTGGCACCTGCAGCCCCATACATGGGGCTGTAGGTGCAGGGCTCTGGATGTGCCACAGAATCTTAGAACTGTAGAACCAGAAGGGTAAGATCATCAAGTCTGGTCCCCTGCCATGGGCAGGAAGTTATTGGGCTCAGACAAGCTCAATGAGGTGCCTGTGCAGCCTCCTCTTGATCACCTTCAAGGATGGTGACTGCACCACCTCTGCTGGGAGTGCGTTCCAGACTTTGGAGACCCTTATGGAGAAGAAGTTCTTCCTTATATCTAGCCTGAATTTACCCTCTATAAGCTTATGTCCATTGGTCCTTGCCCTCCCTTGAGGTGCCTTCCTGAAAGTTACACACCCAAATCTTGGTGATCACCCAAGATTTTCTCTGTTAAATTTCCCCTACCCCTGCCCAATCCCAGCACCACTCTCAAGGCATACACATAGTTGAAACAAAAAACCTTTATCACCTTCACAACGCTCCCCCCCCATCCCTCCCCCCTCCCCCATCATCAAACAGTGCTCCTCCACCAACCTCCCCACCCACTAACAATAAAAAACTTGCTTATAAGTGGCAAACTATAGAGGTATGGGGGAGGAGAGGCAGCCAGCCAGAAGCCCTGGGGCTGGACCCCTAATATAGCTGTACGTGG
>NW_017729025.1:143393179-143420946 GCF_001723915.1 Gavialis gangeticus
TCCAAGTCTCTCCTCATACGGCCCATCCTCCATGCCCTTGACCACGTAGATGGCTCTTTGTACCCTCTTGAGCTTATCCATGTCCTTCTTGAAGTGCAGCACCCAGAACTGGACACAGTACTCCAGCTGAGGCCTCAACAGTGCCAAATAAAGAGGGCAGAGCACCTTCCTGGATTTATTGGACACACATTGGCTGATGCACACCAGAGTTCTAGTTGCTTTCCTGGCAACCTCATCGCAATGTTGGCTCATATTCATCTTCTGGTTGATCATAACCCCCAGGTTTCACTCAGATGCTGTGCCAGCCAGTGGGCCACCACCCATCATGTAGTTGTGGTGAGGGTTCTTCCTACCCAGATGAAGGACTTTGCACTTATCCCTGGTAAACCTCATCTGATTCCATTTTGCCCATGAGTCCAGCCTGTCCAGGTCATCCTGGATCTTGACCCTATCCTCCAGTATGCCCACGTTTCCCCAAAGCTTGGTATCATGGAGGGCAGAAGCTTCTCCCTCAACTTATTCCCCAAACCAGGCAGTCTCTGGTCCAGGGAAGAGGTGGAAAGCATTATTCCCTCCCCTCCCAAACTGATCCTATGGGGAATAAATCAGCAGGGCCAAGCCCTGGCCACTCTTTGCACTGGGGGCTCCAGTCTGGAAAGTGAGCAGTGACAGATTTCCAACCCTGGTTCCCAGCCCCCAGCTGGGCAAAAAGGGTAGCATTTAAATCCCAGATACTGGTCAGGGGCTTATCAGCTGCAGGAAAGTGGAGAGCTGCTGGGTTTTCTCATCCCCAAAGCTGACAGGAGGAGAGGTTTGGTCTGTGACTGAGCTGGAGATGTGGAGTTCAACCATGGCACAGACTATCTCTCTGGAGGGAAGTCAGAAGTTGGAGCACTGCATACTGGGACAGCACAGGAGCTTGTATCTATCAAGTAAGTATACAACTGGTAGAAGCTCTGCTGGAGGAAAGTCTACCTTGTCAGACGAGGCAGAAATTTCTACCAGACCTGCCATTTGTGGTCCAGTAGAAATTGCTTGAATGCTTAGTGTTTCCACTGGTGGAATTACAATCCCAACAGAACTGTAATGCTTGCAACATACCCAGTGTAAAAAGTGAAGCATTTTTCACTTCATTGCTAATTTTGCTTTTCATTACAAAACTGAAGAGCTCTGTGCTCAAAAAACCACCATCTAGAAGTTTCCTTGAGATTCAGGCTAAGACAGAACATGGCTATACATGATGGCAATACTACATTTCCAAAGGGAACAGATCACTTATTCCCTTCAATTTAGTGAGGAATATTCACGTCCTATATAATGACCTTTTCTTAGTTGGTTTATTGCTTGTGGTGAATGTTTGCTGCAAGGAATGACATACTGAACATATCACAAACGAGAGCTATTAAAATCAAAACATCAAACAAGCTCGGGATGTATTTTGACAAGGAGGAAATGTTAAACCAGGTCTTTGTAATATTTGTTAGACAGAGAATCTAATCAAGTCTCAATCTATTTGTACTTAATCATCCTTTCATCTCAAGAGCAGCGGATACAAATGTACATCAGACACCCAATGAGTCAGATGGAGGCTAAACCAAGGACACCCTACATTACACCAAATCATGATACATAATGCCTCACACAGCTGATCTCTCCAGGGGTTCAGTTTTTCTCAGTGGGCACGTCTACATGTGCAATTAATGTGACTGAATATACTCCAGCACAGTTTGAGTTTATTTGCTCCTGGGCGCTGCATTTACACATGCGCCCAGGACCACATCATGTTGAGTCGGGTCAGAGCAGTCCCAGCTAGCAAAGGATGCCAGGGGTCAGCCTTCTAGCCTGAGGTTGCTCCAACCTGGCTCAACATGATGCAGAGGAGCTGGCTGAGGCATGATGGTATTCCAGTGCAGGGCTAGCTGGCAGGTAACCCCCACACTGAAGCACTCTCATGCCCCCAGCCAGCCCTGTCAGCATCTACACATGTGCTGCAGTGCAGTAAATAACTCCACATCCAGGATAGTACTTGTAGACACTGAGACTTTACTGTGGAGCTAATTAATCAGCTCCACAGTAAACATCTCATGTAGACATGCCCAGTGACTTCTATTCCAGGTGGACACTCACCAACAATGCACTGAGAAGAAAAGAATACATATCTGCAATATAACTGTTTCACAGTTTTAAAATATGAGGCTTTATTACTGTATATGTCATAGATATTAACTTTGTATGAACTGAAGCTAACACAAAACAGAGCCTTTTAATGCTGCTAGACAATCATTATTGCATTCTTCTAAGATTACCTGGAGCTTCTGGTATTGCTTTTGGTTTATTATTTAAACTTGAACAAAAAGCAAATATGAGATGTACCTATAATTCACATGGACAATATTTAAAATGAATACATGAAATGGAACCAAGCTACATTCCTGTCACTCACAAATCTTTGAAAACAAGGAGATTTTAAGGTGAGACTAATAAGACATGTTGAATATTAGCAATACACATTAGCAATTACCAGCACCCTTGATGGAGAAAGGAGAAGACCAGCCATATGACCACTGGCAAGAGCTTGCATAATAAGGATGCCACACAGTATCAGGGAAAGCACAGAAGCCTTTAATTAGCTCATCTGCTATTATGGGTTTCAATATATTCAATATTTTATATTATTTTATAACAGTTTAACTTTGTGTGGAAACGGTGTTAAGTACAGAGTGAGTTGGCAAATGTTAGCCGTATCAAAAATTTGTATTTATACTATTCATGAATATTTATATATTTATAAATTCATGTCTACACAAACACGCACGCACATACACACACATGTGCGCACACACACACCCCAGCTAGCCTACATATTTTGCCACTTATGCTTGAAATTAAGATTTAAATCTTCTGGGTAGATCCACAGATGGATCCAGAATTGTGGCAGCAGGGGTATGGCCACATCCTCTTCAGCTGTGTGGTGAATGCACAGTGAAAAGAGCTCATTGCACATGTGCAACGCAGCTGAAGGGGGTGTAGCACAACCCTTTACATCCTGGATGTCAACAAGCTTTCAGACTTCACCAGCATGTCAGCGCAGGTCCTGCTGGGAACTCCACATGTGCCATGAGCTCTATGGGCTCACTGATTGGTCTTCACAGGACCTGCCCAGAGTCCCTGCTTTCAAGCAGCTCCAAAGCCTCCTGCTATTGGCCCTTCCCCTTCCTATACACTGCATTGAATTTTCCAAGTCATTTGTTGACTGTTTAGCTTTCTCCCATGAATCTGACAGATGTTTCATCAAGCCCTTTTTAGAAATGAGTTGACTGCCCTTTATAAAAGCACTCTGATTGCACTGCTATGTCCAATTTCTGCCAAATTCTGTCTCTTTTACTTAGGGCCTGACACAAAACCCAGTGAAGTCACAGTCAATGGGAGTGTTTTCATTGAGATCATCAGCACCATTGAAATGGGAGTCTATTTGCCACCCTGAGTAACTTCACTTTCTACTGGTTATGTTGTAGCATTTCTAGACTGTTTCAAGAAAAGCAACTGTGCAAGTGGTTAAGTTCCTATCTCATTTGTTACCCAGGGTGATAGCAGCAACTATTTCTCCTTCACATTTGACATCTGAAAAGGACAAAATAAATTTGAAGCTGTATTTTTGCTTCTAATAGTTACAAGTTTTCTTCACTGCTTCTTACGAAGAACAAACTTGCTTCTGACTACAATGGCTAAGAATTCCAAATAAGAGTTAAATTACATTCAGATTATCGGAAGGGAAGCAGGACGTATTATTGCTGCATTTTTAAATGAGTTTTATCCAGAGATTATTCTAATTCCCACATGTCCAAAAGGAGAAATTCTAAAGCTTGAAATAGGACACAATATCCCTTACCTGAGATGCTCCAGTAAGGCAAGGCACGGGAACTGGGACATTAAGTAACTGCTCCGAATGCTCTTCAGATATTCTGCACACCTCCTGCCTTTGTCCATCATGAACTGAACTTCTTCCAAGTTGTCCGTAGTCTGCTCTACCCCATGTGAAGACCTTGCCAGATTCTAAATAAAAACACACAACTATAGATTATTTCTCCATGAAGCCCACAGAGGGTCTGGATAACCAATTTAAAAACCAGAGCAACCTACTATATGTCCTACTTATTATCCTCTGATTCAGGGGTTCTCAACCTTTTTCTTCCTGAAGCCCTCCTTAGCATGCTATAAAAACTCCATTACCCACCTCTGCTGCTCCCTGCGCAGGAGAGGACACCCCAGCTCTCTAGTCCCACCTGCACAGCCCCAGGTGCAGCAGACAGAGCTGAGCAGTGGTGAGCCTCAGGAACACACTCACCTGAGCAGCAGCAGTGAGAAGCCCACAGCACCACCTACAAGATAGAAGCTGTAGGGCCAGACAGGGCAGACCCACCTCTGCCCCTTCCTCAGGACTCGCCTCAGCCCTGGGGTATCAGGGTGGCTCCTCTCCACACCGGGCCAGACCAGGCAGACCCCCTGAAACCTGCTTGTGGACCCTCAGGGGACCGCAGACCCCCATTTGAGAACCACTGCTCTAGTTAACACATGAAAGCAGCAATAGCAAAAAATGAGTAATCTGCTTTGTGAGATCTGGGAAGACAGAGGATGTTAAGGAGTAGCTAAATAATGTTGGCTTTGCTGCAATTATTGAAACTTTGGCAATTTACTTTCAAACAGGAAAACTGTGTCCCACAAGGCCCAGATTGTACTTTGGATTGCCTCAGAAAACCTGCCTCCAGTATGAGTGGTACAGAATTCATACATATTTGTTTTAAAAGAGAAACCTTTTCATTTGGTTGGAGACACACACACAAAATAGCTTACATAAAAGTCCAAGATATTTTCCTTCCTTCCTAGTATCTGGCAGTGAAACATCCTCTGTCCCTGTATTTAACATAAGGTTCATGTCTTCTAAAGAGAAGACACCTTCTGTCATAAACTTCTGTTAGCTGCAAAATAAGGGCTTCTTCTGCATGGTAAACTGGTGCTACAAGCATTATTAGCCATTTTAAACCAATTGGTTTTGTTGACTTTCCCCCCACCCTAAAAAAAGAAGTTTAAATTAAATAAAATCAGCAGTATTTTAGATCCTTTCTATGCTATAATATATTGGATAGGTCTACAGAGCAGTGTCATGCAGAGATATTTAACCTAGCTTGGGTACCAGAACCTGTGGCACTGTAAAGCAAATGAATACTGATGCTGTTTGATGCATAGCATAATACTTTGCAGACATGTAGCACTTTTTCACCTTGAATTCTCAAAGGATTTTCTAAACAAAGCTACGTATTGTTAACCTCATTTCTACAGGGATGAATTAAAACTCTATAGGTGGAAGCAGTCAGGTTCACCTGACCAGACTGCTTCAGGCTGTAAACAGATGTCTCATATGAGGTGATTCTGATTGATTTGAGTAAATGCCCAGGACAAAAGAGCTTCCAAGCTGTACTGCAGCTCCTCTGACAGACGGTAGTCCAGGAGAGAAGGAAATTTGACAAACTTGTCCCTGGAATGACTGGCAATTAACTAGAACCAGGTGCTATTACGTTACAGCCATACACACCATTGTCCCAGGGGAAAAACTGTTAGCACATTCTGTGTCTCATACTTCACAGGTACAAGCCTGTCCCTGTTTGTAGGACTCCAGGCCAAAGGCTTTCTCCTGGGAGAAATGCTATATCCATTTACAGTACAGCTACACTGGGGAAAAAATTCATTTGGGTTGGTTAATTCAGGTTAGAATACCCATGAAGTCAGGTGACTTATAATTTGGGTTAGGAATTCATACCTGGAGAGCCTGGGATTGAACCCGAGACAATAACCTACATTCAAACCCAAAGGCACAGACAGAAGAGCAGCTCCCTTTTGTAACTCATGGTGCTTCTGCTGGGTCCCAGGGGTTTGGATCCAGCTGTGAGTGGCTGCGAGCCTGCAGCTGCTCTACGCCCCTGCCCACTTCCAGTCCCAGGGTTGTTTTTAGCCGAGGGAGGAGAACAGAGGGAGCTCATTCCAGCCAACACAATCCAGCACCAGCTAAAAAAAACCCAGACTGAACTCCCTCTGCTCCCTGCCCCACCTCCCATTCTAAAGACAGCACCAGAAGACCTGCTCCTGGCACATGCAGACACACGTTACAAAGACTCTCCATTTTGGAGTGTCTTCATCTGAACCCTCATGCAAGAGCTCAGATTGTCGCAGGATTGGGCCCTTTTAAAGTGGTCTACAGCTGTGCACTTGTGTTTGGTCACGGCAGTAGAGCATTTTCAGGGGCCAGATTGGACGAAAATTGTCACTTCTGTCTGTGCCTCAAGTTACTTTGTTCTCACAGCCATTTTAACCCAAGTTCGCAAACTCAGGCTTACAAGCCCCAGTTAGGAACATGTTTGTTTGGGTTTTTGAGGCGGGGAGGTTTCCAGCGTAGAGTGCCTGGGTGAGGTTTTTCTGATAAATCACCAACACAAGAAATTTTGACAAATCAGAAGGAACATAAACTAGGCAGCTTTTATTTGGCGGCTGTACCAAAGGGATGGGGACTGAGATATTGCCATACTGGATTTCAGCCTCTGGATTCTCCTTACAGACCTGACTCCTGAGTCCTGACCCCAGCCTGGCTTACTCTTGGACTTCACCTTGTAGATTATCCTTCAAACTTGGTAAAAAGGTTTCTGATTCCTGGCTCCTGACCTTGGCTTAGCATTTTGGCTCCTGATTTGTGGCTTCTGACTCTTAGCCCTACAACGGCCACTCCATGCCCAGCTCTACCCAGTAGGCAGGCTGGTCTGGTGGACTGTGACAACAGGAAGTTTCACTCTACATACATTTGTGACAAGAGACTGTCTTTCTTGGAAATCTACTAATGGGGGTTTATTTTCCTTAGTTGTTTTTTTTTTCAATTTCCTTCTCTCAGATCACCTAAAATACATCCCATAAACCAGTTCAGTTTACTTCCTCTAATACAGGTATTTAGAATTCTCCAAAATCTTTCAAAACAGTTTTTGGTTTGTTTGCCTGTATTAAAGAGGTAAGTCACAACTTTTATTAACAGAATTACCGGTTTCTTACGCCACTGCAGCCTTGTACAAATTAGGGTAACCCATGATCAGTAACACAAGATTTTAAAGTGCTGAACTCAGTCTACAGTACCCCCATGGTCAGATTTCTAAACATACTAGCTAATGCCTTTTCAAACAGAACAGATTTGCCTAGAGTAGGCATATCGGTCATCAGCTTTTCTTTACCCCTTCCAAAGTTTTGATGGACTTTTTTAATATGCTTGGCACAATATGCCAAACCTGCTAAACATTGCCCTAACTAAACTAAAAGGATGCCAAAGACCTTGACAAGAACAAGTTCAGCTCATCAGAACCAGCCTTAGGGAAAACAGTGCTCTGGGAGACCTTGTATTTTGGCACCCACTCCCTTCACCCCTTCATTTCAGAAATAAAGCTCTAATCTCAAAAGTGTGTTATAATTTACTAAAAAAAGATACAAAAGTGGAAATGACAACATTCAATTAATTCAATTTTATTCAAATAATAAACGTCATAAAAAATAACATTATAGCTAAGTGACAGATAAACAAAACATTAAATTAAACACTCAACTAATACATAACAATTACAAAAACAACTTTTGTTCTCCAAGATTCCAAGTCTCAGAAGACAGCTCTGCAGGCCTTTGCTGCTGCAAACTCTGATATTGCTTGTGACAGGTCTATATTTTGAGCCACAGCATTCTCAACAGACTGGGTGACCAGCAAAGACAGCCAGTTGTCTCACCTGGTCGGTCATAAATATGTTTCTATGAGCTTCAACTCCAAGAAGGTCTGTTTGCCACCAACACAGGCATGGTTAACAAGATAGTGAGTGCTATCCATGTGTTTGGGATGTTGTCATGAAGTTCACTGTTGTAAATAAATTGCAGAACTTCTTGAGGAGTGCTATAGTCCATTGGAAGTAGACTTCGGAGATAGCAAAGTTCTTCACAGTTCTTCATATTCATAGCTGAATTGATGCTTTTTATGACAATTGTGTGGGGCTGGTTTTAAAAATTAGATCAAAACCAAGATTTTCAGGTATTTCCTTAGCTGTTGTGAGAGCTCCTCCTACCCAACTTCTCTATAGTTTACAATGTAGTTAGGACAGGCATCCATCAAGTTTGTGAGTGCAACAATGTTGATATTTTTCTTGCTTCTCATACTTTTGCTCACCACATTGACTTGAAAAACAATATTGTACCACTGCAGTGGAGACAACAACCTTGAATTCAGCAAATTGACATGCTGGGGTGAGCGCTTCATGATGGATACCAGCATCTGCTTCCTCCAACTCAGCCAAGGCAATGTGGGCAACATGGACTTCAACTGTTTGGTTTCAAACGGCTTTAACACTTTCAGTTCTGCACTCCGAGAATGTTCACATATTGAATTATTAGTGACATTGACGTGTTCTGTGAAAATCTTCCAACGATGAAGAGGCAGAGAACAAAACATATCCTGTTTTATCCTTTGCTCTGCTTTGACTCATGTTCGGTGGGAACTGAAATGACTAGGTGACCTTTCATGATGCACAAGGATCTGAGACGTGCTTCCAATCATTTGACCCCTCAAATGCTAGGGATGACTTTGGGTTTAAGTCAAAGAGCTTGCAGCAGAAGCAGAAAACCTTGTCAGTGGACTCCAAGTAAAGCAGCCAGCGCCACTTTAGAACTTTACCATTTTCAAGATTTCTGTATAAAAATGTCATAGAAAAATGGTGATTCTGCACATCAAAAGGAATATCCATGTCCTTTACTTTTGGTGGACCATTGGTCACTAGCAGATCTCAAATTTTGGGTGTTAGACTGGGCCATAACACAGGACCAGAAATGGCATTGCCAGTGCCTATAATGGGAATCATTTAATCTCTGTGACTAGTGGAATCATCACTACTCTGGTCCAGATGAAGAATTTCTGTTTTGTTTGGGTGTCTCTGTTTATCTTGTGATGATTCCTGAAAGTTGAATTCTGGATTATCTATGTATTTTTCATCTGATGTCTCCACTGTGACCCTCTTGCTACTGCTATATCGGTTGCCATTAACAGATTTCAAGTATTTTTTCATCATGTCTGCATCCTTTATCATTGCAGCCATTAACTGAGCTATTTGTTTCCTCTTCTGGACCCTGACAACCTCTTGTTAAGTATCTGTGACTTGTTTCCTTCCAAGTTTCATGACTGGTGAAAATTAAAATGAGCATCCCAGAATACCTTAGCATTTGTTTGCAAAAGGCGACAGCCAGTGAAAATTAAAATTAGCATTCCAGCTCTGGCCCCAGTCCTGCTGCCGCCGCCGCTACCAAACAGCCACTCCCCTCCCCCAGGTGGTGCAGCTTTGGTGTATATTTCTATTTAGGCAACCCATTAATGACCCATTGTTCTTTACTTCAGCTCCCTTAGCTACCTGAATAAAAGTACCAGGGCTGCATTATGCTGCCCCCCAAGTGCCTGCAGAGCTGCACGACACCGCTAGCACCCCCCTGACCCTGAACAGTTGCCACACCATCTACCCCTAAGGCAAACTCTGCAGCTCATAAAGGAACATTTTAGAAAATGAACAATTAAGAGTTGCTGGTCAGGACTGTACAACTTGAGGAACTTCCAGCAGGTATATAGTATATCCCAACACGCAATATCATTTGTTGGTAATCTATAATCATAGTGCTTCCCAGCAAATATTCCTAGTAGAAACACAGATTATAACAGTTCTTGCTGATAAAAATGATGTCAGAATAATACAAGCTATAGTGGTTGTGACAATACTGTACATAGAATCCCCTGCCATACAACCTGTGAATGCTATTTGATAATGGGGACTCAGAATACAGAGAGGTGGTTATCCATGTTAAACTGAAGTCAGACAGAAGGTAGAGTAGCATCTTAGAGACTAACTGGTCCAGAGAGGCAGGGAGCTTTCACAGGTCCCACCACAGTTTGTCAGATGCCGTGTGCATGTCTGTATGTGCAAATTCCATTTTGAGCCCAGGCTTTGTCTACTGTCTCAATTATCTTTTTAGCTCCCTCATAAACTGAAATTTTTAAGGGTAGCAACACAGGTCTAACAATGAGGGTCATCACATCTTAATTATCACCTATTCACTGAAGCACTCTTAGATAAAGACTTAGCTACCACCCAGAAGAATTAGTCTGCTGCTTAATGACCAGGTAGGGAAATAGAATCAATTGATAAAGCTGTTCAGAAGTCACATTACAAAAACAAAGCAAAACTGGTGGTTATAAAAGAAAGGGTCCTGCACCAGCCTCTTCTGAAAGAAGATGACAGCAGAAACAGAAAGGCAGTTTTAGAAGTCTGCAGTGGCAAGCCCTGCCAGACAACACAGCCCATGTGAAGATGTGGGTGGCAGCAGCAGGCGAGGGGCTTTCCCAGCCCACTGCAGCTGCTGGTGCTTTGGGAGGGAGGGCTAGGCAACAGGGTCAGCGACAGGTTTAAACTTCAAGTTGCTTGTTATCTCCCTCCACCAGCACCTGTGAACAAGCAGCTAATTGCTTAATTGATAATTCATTAGGCTGCCTGCTGTTTTCCTCTTTAACCTCATAGACTATTGCAGGGGTGGGCAACACACGGCCCAGGAGCCAGATGCAGCCCGCCAGGCCGTTCTATCCGGCCCACGGGGCCCCTAAAAAATTTAGAAAATTAATATTTATCTACCCTGGGCTGCCTGTCATTCAGCCCTCAATGACTTGCCAAAAATCAGTAAGTGGCCTTCTGCCCAAAATAATTGCCGGCCCCTGAGCTAGTCCCCCCTTGTCCCTCTCCCCCCTCAACGCCGCACTCCCTCTCTCCTGCCTATCCTGCTGCCTTCCTGTTCCTGAGGCAATGCAGCGCTTCCCTTCCTGCCAGGCTGCATCCCACACTAAACGTTAAGTATATATACTTATTTTTTAAACATTTAATCTTTCACATAACTAAAAGAGGTAAATGCAGGTGTGTACTTTGTTGTTTTGCTTAAATCTGCCTCTTGTGCTGTCTAGTATTTTAGAATATGTTTGCAAAACCAGTTATATGCCATAACTATCAGTTGTCCCTGGCAAGGTGAACTGTAAATCAGTTACTAGCACAAAAGATTGGCTAGGCTGTCCTAATTTGGAAGGTGGTTAGTTCTTATCTTCTGTAGGAGACAACTCCCTAACCTAGTTCCTACTCCAATGAACGCTCGCCACCCCCCACTCTCATAACCCTCCTTTTCTTCATTGACCGCTTTTCTGTTTCAACAGAACGTCCCCTGCCATGAGAGGTTTAACCATCTGCTTTTTCCCTAAGAAATCCTAACAAAAACTGCATTAGGTTACTATGGATAGTATGTGCTCCATAAAACATTAATCTAACTTTCAGTGATAATAGAGTTTGGTATGAGACAGACATCACAGCAGGGAAAAGTTCCAGCCCAAGAAGTTAGTCTTGTCAAAATTAGAAACACTGGAATGTGATGGAAAGTGTTAGGCATCCTTAACAAGTGGTGCTTTTACTGTGCTACCTGTAATATAGATGATATTTATAAATGGTCTAAAAATACTTGAGAAAAATATTAGTCACATAGAAAAAGGGGGCTGAATTATTTAAGGTTTGAGGGTGATATAACAAAGAACATCAGTCTAAAATTAGAAAAGAATTTATCATTCGAAGTCAGGAAAACTTTCTGACTGTTAGACAATTAGACAACAGTCCATGAGGGCTAAAGAAAGTTGGATTAAAACTTGAGGTGCCCAACAGTGGACTAAATAAAAAGATTTAGGAGATGCAACATTGCAACTTATGTGATAGTATAGAGTGCACAACCCTACACAACCCCAGAACTCCACTCCAGTTCTATCAAAATACTAACACCGCTTAGTATGAGCTTGATGCTACACAAGAAAAGCCCCCGTACAGCAAAGCCTTTAAACTACTTCTGTGAGCATACGAATAGTCCCACTGACTTTGTTGAGAAGTATTCACATACTGAGAGTTAAACAAATGCCGTGTCAGATCACAGTTGGAGTGTTTGACACTTTGCAGGACTAAACACCAACTGAAGGGTCATGAAATAAAACTAGTAGGTACTAAGGCCATGTGCAGATGAAACCAAGACGTGTGCACGACACTTTAAAGTGGGTAAAATGCTTTTGCACCGCTTTAATGATGTTGGCGTTTGCACGCACTGGCGGCATATTGTGCAGTAATTCAAGCCGCTGTAGCAAATTCAGCAGCGTAATGCACCTTAAAGGATTTGGGGCGCAGCAAACCAAAACTCCTTCAAGGAGTTTTTGTTTGCTGCCCTACCGGTGGGGAGCTCAGGGGCTCTGCAGGCTCCACCCAAGATCTTCCCCCCCCCCCCCCCCCGGAGCCTGCCTGTCTGCCTGAGCTATGCAGGGGCCTGGTGCTTCCCTCCATGGCTGCAGTGCTCCCCAGGACTGCCCAAGCCAGATACCTGGGAGTGGGTCCCGCCTGGGGAGGCCACCGCTGCCACAGACAGAAGCACCAGGCCCCCCCGCAGCTTAGGGCCCACTCCCCCCCACTGGTAGCTCACCCTCCCCTCCCTGCCGCCAGAGGCAGGCAAATTTGGTTGTGCACACAACACAGGGTTTTAAAGGGCCCTAAATTGAAGTAGTATTTTTATAACCCCACCACTTCAACTTAGGGCCCCCATTTTATCTACATACATCCTATGTTTAAAACTAATTTAAGAAAGTTATTTTTCAAGTGTGAACTCACTGTCACCAGATGTTATGGAAGAGGACTGTTTAGCCAGATTTAAAAAGGGATTGGATAAACTCCTGAGTAGCTATTGAACATGGGAGTTAGGGATACAGCCTCTGAATTAAAGCTTCCTAGACCTTAAATGCTGGAAGCTGCAAGTGAGAGAGGAACAGTGCAGAAAAAACCCTGGTCTTATGGAGTTCACTCTCCATTTCAGCACCCCCCTCTCTGCCCCTGTGTGACACAGGATACTAGGCAAGATGGACCTATCATCTTGACCCAGTAAATGACACTTCTTATGTTCTTAAGGCATGGATTAGGCCCATTGTTTCTAATATGTCACTAGCACATCAAATATTGTACATTAAGAATTGCCCCAGTCCCGATAATTTAACTATCTTTCTCCATCTTCGTCCATGTTTTCATCTTGTCCCCCTCAAAATTACTATTATATTTCCCTGTCTAACCTATCACTTGAATTAATACACCAGTAACACAGACTTTGGTGATTTGAATTCATTTCTGAAGCTGACAGCCTCAAATACAGCAGTTAGTTTGTCTTTGGCAAATCACATAAAAACGCATTCAAGTGCTTTGCCATATACGGATTGATTGAAGCAAGTGTTAATGTGATTGCCAAATTGGGACCTCTTTTTCACCAGCAGCTGAAACCAATGAAAGTTCCTCTAGTTTTACTTTATGTCCTCTGGCAACTACAATGTCACCGAGAGAGAGAAAAAAAGTTGAGAAAGATCTCAGAAATCTACCTCTCAAAGCCTGCAGTTTTGCTTATAACCCTTCCATGTTTCTCTGTCTAACACTGTACCCTTCACCATTCTTCCCTATTCTCTACTGTCGGATTATAAAGGATATTACTTTTCTCTTTTAGTCCTTTCCCAATCAGTCTATCCAACCATGTGCAGCACTCAGGTACAACTATAAATAGAGTATTCATTTTGGTCCTGTACATTTAACATTGTACATTGAGCTGACCCATTTTTATAAAAGACAGAAAAAGAGAAAAGTAAATATACTTGTTTCACATTACATCATTCACTTTTGTCTGAATTATGGATTTCATTATTTTAAGATGACACAATAATTACACTAGCCCCTTTCCCTGACATCTCTCTCTCAAATATCCAAGATGTAACGTCCAGTCCCTCTCTAAGCTACTGTAATAAATTCCACCCTGTAAATGATATATGAAAAAGTTTAATCTATATTTATCATAACTCATAGATGCAATGAAAGTCTCAATCACACTAAAGTTTAACTTTTTCAAAGCTTAAATGGGGGGTTTTCTCTATTTATCCATTTCTCTCATGAAAATGCACAGGTGTCCACAAACAAGCTGAGGTGTTCCACTTGAGATCAAACCCTTAGTCACTTTATATTAATTCATTCTATAATTCATAAAACTTGTGGTACAATTCTACATTTACAGTTATATAGTCTATATACTTGTGTATGTCTCCAGTACTTTTCTTGATGTTTTATTTATAATACCTTAACTTAATCCATTAAAAATGTACACACAAAAACAAACCTAGAAGCCAATGGCTTCTACTTCCTCTTTGCTTTTACTCAAAATGCTTGACCATCTATCTTTTTATCCTTCACTTCACAGTTTAGAACCTGGAAATTCCACCTTTTCTTGCTGAAAGTGTGCATCTTGCTTACAGGAAATTAAGGTTATCCTATCAAATTCAGCATATGGAGCAGAAGATATTTTACCACTTCATGGACCTAGTGAAGGTCCAGAACTGTATCTTTCTCCAAAAAAAAAAAAAAGTATATGGATAGTTACAATCTGTAGCATACATTTTGATGAAAAGTTTCAAAACCCAATTTCATAATGCTGGTGAAATTCCTTTGTACTTTATTGAACAATTGTGCCTCAACAGAAGTTTTGGAATGGCAAAGTAACGCTGAAGAGGGCCAAGAATTAAGAAGACAAAGTACCCTGTTGAATAACATGATGGTGGTAATGTGTAGTGTCACTGAATACATTCAATTTACCAAGCAAATAATTGCCTAACCCTAACTGTTTTACCTGCACTCTCCTACTGATCTGTTTCTATCAGGGTTTTTGGACTATTCCAGATCTTTTCACAGCTATGGACAGGCTCCATTATCTTGCCTTTATTTTTAAATAGTAGAATAAAGTTTCCTCCTTTGCCTCTGTACTTAATGCTGGTTCATGACTTACAGTGGGCAATATTCAGTCTATGGGACTCTTCATATTATTGAAGTCAATCATGTGTTTAAATGATTTGCTGGATCAGAGAGTGATTACTGTCTTGCATGATTGTGTCTTTAAAATGTAAAATGCCTTGTCTATCCAGCATCTCTAGAGATCCAGTAATATCAGGGGGGAGGCGAGGAAGGGGGAGGGAGAAGAAAGGTGAGATGCAAAAACCCTGTAAACCTTGTTTTATCTATAGCCTCATCTGACACAGAAAGAAAAATCAAGTTTGTAGGAAATGGGGGGGAGGAAATAAAGATTTGGTGTAAAATCTAGTTAAAAGTAAACTACTACTGAAATCAGAATGACAGGTGGGCTTGTCTGCAGTAAACATGTCTGTTTCTGCAATGTCTTCATATTAGTCCACACCATCAGAAAGCAAAGCCTGGAGGTTGCATTTAAGCCACCTCTTACACTCTGCATTCATTCTGCAAACTGCAAAAATTCCCTCTTCATTTCTCTCCACTCCTGATTATGGAGTCATGGCTCTGCCTCAGCAGCTGTGTTCCGGCTCATTTTAAAATCTAACTATGATGCATATCGCACTTTTAGACTTTTAATAGCAATGTCTTAAAATGCAGATTGCTGTCTAAATTTAGTTACATAATTAAAAACAAATCTAACTCATCTGTATCCCAGCATACAAAATTGCGGTATTCAAGGTTCAATAGAAGGCTTGACTTTTCATCTAAAAACAACTGTGCCCTAACCAAAGAGTAGATAAGAAAAAAAATCAAAATGTTATTTTGTGATGTCTCTGAATAAGCAAAGATGCATAAAACATTAAGCAGCTATGGAAAATTCAATCTGTAAATGCATAATAGTATACCAGGGGCTTACTGGTCTGTGCACTTCTGCAAATGAATTCAGCACTACACTACCAAAGTCGTATGAGTCATACCTGTTCCCTGATATTCTATATTTATACCTGCATGCCCTTCTTCTGCCCTCAGTTCTGTGCCTTCCTCCATGCAGCCCCTGTGTTATGCTGGACACTCCCACCATCTCCTTTGTTCTTGTCCCGGCGAAAATAATGTTCCAAAAGGCTTCTGAGGTGATCTAATGTTGACTAGCTGCAGCTTGAAATCAACCTGACGCTGTTTGTTCTTACCAAGTTGGTTGCATCCCAGCTGCTAGTCATTCTGGATGTGCTGACTGCTTAACCAGTAAGCCCTTTTGATGCTAGAGCCAGCTCTTCTTACCTTGCTAACCAAACACATTATGGCATCACCTAAAGAGTATTACCATATCTTCTCATGCACAATGTGCCTCAGAATAAGATACCTTGTTTTTCAAAGACAGAAAGAAGAAAAAAAATCTTTCCTTGTAGTAACTGATAGTAGCAGCTAGGGAGCCAAGCATGCCAACTGTTCTGCTCCCTGTGGATCAAGTGCTGACTTTCTCTTTTCCCCAGTTAGGGGCAGAAACTTCTGTTACTATATATCCTTGCACATAATGTGCACCAGCACCAACATTTCCAGCAGCTGGTTGTTTGTTTTTTTTTAAAGGTGCACGCTGTATGCAAGAAAAACATGACATATGAAGCAGTAAGCAACTGTTGAACTGTGGATCACTGTGTATGTGTGAGAGGTCACCAGGACCTTTGATGCATACACCTAGGGAGGAATGGAGGCTGCCCAGAACTTCCATCCCTGCTTCGACTACTGAGATGGAATCCAAAGGCCAGACTGAGTCCGGACATTTGGTGCCTCAATAGCTGTAGTTATGTGCACATCTGGGAACTGAACCTGGGTCACCCACATGGCAGACAGGATTCTACCAATGAACCATAACATCGGGGGGCATATGAAGAAAGTGTACAAATTATGGATAGGGACATTGGATAAGTCCAGGTTTGCTAGAACAATTGCTTCCGGGTATTGTTAACTATGGCCCCAATCTTGCAAGCACACGCATTTGATTAACTATAAGCGTACAAGTAGTCTCATCAACTTCAGCACCCCAATGTTTTCCAGGAAAAGGCATCTGACTTGAAGAAATAAACATCAAGTGAAGGTAACTCTTTTTCCAAAGTGGTGGCATTTGCCTTATCCACCTACTGAAGCATGTGGTAGAGGAACAGATATAGGTGTTTAATAATGCAAGCTGACAGAAACAGTTTGTGAACACAAAGCTCAGCACCTAAAAGAAAGCTGAGACCAATGGAGGAGGGAGTCCTCCCTTCCCACATCACCCCCCCTCCTTCTTCAATCTCCAGCTGGGGTTGAAGTTATGCATTTTCTGGTTCTTTCTTCTTCCTCTAGCTTACATTCAGAGCTTGCTAAAACAAACATATTAACAGAGTATTTTCAGAGGCTTTTAGCATACTGCATGCCATGAATGGACAAAGAAGACAGGGTTTTCATTGTCTTGCATATCACATGTGGGGTTGGGTTTGTTTAATTCTTTTTTAAAATACTGAAAAATGGGAAGCGTCACGATATCAAGAGAAATAAGTAGCATGAGGAAAACAAATGCTTTAAAATCACCACTCCTGGGACTTCCTGAGTAATTTCAACTACCATATTCTGCAAGAGGAACCACGGGCACTTAGCACCTTATAAACACAGACTCTAAAATGTACCTAAAGCTAAACAACAGAGTACAGGAGTTATGAGTTCCTATGAAGATAGTTCCCAGATTTTCCCCTTCAGGATTAGAACCATGGTCTAGACTTGCAATTGCCCTATCACCAGTACATTGTACGTGAAACCAACCAACTGCTACTGCTGCCTCCACGCCAGTAGCTCTCATCCTAAGAGCACCACTAGATCCATGGTCTACATCCAAGCTCTACATTACAGTTGTATCTACTGGGATGCACACCTTAATAATCTAGAGTAGGGATTCCTACAGTTACAGTACAATCCTAAAAATTGTAGTCACTCAAATCAACAGAGTCAGATTCAGACCCCACTCTGATCTACTACAATACCACCTCCAA
Source organism: Gavialis gangeticus (assembly GCF_001723915.1). NCBI lineage: Eukaryota > Metazoa > Chordata > Crocodylia > Gavialidae > Gavialis > Gavialis gangeticus. The sequence continues at coordinate 143,411,133 of NW_017729025.1, forward strand.
GACAAAGACAACAGAATTCCTTTCGTTGTCATATATGGCCCCCAGCCTGAATACCTCAGGCACATCAATGATTACCACCCACTTACTGTCCATCTCTGATGTCTGCAGTAGACTGACAGGGTGATCCCCATGTGTAAGAATGAACGAACGCCAATCTGACATCAACACCAGAGGGACAAACAAGCCTGTGGCAAAAAACTTTAACCTCCGTGAACACTCCATTGCTGACTCAAAGTGACAGTTCTTAGCCGACAAAACTTTAAAAATGAACCTAAATGCGGAAAATTGCAGAACATGAAATCATCCACAGACTTAATTGTCTTAAGCATGTTCTAAACAAGTCCAGGACTGGTAGATGTACTATTACCTGGATTAGTTTTTATAAACCCTGACTGAATTAACGATTTTGTTTCTCTCTCCCTCCTATCCACCATGCCTTTCTCAGCTCTGCCCCCTCCTTCTTCCTCTCTGCTTCCCTACCCTTTGTATTCTAGTCACTGTTTTCTATTTAGCAGCTCTGCTTCCTGAAGTCCCTTTGTAGCATCTGTTGAAGTAAGATCAAAGTAATATCCTTTATAATCCTGACAGTATAATAGGGAACGATGGTAAAGGATACAGTGTCAGATAGAAACATGGAAGGGTTATAAGCAAAATTCTGCAGACTTCGAGAGCTAGATTTCTGAGAACTTTTTCAACTTTTTTTTTCTCTTGTGGGGACATTGTAGTTGCCAGAGGACACAGAGTAAAACTAGAAGAGTTTTCATGGGTTTCAGCTGCTGGTGAAAAAGATTGGTCCTAATTCGGCAACCACATTATCACTTGCTTCAGTTGATCTGTATTTGGCAAAGTACTTGAATTTATCTTTGAGTGATTTGCCAAAGACAAACTAACTGCTGTATTGGAGGCTATCAGCTTAAAAAATAAATGCAAATCACCAAAATCTGTGTGACTGAAGTGTAAATTTAAGTGATAGGTTAGACAGGGAAAATACGATATTAATTTTGAAAGGGGCAAGATAAAAACATGGATGAAGACAGAGAAAGAGAGTTAAATTATGTGGACTGTGGCCATTTTTAATGCACAATATTTGATGTGCTAGTGTCACATTAGAAACAATTGGCATTTGTAGACATGTCTGCACCGCAGCACCGGGTGCGGCGCATGCAGTTGTGTAAGCAGCAAAATGCACATCAGCAGTTCCATGGCAAGGAAGTTTGGTGCCTGAGGCAAAGCCTGTAGCAGCAGCCAGCCCTCACCCTGAGCACAGATCGGGGGGGGGGACATGCCCCCTGCCCCCCATACTTGCCCAGGAGTGCATGTAGCACTGGGAGCCATCTTTCTCCCATCCCTGTACCCACGCCAGACAAGCCACTCACGGCTCCATCCCACGCCCTGCCCCAGCTGCGTGACACCTGTTAGCGTCCCTTCACTTCAGTGCCCAGGGCAGTCGCCCCACTTGCCCTGCCTCTCCTTGCAACAGCACTGCGCATCAGCACTGAAAAAATGATGGTGGCGCGCTTTTGAACTAAAACACCTTGGAGGCGTTTTGTTCAAAAGTGCACTGCCGCGATTTTCTGTGCACTGATGCACATTTTGCTGCTTATATAACTACACATAATGCAGCACTGTATGTGTCAGCTTGCATGTGGAGCAGACTCAATTAATCGAGTCTGCTCCAACCCACTGGATCTCCAGTGCACTATGGGACAAAAAGGTATGTGTATAAATGCCCAATGGGCCTAATTCATGCCTTAAGAACATAAGAACTGTCATTTACTGGATCAAGACCATAGGTTCATCTTGCCCAGTATCCTATGTCCCACAGGGGCAGACAGTAGTTGATAAGAGGGAGAGTGAACTGGGTATGATCAGGGCTGGAGGGGACCTCACAAAATTATCTAGGCAGGATCATCCCTGACTAAACCATCCCAGCCAAGTGTCTTTTTAACCTGCTCTTAAAAACTTCCAAGGATGGAGAAGCCACAGTTTCTCTAGATACCCTGTTCCAATGCTTGACCACTCTCACAGTCAGAAAGTTCCTCTTAATCTCCAAGCTATAGTTCCCCTGCTGAAGTCTGAGGGCATTGCTCCTACTTCTGTCCCCTACAGCACAAGGAAATGCCCATCTTCTCCTTTCTATAATCACTGTTCAGATATCTGAAGACTTTTCAAATCCCCCCTCAAGTCTTCTCTTCTCTAGACTAAAGAATCCTAGTTTTTTCAGTCATTCCTCATCATCATGCCTCCCAGACCTGCAACCATTTTTGTCACTCTCTGCTGGACTCTTTTTCCATCTGTACACATCCTTCTTGAAATCCAGGAACCAAAACTGGACACAGTACTCCAGGTAAGGTCTCACCAGTGCTGAAAAGAGTGGAATAATCAGTTTTCTTGATCTGCATGTTACATTCCTGTTAATATAACCCAGGATGCTCTTGGCTTTTTTTGCAACAAGAGCACACTATTGCTTCATATTCAGCTTAAAGTCCACTGTAAATCCAATGGTCCTTCTCTGCAGTACTGCAGTGTAGCCAGTCAATTCCCAGTCTGTAATTGTGATTAGTTTGTCCCAAGAGCAGGACTTTGTACTTGTTCTTTTTAAATCTCAGCAGACTGATTACAGACCATTTCTCCAGTCTATTCAGGTCATTCTGGATCCTAGCCCTACTCTCTGGAGTATCTGCAACTCCATTCAACTTGGTGTCATCCATAAATTTGCTAAGCATCCACTTGATGCCATCATCCAAATCATTAATGAAGATATTAAATAATACTCGACCTAAGGCAGACCCCTGAGGAACCAAACTTGATACGTCCTCCTTCAAACTAGACATTGAGTCATTGATGACTACTCACTGGGCACGTTTACACATGTAATTAATGTGACTGAATAAACTCCAGTGCAATTTGAGCCAGAATAAACTAATCCTGATGTCACTGTATACACGTGTGTTTAAGTGCAGTAATTTACTCCACCATTGGATAGTACCTGTGTCTGATGGGACTATCCTACACCAAAGTAAATTAATGTGCCCTAATTGCAGTGCTGTAGACAGTGATGCTTTACTATGCAGTAAATTAGTCTACTTTTCAGTAAAGTGCACATATACACATACCCACTGAGTACATAATCCAACCAGTTATGTATTCACTTACAGTACTTTTTTCTAGTTTATGTTACCTTAGCTTGTTAATGAGAACTTTGTGAGAGTGAGTGTCAAAAGCTTTGAAAAAGTAAGGAATATCATGTCCATTGATCTCCCTCCGTCCATAGAGCCTGTCACCTTATCATAGAAGGAAATCAGGTTATTCAGGCATGATTTGCTTTTGGTGAATCCATGCTGGGTGTTCCTGATCACCTTGTTCTCCTCTAGGAACTTCATAATTGATTCCTTAAAGACATGCCCCAGATACAGAGGTCAGGTTGACTGGTCTGTAGTTTTCCAGATACTCCTTCCCCTTCTTAAAAAAGGGCAATCTCTTTGCCCTTTTCTAGTCATCTAGGACCTCACCTCCAAGAGTTCTCAAAGAGGATAGGCAATGGCTCTGAAATTACCTCACCCAGTTCCTTCAGTACCTTAGGATGCATCCAACATAACCCTGCTGACTTGAAAGCATCTAGATTCTCTAAGCAATCCCTAACCTGTTCTGCCATTACTCTAGGCTGTTCTTCTCTTTCCCTATCTTTACAGTCAAATGCACTCATTTGGTAGCTGCTCCTATTTGTGAAAACTGAAGTAATTAAGGCATTATACAATTCAACCTTCTCTGAATCACCCCTAACTAGATTGCCTTCTGCTTTCAGTAAGGAACCTAGGTTCTCTGTGGTTTTGCTCTTACTTGTGATATGCTTGTAAAATCCCTTTTTATTGTCTTTTATGTCCCTTGCCAGCTGCATCACAAATGGCACCTTGGCCTTACTAATTCTCTCCCTACATGCGTGTGCAATACTCTCATACTCTTCCCTAGTACTTGTCAGAACCAAATTTGATAACAGTGCTGGATAACACAGAGTTAAGTACTGACATGCGCAGACAAGCAATGGAAAATCCCCAGAGTGCGAACAAGCATGCCCAGCACGTGCCCCCTGTGCGACCTCTGGCTTGTCAATCATGGCTCAGCCATGAGGTAACTTGACTTGTTACCATGCGCATGCCTAGTTCTGCCTGAAGAATGACATAATCTGACCAGAAAGTTCCACAAGGAGAATCACTTGATTGGCCACCTAAAACCATATTTAAGGCTTGTGAGTCCCCGCCCAGGGGGGAGACCCTGACTTGATCTGAGAGCAGAGACTGCCTTGGCAGAGACTGTCCCGGATAGAGATAAACCCAACCTGAGAGCAGAGGCTGTCTTGGCAGGGACTGCTCCTCAGGAGGGCCCTTAGGCCCACTGGTCTCCTCACAACTGTGGTTTTGTGATTCATTCGACTTCGTCTTCATACTGATTTTCTGGCTACCGAACTGACCTTTGGCATTGATCTCAACCATGATCCTGACAAACCCGACCTGCATCAACCACCGACCACGGCATTGCTACCTCGTTCCGGCATCGACCTCGGCACCGTTTTCAGTCGACTTTGGCATCGTTCACAACCTGCTTTCGTCCACGTTGGACTTTCGTTTCGTTACAGTTCCGTTGTTTGTCTGTCCCATTTATAAGCTGTTGACCAGTCCTGGGACTATTGAGTTGGGCAGCCGCACCTAGCCTCTGGGCTAGAAAGCAAGGGCTCGGCTCAGGAACCCTGTGGACCAACAGACCCCTCTCGTTGTTCGTTGTTTTATACTGTAACTGAACAAGAAAGCTCGTCTACCTATGCTTCATCATCTTGTAGCGTAAGTCAAAATAAAATCTACTTTACTTGAAACCGCACGTCTCCCGGACCGCTCAGACTCCTCACTGCTAATCCCGCCTGTTCCGTACCAAAACCCTCAGCTCACTGTGACCTTGGGGCCGCAGTTCCTTGACAGTACTATGACTAAGTTTCCACTTTTTATAGTAAGCCCTCATCTTATGAAAACTTATACTACACATCTCTAATTTAGTCAGTCTATAAAAGGTGCCTAGCTCAGGCAGGCATTACGCATCCTGGGGTAGAATTTTAAAACCACCAATAGCAGATAGGCACCCCATTCTCACAGATTATCAAGGAAAGTTAAGCAATGCAATGCTGCATGATCCCATAACTGGATAGGAGTTAAAATCCCTGTTATATACACTAGAATGTTTGAATTAAACAGGGTAGTGACAGGCCCTTGCCCCACCACCTTGGGTGGACTGTACCTGAGCCTACTCGCCTGCCACAACTGTGTTGTTCCCAGTACCGCTGGAGGTGGTGCTCAGTGGTTCCTATACAGGCTCAGGATTACCTTCTTTGGTGTATCTTCTATGTGGCTCTTCCTCCCCTATGCCCCACCCCTTTCCACTCAGGTGTTACTGAGAATCCAGGAAGCACCTTGACGTAGTTGCAGGGTGTTTCTCATGTGACAGCTTGACAGAGCAAAGGAGCCACAGGGGCCTCCCCATGGTTCTGTTGCTCTCCAAGAAAAATGTCAACACAAGAAGAACTTTAAAAAGCTCAGTCTGAGCGGTGGGCAGGGCACCATTGCTCCCTGTGCCAAGCTGCTCAATCTCAAGAGCAGGGAATTGAAGGCCTGTCCTTCAACCCTTATTCCCCGCTGGGCTACTTGGCCTCTTTTCCACAGCTCCTTCCCAGACGACCAGTAGGCCAAGTGTACGAGGATGCCAGGGCATTCCCTCCTGGGCTTGTTCAGGGCTGAATATCATGGCTGTCCCCCACTAGCACACTTCAGGAGTGTGGCCACACTGTAGGGGTGCGTGGGGTTTGTGGGCTGTCCCTCCAGGGCTTACCCTTCTTGAGTGCCCACTGGGTTGCACTCTCCCATCCCCACCTGACCTTTAATCCTCCAGGTGGTCCTTCTGCCATGACAGTAGGCAAGCTCATCAGTGTACCAGGCTGTCCATGAGCAGGGTTGAGAGGCTCGGCATTGCCCCCAGGCTTCAATCATCCATAGACAGACAAGCTCCTCTGGCTTGGTCCAGGTCATTTGCTCCTGGCACATATAGCTAGCTCCCAGCCAGCTGTAGGAGCTGCGCCCAGGTTTCCCCTGGCTGTCCCATGTCTGAGGCATGCATGCTGTGCTTCCGTGGGCTTGCCAGCTGGCAGGGGAAGCATTGGGTTGCTTCTGGGGGTGGGAAGTGCATCTGGCTCTGTCTCCTGCATCCAGATACATCCACTCTTCCCCTTGGCCTCCAAGCCGGTTTTAAGTGCATGGCCTCTGGGTCCTGAGCCCATGGGGAGTGGGTCCTCCAGCCATGGAGTGCCAGCTGCTTGATTCACAGCCCAGCCACCTGGGCTGCAGTGGTAAAGTAAGCCAGGTGGGGGCCTGTCACAAAGGTTTAGAGAGGAAGCCAATACAATGGCTCCCCAACTAAGAATACCTCACGATAACATGAACCAGCAGCTAGCTTCCAAGATCCTGGACCTTGTTTCCAATACACTATAAGCCTCATTTTGCTAAGCTTGGAATTAAAGACCCAAAGACAACTAGTTAACAAAACATCTCTCAGAAAGGAACAAGGATAACATGTGGGAGAGGTTAGTGTGTGAGCAGCTCTCCAGACTGACTATGTAAAGGAGTTTGAAGAAATTAGGCTCCTAGATCACAGGAATGGCAAGCTTACGGGAAAAATTACGTAAGTATGAGTATGCTTTATTAAAGATACTTTCTTCTCTGAAATGCTTTTGTTCTAATAATACCTTACTTGAAGGAAGCTGTTTGATCACTAATTATTTGTCCTACAGGGAACAGAGCTGCAGTATTTGAGACACATTTTCACCCCACAAGAGAAACAATGTCCCAAAGCCCAAGACCTAGAGAATATGTACATGGAGACAAGGACATGTCAAAGATGCAGTTAGTTCAGTAACTAAGACAACAGATTCCTCAAAGGGAGAACCAAACAGATGCCCAGAGAGGGGCCTTTTCTCATCTATGTAAATTCTTCTTTCTCAGTGTTTAGAACTAACATAATCCCATTTGCTAGGCATAAACTCTGAAGGAACAATAGTCCTCACACTGACAACCATGCTATCTACAAAGAGATATTAACACTGAAATTCTATTTTCATTCTGTAGGAGCAGAGTAAATTTGTCTTATTCCTCTGGGTTGACTTTTCAGTAGTTCTTCAACAGTAAACTCAAAGGACATAAACTACATCCTTCAAACACAATCTAGCACAGTAAGATCCTGATGTTGGTTTGGGCCTTTAGACATGGCTCAAATACAAATAAGACAAGGAATTTGGAACAAGGGTAAAGAAACACACGGCTGGAATAAGAATTAATCTGGTAATAAACACTGACCCAATTCTAAATATCAGACTCTATCCAAAACTAAATTATCTCTTGTAATCCATAGCAGGAATATATTATATGGCTTCGATTTTACTAATGCTAGATCATGGCAGAAACATGCCCTGTGGCCCATGAAGTTCATTGAGGGACCAGGTATTCGGGGGCTGGGCCCACCACCAAAATGCTACTGGGGATGCATGCCAGCAGCAGGAGGATAGGCAGTGAGTGACAGATGTGCTAACCCCACAGCCATGGTCCTAGCCTTCTCTACTGCCATGCCTGGATCCACCTTACAAGGACCTCTGCAGTTTTGATGCATCCCAGGAGGTGGGATGAGTTTGACACCACTGTGCTAGATGAAAAAATGCACACAAAAATAAGAATAAAGCAACATGGTCCCACAAAAAGTAAGCTTACATTTAAAGTTAAGTCAAAGCATGGAGAAACTTTTTCATGGAGAAGGAAAAAAGAGAACAAAACAATATACTAAGAAGAAACTATGTAGAGAGAGAAACACTGGAGGAGAAAGGCTGCTTACTATATGAATGAGTTTATTAGAATCTACTGCTTATTTTGACCGAGTCATGTAATTCTCAATCATCAAAAAATCCCAGTTAAGTCAATGGAATTTTTGCAACCACAAGAAACAGAAGATTTGAGCCTTGATACAGAGAAAAGTGTTTCGTTTTATTCTTTTGTGGATATTCTTGTCAATATAGAAAAAATCTATATCCTATGTGGAATCCTTAGTAGCACCTTAAAGAAAAAACACTGGGAAGAAGATTAACGATTAGATCTAGTATACAAGCTTGATCCAAAACCCTCCCATTAATTTTAGTGGACTTCAACTCACGCCTAGGGTAACCATATGTCCCAGTTTAGCTGAGACAGTTCCAGATTCCATAAGCTAGTCCCAGCCAGCTAGTTAAAAGTCCCAGGCCAGAGCCTGTCAGGGAGGTAAAGCAACATGGTTCACCAGGCAGGTACCACTACTGCTCTGCAGAAGCAAGGAATATAAGGACCTCAGGTGACCTCCTGTCTGCCTGCCTTGCTCCCACACCTACCGATCCTCTTGCCTGCCTGGCACACTATACCACTCTGCCTCCCTGCCAGACTCTGGTCTGGGCCTTTTGACCAACTGGCCGGGACTGGCCAATGGAATCTGACACTGCCCCAACCAAACCAGGATGTATGATCACCCTACTCATGCCTTAGATCACTTTCCTATTCTTCACAGTGGGAATCATACAGAGTCTATAGCCCCAGTTCCCAGCTACGCAAAAGATGTAGTTTATATCCCTTTGGGCACATCTACACGTGAATTTAAGAATGACAAGTTTAATGCACATTAAGCGATTTTTGGCAGGTGTCTACACACGTAAGAACTTGGCAGTAAACGTTATGGCAAGTGCAGGTATCATATTTAGGCATGATTAGCTTAATTTTGCCATTTTTAATGTTCATTGAGGGTGCACACATATAGATGTGCAACAGTAATGCAAATTAAATTATGCTAATGTGCATTAATGCGTCTCATGTAGACACGCCCTTTAAGCTCCATTCTGGTGCCCAAATTAAATAAAAAGAGACTTCAGCATAACAGATACCAAGCCTAGCACTTAGTGGGAATGTACAGACAGGCTTGGGGGGGCTTTAATTACAGTGGCTCTGAGAGCCACCCTAATTATAGCACCTAGAACATCATGTGTATCAGCATCCCCACACTGAAAAATGGTGGCAGGGGAGCTTTAACTAAAAATGGTGGTGTGGGAGCTCTGTCCTGCCATGCCAGGTTCTGCCTGCTGGGCTGCAGAGGCCCACAAGGGAAGGGCAGCAGGGCGGAGAGCCCCAAGCCCACAGCAGGCAGCTTGCAGCAGTCCCCACACCATGCAGAAATCTGTGCGGCACAAAGCCCCCACCCCCATGCTCTCCTTGGGAGTGCACACAGTGACAGGGAATAAGACCCCCTGCCACCCCTGGATGAGCTGCCCATGGCTCCATCCCACTCCTTGCCCAAGACCTGCAGAAGTACATTCTGGCCATGGTCCCCAAGCCCCATGCACCACCCCGGCTGGGTGGTAGCTCCAGCCCTGCCCAACTCCCTCCCTCACTATGGGACCCTAAATCCTTTCCCCCCGCCACCACCCTCAAACTATCTAGCTCAGTTCTATCTTTGAAGTGCTGCTAAAAGTAGCATGTGTTCAGTAATGGAAACCAACATACTCAGATGGGATGGCAACATGCTCAGATGGGATGGAGACATGCTCAGATGGGATGGGCTCCACCTTTCCCCTAAAGGTAAGCGTGTGTTTTCTTCTAGGTTGGCGGATCTCCTTCAGCAGGCTTTAAACTACACTCGTTGGGGGAAAGGGAAGACGAGGGTGGAGGAAGACTTCGACTGCCAAACCAAGCAACACCCACAAGTACAGCCCAGC
>NW_017729025.1:143420957-143421384 GCF_001723915.1 Gavialis gangeticus
TTACCGCAGGAAGCGTGAGCGACGAAGCCCCAGTGTGGGCCACGGGACCGTGGGAAGCGCGGGAGACGAAGCCTGAGTGCAGGCAGGGAGCACGAGAAGCGCAAAGCACAGGCCCCGGCTGGGGGTGCAAGGGCGCGAGCATTGCGGTGAGCCCCGGAGAGGGCGCGTGCATTGCGGTGAGCCCCGGAGAGGGGTCATTAAAACGAGCAGAGATACGAGAACATCCAGTACATCTGCGAGGCTTGGGGCGCGCTACAGGGGAGGTTGGAGGCACGCAACGCCCATAGGGTGAAGCGCCAGAATCCATCGGGGACAGAGTTGGGACCAGAAGAGTAAGAGCTCTGGGTCCAAGGGGTCAAGTAAGGCAGCCTCCCATTAATCGTGTAGGAACAGCAAAGTCATGGCGGGCGAGAAAGAGGGTGCTAAA
>NW_017729025.1:143426384-143431450 GCF_001723915.1 Gavialis gangeticus
GGCGCGAGCATTGCGGTGAGCCCCGGAGAGGGCGCGTGCATTGCGGTGAGCCCCGGAGAGGGGTCATTAAAACGAGCAGAGATACGAGAACATCCAGTACATCTGCGAGGCTTGGGGCGCGCTACAGGGGAGGTTGGAGGCACGCAACGCCCATAGGGTGAAGCGCCAGAATCCATCGGGGACAGAGTTGGGACCAGAAGAGTAAGAGCTCTGGGTCCAAGGGGTCAAGTAAGGCAGCCTCCCATTAATCGTGTAGGAACAGCAAAGTCATGGCGGGCGAGAAAGAGGGTGCTAAACAGGCAACTTGGCACGGTAGGGGCGCCAGGGGAGATCACGGCCGCTCCTGGTCCCTGCCCTGTGACATGCTGCTAAAAAAGGTATTTTTGGAGTACCTGTGCTAAAATTTGCAGCAACTTCAAAAGAGGTAAAATGTATCAATTCTGGATAAACTAAGTCTATGGGTACTACATGCAAATTACTACAGGTATGTTTATTTCAAGATCAGTGTTTTCAGTTTTGTCCCCCCCATCCATGTGCTCAGAGAGAAAGGTGTCTGACAGTAAGGGGAGGGGGAAGAGGTTGGGGGGGGTGCAGAGGGCAAGGGGCCACCTGACTCCCCCACACACAATTTTCTCCCCATTGTAGCAGTGGGAAGGGGTAAATGCAAGGCAAACCTCCAATAATTAGATTCTATACCTGGAAAATGATATCAAATTTATAAATTTTCTATATATAGAAATTAATTATTGGTGGTTGGTTACATGAACTGTAAACTTATGTAGCTTCACCTTTCCACAAATACTGCTGAACCCATTACTGAACTGCCTTTGTTACAAAACCCTTGCAGCGATAAGTCTCAGCCCCAGCAGTAGATATCACTCAGCTTCTCACCAAATTGGTAGGCTTCAGTCCTATCTACACAAGAAAGTTTTCTATTGAATCTAAATGAGTTTTTAACTGATTTAGACAAAGTGGCACAACCCCCTGTGTGGACAGAGTAGGCATCACTACCTGGTTCCCCTATTCCCCTAGTGCTGGCTACAAAATCTCACCCTGTATGGATCTGGTTCTGAAAGAAATACGTACTATACATTGATCACCAACTTACATTCTCTCAAGCTCGAGTTCTTTCTATAGTAATACCTTTAAGTCCCGAACATAAAACACCAGTTATGAGATGGCTAAGAGAAGCAACATTTTCCATACTCTTCTGGCTTTCTTTTCTTCAGCTTGGTCTTTCAATTCAGCAATAAAGACTTTAGTATAACCCAAGCTAAATCTTGTCACAATCCAAACTAATTTCGATTAAACTTTTAGAAGAAATAGATTTAAACAGAAAACTGGTACAGAAAGTAGTAGCTTTTTGTTAAGTGAAATATCTTGTCACAAGCATATTTTTCTTATTCTCTTCATATTAAAACTTAGCTCTTCCACACCAGGCTTAGAAAATATTAGCTCAAAAAGTGAATATATAGTTAAATATAAATAAATAGTTCTCATGTTTTGGGCTGATATTTTCTAAGCCTGGTGCGGATGAGTTAAATGTCAGTGTAATGACAGACAGACAGATATATAATATGAGAGAGAATGTTAGAGCAAGGGATAAAACAAATAGAATGAAAAATCAGGCAATTTTAACTAAAGCTCAATACTGTTCCAGCAAGAATAAAAGGCATGAAGCATGCATGCATCATCATGTGTAGGATTCTGTTCTTCCTCTTGAAAGGAAATTTAGTCTCCTGGCACATCGATTGTGTAATTATGGGTACTTTGCATTTCCAAACCCAGAGAAAATCATGTATTTTCAGTTTGGGCAACTTAATTTATATTAAAAAAAACAACAACTATGTGAAAAGACTAAAAAATGAATGTTCCAGGAAATAACACAGTATGCACCATAGGTAGCAAACAACATCTTTCCTCTTTCAAATGGCAGCTCTCTTAGCAGACTGGCAGGCTCCTCAGAACTGAAGAGGCACAGTACATTGAAAAACAACACTGGAGCAACTGCACAGATAAAAGAAGCAAAATCAGGTACCACCTCAGTACCATTCCTCTTGCACACTTTCCCTTCTTCTCTGTACAGACACTTCTCAGGATGTCATTTATGTAGGGATAAGTTGAGAACAGCATGGCTAGTTTTGTTCAATTTTATGCTTCTTAATTACAGGCATTCAACATTTAACTGAGAGACTTTTAAAAACCTATTCTCCAAACCGCATCTAATTTTGGTTTAACAGTTTACTTTTAAAACACTTTTTTGGGGGGAAAGTCTATTCAAGTTCAAATAAGAGTTATGATAATCCAATTTTACTGACTGCATGCCACTTAAATTTCTATTTTGGGAAAGATCTATCATATTCAACAATTATTCAGTTTACTGCATCCACTCAAAAGTTCAAAGAAAGAAGCACTGTGGGAGCAGAGTTGCTTTGTGAATTTGACCTGAATTACTTTTCTGCTATTGTTAGCAAGCTACTGCTGAGAAACAGCACACTGGGATAACTCAGAATGCTTAATGGAAACCTTTTAGGGAAACTCAGGGTATATGTACATGTCAAACTGGATCTGCTCACTGGAGACAAATCTGCAGGAAAAAAAAAAACAAGATTGCAAGCAAAATCATACAAAAGCATCTCCTAGCAGGGCGTAACAACCATCATGGCACTGTAGAATCATAAAACATGCAGACGAAATAACAAAAGCTATAGCATAGTAAAAATCAGAAAAACAAAAATAGCAGCACTTGAGAAATGTACACAAGGTAAGGGAGCCAGAATATTTACAACTATCCTAAGTATGTAAAATTAAGAATAATGCCAGGAGAGGCTACTGACTCCCTACACTTGAAAAAGTGCTGTAATAATCCTTGCCTCTATATTTAGACACTATGGTTGCCTGCAACCCACATAATACCATTTTTTAAATTAAATTCAAGACTTCAGTGTGAGTGATCTTAAAAAAAAATCTGCATACAGCTTCATTGTCACACTCAGTAAAGATGACTGATGACATAAATGTATATTCTAGAGAGTCCCATACTATATGCCCACACAAGCCAAAATCCACTAACAGGTTTTATTTATATAGCTTCTATTAAAAGAGGTATCAGAAGCATAAAAACCTAGAAACATATAAGGCTGGAACCACAGAAAAAGGACTAGTTCTCACAAAGATGCACCTAACACACATAACATTTTCTAAGATTAGAAAAGTCCAAAATTAGCTTTAACCGAAGCAGTAAACTTCACTCTAAAATAAAATAAAACTAACGGTCTGTTTCTGCTCCTTCAGGCAAACGCATGGGGAAATAAACTGATTTTGTACCATATTCTGAAAGTGAAAGATGCATGATCTGGTTTTATCATGTTAGATAGGCAAACAAATTTCAGAGTCAGGACACCCAACAGAAAATGTCCAGATCTCCATCCATCAAGCTCCAAATCTATACAACTGCAGCACAAGAGACAGATGATCGAAACTGTTGCATCAAGACAAGGAGAAAGATGATCTTTCAGGTAGAGACAGCTATGCATAGCTTGAAAGTTAAGAGTTGTCAGATGACAGTTAGATGTGAAAACAGATAATTGCATGCTTAGTTCCTGGACCTGAGTGTGCAACTTTAGAGGCTTGTTTGAAAAAGCCGGCAACAAGTTCAACCCAACAGACCCCAAATTAACAAAGTGCTTTTACAGACTCCTCTAGATTTCTATGCAATTTTACTACACTAAACCAGTGTTGTTCTATCGTTGCTTAGATTCATATATAACAGCATTCCTTACTGGGAGACCTCACATCTGTAATATAGGGATATAACCTAGAGGAAGGTCAGAGGCCTGAATTCTCTTCGTAGCTCTGCTACTGTCCAGTTTTGTGGCCTTGTGCAAGCCACTAAATTTCTATAGCCCCTATGACCACTCTGCATAATGGGTGTAATTTTTTTTTTTATAAATAACTTTGAACAGCAGATGGAAAACATCAAGACTGATTGCAACTGACTCTCAGAATGGCAGCCCATAATCCTATGAACACTAACTTGCTTCTGATTTCAGTCCAATTCCTTGGAGAGCTAATACAGCATTTCACGTCTTCCTTCAGCCAGCTGTCTGCCAAGAATAGAATCACTGAGTAATACACCATACAGTTCCCATCAGCCCCTCCTGCCATGGTTTCCATAAAATATGTTTGAATGTAAATAGGCTGCACTCTAGAAAAATAGGCAAGGTAAAGTGGCACCTTATAAACTGATTAATTCATAGAGACTTCAGCTTTTGTGAGCAACAGCTTACTTCATCAGATGCTATACAGAACAGTACATGATCAATTTGTGGTGAAATTGGGAGCCTGGTATGGATTTAAGGAAGGAAAAGGAATTTTCATATATGCCAAACATGTTTATTACTGTTCCAGTAATTCTGGACAATGCATAGATTTCTTAAGAAGCTTCTGTAAAACTTCTATGAAGCTTTCATTATGGGCATTTTCAGAAACATTAAGAATGATGCTAATGTTCTCAAACTTAAAGTCTGAACCACAAAAAGACTGACCAAAAAAGCCAGAGCAAGAACTTTAAGCAGTCAATAAAGTCTAAATGAATGAAGGTCAGATAGCTCATAGGTAGTCCGTTTATCCTTCAAAATGATCTATAGTACAACTGGTACGTACAAACAAACTGTATGATGTCACTATGGGTGCACCGATAAAGATTTTTTAGGCTGATACTGATAGCCAATACCTATCCGATTGCCGATATGCAGCCCCACAGCTTGGAGAGCAGCATCCAGCTGGGAAGTTTGCTGGGGGGAAGGGGCAGGGGGAGGGAAGGGGTGTGGGGGGGCTAGACAGAGACCCCTGTGGAGAGGGAGGGAGTGGCGCTGGGGTAGGGGCAGGCACTGCCCAGCCAGGGCCAGTCACAGTGCGGGATGGAGCAGTGAAGCTCATCTGGGATGTGGCGGATCCTGCTGCTACTCACGCTCCCAGGTGAGCCATGGGGGCCATGTGTCCCCCAGATATGTGCAGGGGGTGAGGGCAGGCTGCCACTGCAAGCTGGGGCCAGGCTCTTCTCA
>NW_017729025.1:143431530-143435241 GCF_001723915.1 Gavialis gangeticus
CCCCTATAAGCCCCCTCCCAGCACTGCCCCCCAGCCCCATCCCACAATGGCAGCCCGCCTTCACCCTGCACACAGATACAGGGGGCACACAC
The DNA here is from genome assembly GCF_001723915.1 of Gavialis gangeticus. Classification (NCBI taxonomy): domain Eukaryota; kingdom Metazoa; phylum Chordata; order Crocodylia; family Gavialidae; genus Gavialis; species Gavialis gangeticus. The sequence goes on from NW_017729025.1 coordinate 143,431,623, forward strand.
CTGGCTCCCCTGAAGGTGCATGTAGCAGTGGGAGCCCTCCCCCCGCCTGCACCCACCTAGAGGAGCCGCACCACCCTATCCCATGCCCCACCCCAGCTGGGGAGTGCCTTCCCCTGTCCCACTCCCTCCCTCACCGCAGGGCCTCAATCTGCCCCCCAACCCCTTCCCTCCCTCTGCCTCTTCCCCCCAACAGACTTACCAGCTAGATGCTGCTCTCCAAGCTGCCAGGCTGGCCATGTATATGTTGCAGCTGGGCACATGCACGCAGCATTTATCAGCAACATTATCAACCACATCAGCCAAAAAAGGCCAATTGCCAATAACATCAATTTTCCTTTTATCGGTGCTGATACAATATAGACCGACATATCAGTGCACCTCTATATGTCATCTAAGTGCATTTTTACATATGGCATGAGTCTAAGTGGCACACTGATTTGGCAAGGAGACAATGGTGCCTCCAGAAATAACCCCACCAAGTCAATATTAAAATTAATTTACTTATTCACAGCAAAACCAAAATAAAATTATGTTACTTTTTGATAGAAGCTCCCAGCTCTGTCACAAAATTCCTGTATGATCTTGGGCAAATCATTTAATTCTAAGTTCTCAGTCTTCTCCTTAAACGTTCTAGTCTGTTCTCCCTCCTTTTACACACTTTGTCTCGTTGGAATGGAAGTCCCCACCCCCCAAAAAAAATCAATAATCAATTTTGAAAATTTAAGACAAAAAAGTTGCCCCATGAGTCACAATACTATTGCTATATTAAGCCAACACTTCACCCATGTAAAACTCACAGCTAAAAATATTACAAGATGATGATTCAGTTAGAAATACCAGTCAAATCAATCCTTAATGTATATTGTGCAATCTCACAATTCTCTGTCAAACTTTGTGTCTTGAAGTATCACCTTGATTTCATAAAGATTGCAAAGATATATTTTCAGTTGTCACAGAGAATCAGTAACATCAAAATTATTTTATGGTACTCAGCAGTAGATAACAACTAGCATTAGCTGAAATCATAACTCTCTGGGTTATGACAAGCTTATCAAGCAGATCAATGCAAAGTAATGTACAATTATTTTGTTTTGTTTTACTCTTATTAGAAATCACATTATAATGATCATCACAACACCTCCATTATAAAAGTTCTGCATAGAAATGCCTTCCCACAATGTATATCATTATATAGCATTCAACATATTTTTTTCGTAAAGCTCATCATTTCGGCTATAACATGTGAAAAAGGTTGTGCACAAAATTGCCCAAAAAATGCTCATTAAACATTTTCAGGGTAAGCAAGAAGTGTTCTACCGTTGCCAGGTTTCTATTTATTATGTTTGTATGATACCAAATCCACCCTCATTGGGGTCTTGGTTTTTATCCTACTTGTTTTAAATCAGTCAAAATATAGCTATTGTGTTCAGTCATAATATAATATTCTTCTTTTCCTGGCCCACTAAATCAAAGTCCCACACTGCCTTATAAAAGTATTAAAATAATTAATAAATACATAAGGAGCTATATGAAATTATTCTGCCAACATTTTTTTTTAACCAAACTCTATTCATTCTGCCACTCCTTAACATCCCCTTGACCCTAACTGTCACATTGCCTTGAGCCCTGCTTCTAAACTGCTTCCTGATTATACTGTATTGCATATGGGAAGCATGAACACATTTTTCTCCCAGATAGCCTTCAGACAAAGTGACCTTAGCAGATATAATACATAAGCAAAAGTCAGCCAGGAACAGTTTTCACCCTCAAACCCCAACTTCCATTGTTTTTGTTTCTGCTCTTTCATTTTCTGATTTGATTTAATTAATCTCTAATATTTTATATATTCTTCAAAATCTCAAAAATCACTTCGCCCTCCCAGAAGCTCAACTGTTGTGCCAAGAGACTCCACTTTGATTGTCACTAACCAGCACTGAATGATTGTCACCTTCTTTCAATCACCTTCAATTTATAATATGCCTGCTCCATATTTGGGAAGGAATGTTGTTGAAACTTTGTTCTACGCTAGAGTGAAATTATTTCAATTTTGCTATACCAAATCCTTTTCAACCATTCTGCAAGTATAACAATTCAAATGTTAACACAAAAAGGCAGCACTGCACACACAAACAGGCCAAGGATAGCAGATACAAGTTACTGGAGTAGTACTTCGAATAGAGTGTAATGTGTCTTATGCATATGCATAGAATGGGAGAGATGGGATTAAATAATGCCTTTATGAGGAAATGGGTAGAGAGAGACTTGAAAGTAAGAATTTCTCCTAAGAAATTTTACCTTTTGGGAAAGAAGCTTGAAAGGACAGGTCAGTGGGCAAAACCACCAGCTGGGAAAGGGTGAACAAGGCACACACTCAGTCCCTTTCCTTGGAAATTTATTTTATGGATTAATCAGTAAAAGAGTCCAAATCCAAACAAGCCATTTGGAAGGGCAAGCTGCAGTTGAATCTATGAAATCCTACCTCTTTACCAACACTAAACACTTCTCAGCATGCACCATTTCTCCTCCAGGAAGACCACAAGAGAGAGAACTTATCACGTGACTGATGTTAGTCACATCCCTTAATGCATTACTGGAACGTGCCCAAATACTACTGTGAGGAATAGGATATGAAGGTGAAAAAAAATGAAGAGAAAACCTTTTCCAGGTTCCTATTAGTCACCTGGGAGCAGAAATCTACCCCACTATAGAGCCATCCTCTTTGCTATTATATCCCCATACTCAGTCACCCATGTAACTAGCAGAGACCTATCAAACACTGGGACTTACAGATCATCCAGACATGGGTGATCTTCTGATTGAAGTATCAGTGTCAGGTGACCAGGGTTTTATGTCTGGCCAGATCTCCAGCAACTCATGCCACTTGCCTATGTCTCAGTTATCTTCCCAAATGCAAAATGCATTTCCTATCACCTACTGCCCTCACTGGGAAGTTGTGAAGCACCGAGATGTCTTCTTGTGAGGGTCAATATGTCAATACAGAACTCTACTCAGTAAGAGCACTGTTATATAAGCTAGTGCATTTTAAAGACTAGGGAATTACTCTTCAGAAGTATCTTGAATTGAGTAAGGAAAGAAGAACACGTTAGAAACCATGAGTAGGTTACAAGGATGACTCAACAATAACAACAACAAAGAATAAGAAAAAAAGAAAATATGGGTGCAGTCATCAATATCCTCACCAGAATAATAAGGATGCAAAACAAGATCATACAAGCAGGAAAAAGGTGGCTGCCCAAGCTGGTCTTTAGTCAGACAAAAAACAAGGCAGAGCAGCACCTTAGGGTGCATCCAGATGAGCACGCACATGCATTTCCCCTAGTCCGAATAGCAGCAGGATATAGTTGTGCCGCTGCAACTTGTCCCCAGGAAACACCCCTGCACATGCACTGTGGTGTGTGGCAAATTGCCCCGGGTGGGGTAAGGCTGGCCCCAACAGCCTTAGCTGGAGTCCTGAGGCCTGCAGGAGGTGCGGCAGTGGTGTGCCAGGTGCTCAGAGCCTGGCTGGCAGCCAAAGCATGGCTCTGGCCAGCTAGGCTCCAGTTTCAGGCAGTGCACACTACAGCCACATGCACTGCCCCGCTTTTTTCTCTTTTTTTTG
>NW_017729025.1:143435758-143436861 GCF_001723915.1 Gavialis gangeticus
TTTTTTTTTTTTGGACCATTTTGAGGAAACAACATAACAAAACTTTCCTTAATGACAGTCCATGGAAGTGCTAGCATTTGTATAAATCTAAATTCTAGCTGGTCAGCCCTAGATGCCCAATAAAGAAGGGTTTTATCTCTATTGTGGGCTCTTGTGGCTACATTCTGCTTAGTGACTATGCCCTGTTTAAACTTATACCCAAAGCAGTCAATTTTGCAGAGGAGTTTCTGTTACAATACAGCAACTCTGGAGCTGGAGACAGAGTCCCGTAACAATGGAGGCTTTACTGGTGCTGTGCAAGAGCCACAAAAGCAGCATCCAGACTCCCATAGAGCTGCTGCATTTTGCAAGTCTGACCAGGCATCCTTTGTCTGCTGCAACACTGTCAGGACTGCTGCCAAGGCTTTACTCAAAGTAGTACCAAAAAGGACCCCTAGTGGTCTGAAGCTGTACTGCCCAGACTACAGGGAACAAGTCTATCATTGGTGTAATTCCACTTAGCTATGTTTACATGAAGCTTTTTGCATTACTTCGCAGTGAATTGGGATGGCCCTACCTAACAGTAACTAGAGTCAGAGAAAGAAAATGCTGAAACAATAGCCAGAGGTATCTTGGGTGGGAGGGGAATGTAGCATTTCCCTGTGGTTCAGCAAAGTAGAGCTACTACCATAGCCACAACCCAATACAGCTCGCAGACAGTCTGACTCAGTTTTGTTATGTAGGTCATTAACGTGGTGCAAAAGGCTTCATCAGACTAATTGATGCAAAGCTAAGGGACATCCAAGGAAGTTCACATTTGGTAAGGTGTCTGGATTGAAGATTTAAAATGCTACTGGATATGTTTTCAGAAGGGCTGATCATGTGTTTTTCCTCTGAGATTTCTTAGCTGTAGCCAGATTTGCATAGAAGGCAGAAATAGCACTGTAACTGTACTGCCGAGGTAACTCCCTCTGGGTGAAGAAGATGGGAATTCTTTAGCTGTATCAAGAATTCCTTTATTTCCAGCTCAACCAAAATGTAATTTCATTTGATAGCACATGAAAAATAGATTAGTAAATTTATTCAGGAGAATACTGAGATAACAAAGCAGCCCAGATTAAAGA
>NW_017729025.1:143441861-143444108 GCF_001723915.1 Gavialis gangeticus
GTAGTATTACTGTAATGTAATCACTTTGGGATCACTTTGAATGTCTGCTGAACATCTCCATTCAGGGCAATGCTTACCATAACCATCAACTCAGTTTTTGAGCTGTAAATACAGCTGTTGCTAAGTTATTTTAAAATCTTTCACTATATCAATTTAAATAAGAGTCACCAAAGAAGCTTATTTATCAGCTTTAATAAGGAACTAATTTGTTTTGAATTGAAGATGATGATTCACCTTCTTGCAAATCTTAAAAAGACTCTTCTCTCTTTCTATATTTAGAACTGCCTTCAAGTCAGAGAAGCCGTATTCTTTTCTAAAGCAGCCTTATTTCCATCTTTAGCTTTACAGGACATGGCTCAGTTTTCTTTTGAAACATTCAAAAGGTAATCTCTGAAACCACCTTTAACTTCATGCAGTTCCTTCCTCTCTGACTGATAAAAAAAAAAGGCTTTGGGAACAGCCACAAATGAAAGCTGACACAGTTATGCAAGGTGATATAACGGGGTCACTTGTGTTTAATCAGGCAATGCTCATTTCAAAGATGCCTGTTATAGGGATGCCTTTTGCAGCCTGGAACATTTAGCTGGCAAGAAGTGGTATATTGTAATAGCAGAACAGAGGTATAACAAGGAATTTTATCACCCTGGGTGGGGAGGAGGGGAGAGAGTGTCTGGCACCAGAAAGCAAGCAGGGGCTGAGTGCCTCCTTGCACAGGAGCCGCTGCCACGTCTATGGCATGAACTCCCAGTGGGTTGCTTCTGCTGTGGTGCCCGTTGCTGCAGCACTCTAAAAATCAGTGCCCAGAGCTAGTACCCCAATCACCCACCCCTACTTACATAACTGACGTAGAAACTGAGGCAAGGAAGTCTTCATCAGAGGTATACTGTTTCTAGAGAGCAATACTGATGTTGCCACCTAAAGCACAGGCATTGCTTCAAACAAAACTTGTACCAGAAAAAGTCACTTGATAAAGATATCATTACAGAAATGGGGACTCAGAGCAGAAGTAGAGGGGGAAGCAAGTAGCCTATCTTGAAAGGCCTTTGCTAGCTGCTTAGATTCTGTGCAAGGGACTGTGAAACCCAAAATCCAGAGAGAAGGATAATCTAGTGGAGACAACTCCATTTAAAATGGAGAGAAAAATCAGAATGAAAGCAGATCAGTTAAGCTGAAGGTGGATGTATAGGCTATGGCACATTCTGTAGAACAGCCTTGACAAGTCAAGCAATTCATGATTAAAAAGAAAATGGGAAAAAAACCTCACATGTTCCTCAACTCCAATCTGCAAAACTCTACCAATAAACAAGAAAAAAATAGAGCGTTTAAAGATCAGGCCAGTTTAAATGTAAGAGACAAAACATGAAATGTAACTGGGGGAGAGACGAGAAACAAAGAACAAACCTGCTGCATTTGCTCTTTTCAGACAATAATTTCTTGGGACACATTTTAAGTGTCATATCACAGCAGCCAAAAAACGAGCCAACTAGTCCAGATCTCCAGATGATTTACTTCAGCATCAGCACTGTCCCATTTATGTTTAATGTTCTATTTGCTCCGCAGTCAATTAATGTGAGCAAATACGGAGCAAAATGCATTTAGAGAAAAAACAAGTTGAAACAGCAGAATTTGTAATATTACTTACATGTGACCAAAAGTGTTCAACTTATTTTGTGTCTCCATTGAAAGAATCTCATTTACTGCCACTCTGGCAACAATTGATTTTTTTTTCCTGATCAGCATGAATTCATTGAAAAAAAATCTAAGAGGCCTAAAAGTATCGGTACTTTTGTACCAAGTACTGGTACTGCCATAATGTTTCTGCCCTGGGGGCCAGGGAGTATTAGACCTTAATATATAGTAACTTCTATTTTAACTCCTATATTTTGCTATTATTTAAAGCATATACTATGTCCAACATAAAAGCCTTTCCCAAAGTCATTTTTTCTCCCTTCCCCAGGAAGTGAAGAACACTACTGACATCATCTTTTCTACTATGCTCTCCCAAAAATTGAGTATTTCCTCTCATTACATCAGTCTGGCTCCTACAGATCCCTCTTAAACAGTTCCTGATTTCCAAGTTAACAACCTCCATACTACGAGACTCATGCACCATTTCATTCTTTGCTGGGAAAAGGTAACATAATGGGAAAAGAATTATCATAGCAGTGATATATTATTCAAAAATGCCTAAAGGCCAGTATTTAAAGGAAACTAGACACTTGAAGATAGGCACCTAGTCAGATTTTC
>NW_017729025.1:143445743-143458632 GCF_001723915.1 Gavialis gangeticus
TGGCGTGCCTCCTTGCTACCCTGGACTCCTGCAACAGGTAAGTTTTTTTCTATTTTTACTTCACCCTCGAGTCTGCCATTGACTGAGGCTTCCCCTTTTGTCAGCCCTGCATCCCTGGGACACAGTATTCGCTGATGACTGTAACTTTGTGAAACTTTAAGGTTTGTAAAAACACGCTGCCTCTCCCCATGTTCCCAGAGCTCCAGAGTGCTGCTGCCCTTCTCTACTGGTCTCTGACCGTCTGGCTCTTTCCTCAGGTTCAGAATGGTTTCAAGTAGGTATGTTTTATTGATTTATGGATATTTACTTTTATACATTTTAAAATGTGATTTTATAAACTTTTTAACAGTATATTGTCATTACTAAATTGTCTGCCCCCCATGCCCCTAATTCCGTGTAATCCTGAAATTTGAAATAGATAAAAATTAAAAGAAATGCTTAAAAATAAACTTTGATTTAAGCCATTGAAATTATAACAAATAAAAAAATAAAAATGAAATTGTGCCAAGCCTACTCATGAACCACAATGCCTATTAATGAGTATCTACTACTAGCATGCTTCAATTGTTTGTTTCCCAGTGGTGTACTGCTTTCCTTCAACTGGTAGCACCAATGGTCTGTAATGTCTCACAAACTGAAACAGAGGCCATTCTCTCTGCTCAAGAGGGTTGTTTTTGCTACCGTTCCACACTTCTGGAAATTTCAGCACAAGTTGACCTTTAAGCATGAGCCATCCCATTGAAATCACACTACTCATCTGCTTAAGGCTATGCACCTGCCTAAGCACTTTGAAGGATTCCAAGCCCAACACAAGTTCTGGACCTTGTACCAGCATAATAATTTTGACTTCCAGCAGTAATATTGATCATTCCAGATGTGCATCCCCTTCTTAGGTTATGACTTGAGTTAATTAACTGGAGCATAGGAACAGTCATATCAAGACAGACTCTCTAATCCACAGCTGATTCTTCAAAGGCTTAAAACAGAGGTTTAGGAGTAATACAAAAACAACCCCAAGGAATTTTCTGGTCTTTCCCTACCTGGCAATCTTATTGTGTAGCATAGAGATATAAGGATTCATGCCCTTTGTATACATTTCAGCCTGGCTAATATAACAGCTGCTATCTTTATTCAGTAAAAGTATTAAATCCTTTTCTTAATTTTTCGTAGCCATTTGCCAGTATAATGTGTTCCAACAGCAAGTTCTATAAGCCATTTACATGTTAACAAAAATATTATTTCCTATTACCCATTTTATTTCTGCTCCACCTCCAGTGAGTTGGGTGACAAGGGTGAGTACTGCAGTCTACCACTTTATTTGCTTGGACTTTTCATAAGTGGTGTAACAAAAGAAAGCAAGAAAGAGCAAGTACATGTAAGCAGAAAGTGAGTATAAAGCTATATCTAGTTAAAGGGGGAGGGGAAAATTCCCCACCTACTACATCTTACAGAATAGATTGTCTTCACAGAGCAGGTGACAGCTGAGGTAAGTGGAATGATCCTGTGACTAAGATAGTGGACCAAGACTCAAAACATTCAGGTTTGCCAAACTAAAGAGCCCTAATTCTTTCAGCCTTTCCTCAAAGGTCTTGCTTCCCAGGACCTAAACATGTTTGTTGCTCTGCACTGAACTCTTTCTAACTTGTCTACATCCTTCTTGAAGTATGGAACCCAAAACTAGACACAGTACTCAAGGTGTGGTCTCACCAGTGCTTAACCAGACTGTATTCGTGCATGCAATTAATCTGTCCTAAGTGAAGGACTTCACATAAGTCCTTGTTGAATTCTACCATATTGATTGCAGACCATTTCTTCAATCTATCCAGGTCATTCTGGATCCCAGTCCTACCCTCCAGACTAGCTGCAGCTCTACCCAGCTTGGTGTTGTCCACAAATTTGTTAACCTTGCACTTGACCCCATTGTCAAATCATTAATGAGGATATTAAACAATAAAGATTTTAAAAGCTATTAAACAATAAATAATAAAAGAATGGCACAGTAGTGCAGTTCTCTGCCTGTAAAATGGAGGTCGTAGCCCTTCATCCCTGCAATAGCTGAGAATATGCATTAATTTTCAGAACTCCACACCCTGTGAAGTAATTAGGAAAGGGTTATGTAAATACCTACACTGACAGAGGGATAGAATTCAAAGCTCCAGCAATAGTAGGTAGTTTAAAGAAGATATATTTGATTTTTTTCAGACCACAAACTCAAGATTTTTTAAATGCACAGATGAGCTACAAACCTAAATCCCATTCCCCAGGTTTTCTTAGTACTTTATATTTTTAATAGTTTTTCATAAAATTTTTAAAATCACTTGTGGGCTCTATACAACAGTGTAATCATACCCTGGTGCATTTGTATAAACAGAAAGAAAAACTTTTAGTGCTGTTTGGCCACCCTATCTTTATCTAAATCAATCTTAGGAGCTTATATAGCCTTCATTACCATAGTATTTGAGTGTCTTCAGATTCCACATCGCAGTGCCTCTCTGAAACAGGGAAGCACTATAATACACACACATACATGCTTTGTATAAAATGTACTTTTATAATATATGTATTATAAATATAAATAAATGTGTGCTTGTACACACTTATAATTTGCTACCTCACTTCAAAGATGGGGAAATGAGAGAGACAGGATGTATCTACACATGCTATTAATGCACAGCAATAAACTCCAAAGCAGGTCAAGTCAGTCAACTGTGCCCACATGCAGTGCCCAGGGCCCACAGCAATTTGCGCCCAGCAGGCACTGTCTACACGTGTTTGATCACGTTTAATGATTCCATTGTAAGACAGTGCTGTCCCCAACAGTACTATTATATGGCAGAGTTAATCAGTCTACTGCGCCCTAATACACATGTAGATGGCAAAGCTTTACTGCGAAGCTAATTAGTCAACTCCACAGTAAAGTGCACATGTAGATGCACCCAGAGAGAGAGAGAGAGAGAGAGATGCATCCAAGGAAGAAACAGAATTCTCACACTAATCCCTAACTAGCTATTTCCTATTTCCTTTTTCACAGACAGCCTCTTTTCTACCTTGAAAAACTACTACAGTAGTCTTCCTTACTTACCTTTGGCTTTTTTCCCCCCTTGGTTTTTCCCCCTCCCTTCCCTGCTGTACCTTTTGTTTTCCTAATTTCTACCTATTTACCTTCTCACTGACATCCTGTCACACTTTTAGCTTCTTTTATTCCTCAGTGTCTGAGAACAGCAGATTTCCTATGCCTGAGAAAGGGTAATTGCACCCAAAAGCTTGCAAAGAACTTTCTTCCAACTACTCAGTTGGTCTTATAAAAGATATCATATCTACTCTGCCCGCCAATCCCCTAACTACACATTCAACTTCCTCCAGATTCCATCTGTCAAGGGAACCACAGTGGGTTTTCCCTCTAAGTGTAATTTCTATATTCTGGATAGATTCTGTCAGAGGCCTCCAACCGAAGATGATCCTACAGTATGAAAACCACTGCCAAAAGCATCTGCCATTGTGAGGAGCATGAACAACACGAGCTCCCGCAGGTAGCCACAGTGCTGTTGGCAGGGGGGAGTGCCGACCAGCAGTTGGCAACCACCCTCAGATGCCGCCAGCGGTGTCAGCAGCGGGCAGGGCGGGTAGCAAGCAGCAACCACCCGCAGGCTCCGCCGGCAGCGTTGGCAGTGCTTTTTGCAAGGGGTACACCACCAATCTCAGGGGGTGCACATGCACTCATGTGCGCCACCAATGGTGAGGAGTTTTCGAACAGCCTTGTTTCTTTCCAAGGAAAAAGCTAAACCATACACTAGAGAGCAAACACCTGTGGATATGCAGGTGAACATCTTACCAAGGGGAGAGAGAGCTTTTTTGTGAATGAGCTGCTCAATGTAATAATTTTCTGTGTGCATGTTCCTACCATGTAGCAAGCAAAAGCTATGCTGCAGCAACTTGCCCCTTTTTCATGAAAGGAAAAATGTAAGTGCTTCTACCTACAGCAATAACTTGATGATATAAATGGGCATCTTGATTGGTGCCTCTGCATAAGGGAGGTGTTTCAGCCACAAGCCTCTAAAATAAGCCAAACCCTGTAACAAATATGCCTACACAGAAGCAAAACAACTTCTGATACAGAGAAATAGAAGAATGCCTCTTCCTATCATTTGCAAAGACTACCAGCCCCTCCGGATCTATGAACTTCTCTGCGTTTCACTATTAACAGTAAGAAAGACAAACTAAACATTTTGCCAGTAACACAGTAGACATTTTACTATTTACTTGTGACATCTGGCTGCCTTCCTATTCTCCTACCTGTTTGTGCCACCAAGTGGGTCCATCCACTCCAGACTGCTCCAATCTTTTCATCTGAGAAAAAATTAGCTTCTATTTTGACTGGCTCAGCAAGAAAAATCTCTTTGCTCACAAGTTGCCCATGTTTGTTGCTTCCCCAGACATACAATTCTCCTTTATCTGAAATAAATATGGAAGTAAAGAAATCAGTAAAAAGCTATATCTGTGACGTCAGCAGTTGGGGAAAAATGTGATGTGCTAAAGTGAAAGCAACATTTTAATTTAATTGGTGAGTGTCATATGTGTATATTGTATTGTTGCTGTCCCCCTCCCACCCCCAACACATATACACTTAAAATATAAAAAAATAAAATAGCCATTAGGACTATAAAAAAAATTCCTTTTACAAGCCAGAACTAATTGCTCTCATTCCCTCTCCACACTACTACACTCTAACTACTACTGCAACGGATGATTGTTCAATAATTACTATTTCTCTCTATTTGTTTAATACTATATTTGAATGCATACACAATGGATTCCACCCTGGGGGATAACTACATTGTTATTATTGATTTACAGTAGCATCCACACTGTTTTGTGTAGTTTCTAAACATTTGAGAACATTATTCAAGAAGCTCACAGTGCGAAGTCCAACAGACAGTCTATACCACGGCACCTTTATGAAGCAGCCATGGGTTGGGGAGAACAGCACCAGCTACACACAGTTAATATGCAATCAACTCAATTCATTGCAAACAGCATGGCAGCAGTGTGGCTTTTAAAGGGATTTAAATAAGATACGATTAATGTACCATAGGGTAACGAGTTTGGAGAAAATGAGTCAGAACAGAGTACAAAGTAGTTCAAGGAGGAAATAGAGTAAATCTACTTGAAATTCAGTTCTTCAACCCTGGAAAGATTAAGACTATACACATGATTAAAGTAAGAAATATTTATCTATATGAGAACATATTTTTTATATAATTAAGTATAATAGTAAAAGGCAAAGTATTAATACATCATTTTGAGCATAATTTATACACATGTAAATCTAGAGTTATTCCACTGAAGTAACTTTGTTTTCTGGTGTTCAGATGCAACTGTCAGGAGAGGCTAGAAAAGAACTTAGTGTAAGTAAAAGCTATATGGTCCAAAAATGTTGAAGAAGGAGAAGAAAACACTGTACACCAAGCTAGGCATGTTTTAGGTATTTTCCAAGACTTGTTACGGGAAAGAATCCAGAAAACTGACTTTTCTTTTATTCAAATTGCTTCCCAGGTAAAATGAAATATACTTTTTTTGGGGGGGGGGGGGGGGCACACATGAGGATGGCAGAAATAACCCGTTTTAAATAAAGAAATAAAAGGTAAACAATAGATTACAATTTGCTGGATACACTACAAAATCTCTATCTACCATTTGCTCTTCAAGTACTTTTTAGTGTCATCTCTGTATTTCGCAAAGATCCTATAGCTGCATAGTGATAGCCTGTGAGTGTGCTCCTACGCCAGACAAAACTAATAAATAGGGAATGACATTCCTCCATCATCCTTTACTTAAATGCTGCCATACAAGTTTGCAACAACTGCTTCTACTGTTGTTAAAATTGTCATAAATGTTCCATGAGTGACCAGTAGATGGCAGGTGAAACCAGAAAGAGAGAAAAAAGATATACATATGTAACAGTGCATTGTACAATTCATAAGATTAACAAATCCGCAACAGTGTGGCTGACTTATCATTTCCCAAACTCTGCATCACAGGAAATCATTAACACTCTATTTTACATTTTCCCACATACCTTAACCCCTGTAAATAAGTGACTACATTGGGATGAGTTTAATGTGTGAATAGACATGTGCAGCTTTACTCAAGAATTGCTCTTCAGAAAAGCTTTCCATGCCTCAAAAACATAAAATTATACCACGAGAGGGAATCCTGTCTTCCCTTTGCCTCATCCAACTCTGGCAGTCCTTCCATGTGACCTATGGGTTGCTTCTGCAGCAGCACAAGAGAAACAACTGCTGATCTTTTGGCACAAAGCAGGATTTACATGCGACAAAAGTCATTCAGGAACACAGGCCCTGTTGTTTTTCAAAGAGACTTGTGCTCCTAAGGCCCCTAGCAGATTGTTCACTTTAAGGTGTGATGGGATCTGCTGTGCAATCCCAACAATTGTGTCTCCTGCCATGCTATACACGCACAGCAGGAGGTAAGATTGTGGGATCAGGGATCAGATCTCAATCATGCCACATTATTGGTGCAGGGGGAGCCTAAGATCATGATCTCAGGCTCCCTCTGCACTGGCAAGCATCAGACCAGTCAGCTGATCCATGCTTTCAGCCTCAAGAGCACATTGGAATCAAGGGCTCTAATGTATACCTGAGGCTGGGACCCCCAATCAGCTGCCACTCCCAGCCTCTTGGGGGAGCAAATTCAAGGGCTTCCATGCACCCCAGAAACTGAGAGCAGTAGTCATCTGATCTGCACGCTCAGCCCCAGGAGCTAATCAGAGCCTCTGACTCCAATGAACCCCTGAGGCTGGGAGCACCAGTCAGCTGATTGTCACTCCCAGCCGCCCGAGTACATCAGTCAAGGGTTCCTATGTGTTTTCAAGGCTAGGAGCATTGATCAGCCAGGGCCTGGCCACATGTAGAACCAGCCACAAAGTTATTGCACATATTTTCTGGAATAACTTTGTGGCTTATTCCTTCTTTTATTGTGCCACTAATTACATTAATGTGTGGCCAGGTTACTACTTAAGACATAATTAACTGGTTAATCATGTCTTAAGTGTAATGTCTGCCAAGGACCAATGTGACTAAATTTATAAAAATCCTACTAGATCCTCTAGCAAACAGTTACAAAAGACCAGATTCTGCCACTCTTACTCACAGTCAATAACAGCAACTTACTCCATGAATATTCCTATGAAATCAAGAGAACTATCTGTGGAATAAAGTACTACTATTCAAAGTATGTAAGGGTGTGCCGCCTAGCATAAGCAAAGGAGGCAAGCTAAGGTATGCAAGGGAAGGAATAAGGACATTAATCCACTCAACTTCACTGTTAGGTAATTTAAACTTTCTAACACATAAACACCACTGAAGCAGTACTGTGAAAGCTGGTAGGATCACAGCACAAACTGGGGAGACCGAAGTCAAATCAACCTCTAACAAAAATTAAATATTCACAATATAATGAAATGCATTGTCCAAGCCTATGGATATGGATGTAGAGGACTAGAGCCTACCTGTAAGTGACACCGAATGGTAAGAACTGGCAGTGATTCTTTTCACCTTTACCTTTTCCAGGCCTAGGAAAGATTAGTACCATGTAATTAGCTAGGCCAAGTTGCATACATGCATACAATACATAAAGCAGTCAAAAAACAGACCACATAAGCTGTATTATGGTCAAGAATTATGCCAGGAGCATGGCAAATTATATATTTTACCTCAGTCCTCTCAAGCCTTTACAGAAGTCAACATTCTTTGTTCAAGGAGTTATGGCCCAGTGTTCCCATTCCATATCTCAGATATTCCGTGAACCACCATGCCAGTTCCTGAGGCTACATTTAAAATGTGGTATTTATGTCCATTTCTATAAATTAAGGCTAAATCCAGCTTCCAGACACTGGCCATGCAATTTCCACACGGCCATACCTGGCCCAGGTGTTAGGGGGAAGTCTTGGGGAGCATAGTGGGCCAATATCTTTTCCCAGAAACCCAGAAGAAACACCAGCAGAACCAGTCCACACAGTCAACTTCAGTCCAACAGCCAGACATGCTCCTTTTATGCAAGAGGGACAGGAGGATCCATTAAGCATCAAAGACACACTTCTCCCACCTCCACTCATCCATGTTCCACAGCTTCCAGGCTGCCACAGAACACTGCTCCTTTACCTCCAGATGCCTATTTTGTATTGCAAAAGTTGTGCTGGATCCCTGTGTCTGTGAAACAGAGCATCCAGATATTCCCTTTACTCAATAACAATGAATACAGTGCTTTCTATGATCTGAAATGTTCCATGATTATGCGGAATGGGCGTAACTTAACAGAAGGCCTTATTAGAAAAAAGGGGAGCAAGTGGGGAGTATGGGTATTCTTTGTACGCAAGTCCACAACCCTGTGTATTACCATACCCATGCAAATAACAGTATGGGGTCTTAGTTACCTGATACTCTACACGGTTCCTTTGCTGTCAGAAAGGGTGGGATAGTTCTGCCTCGGTCCATCCGTTTTGCCCGAGATGCCATGCCAGTTCCCCACTGGAAAACTAACCCACTTTCTTCTCAATGTGAAGATACAAAGGGAAATCAAAACAGAGCAAATTATTGATGGTTCTGCTTGTTTTTTTCACTTATTTTCTCATTTCAATGGTGTGTTTGCTACACTGGTTCTTATTTTAGAAATCACCACTAAATATTATTTAAAGGCTTAAACAATATCTCACATGTACAATCCACTTTCTCTCTGTTGAATGAGTATCATAAAAAGCCCCTAATTGATAGGCAGTTGTTATTCTCAAGTTACTAAGCCAGTGAACAATAAGCAGCTCGCTCCAGATCTCCAAGGGCTCCACTGCTAAGTTACATAGGAACCACAGTCATAGAAGTCACATAGGGTAGAAATGGACATTGCCACAATGAAATGGATCAGCTGTGGCAGAACACACGTGGTCACTTGGCCTGCATCGAGCCCCCAGCCTGATGCAAGACCACAAGTGATGGGTTCCCTTTGCCCACAGTCTTCCCAGGTCCCTTGCTGCCCCGCATCAGGTTCTGTGCTGATCCATGCCTCCCATGGAGGCACGGGTCAGCCCAGGTCCCAGGATGAGGCTGGGAAATTCCTGGAGTCCTGTGCCTCCATGTGGGGACCAGGAAGTATGGGCCAGTGTGGGTTCTGCTAAGAAGGAACTGGACATCAGGTATTTCTTGGCACCTGTGCCGCCCTGTGCTGGGACCCACAGTGAGCCATACCTCTGCCTGAAGTATGGATCACAGCCAGTCCTGGCAAGGAGGCGCATGGAGGTGCAGGAGCTGGGAAATTCCCAGAGCACCATACCTCCATGCTGGGACCTGCACCGAGTCCCACACTAACCCAAATCCCTGTGCTAGTTCCACTCTCCTCATCCCTCAGGGCTCCCATCCTGCCCCCATGACCTTAAGGGCTCAACCCCATGACCCCAGTTCATGCAGTTCACACCCCAGACCTCCCATCCCACACAGCTCACTCTCATCCCCCAGCTTACCCTTCTTCCCCCAAGTCCATCAGGGTTCATCTTCCCACCCTCCTGGCCCTCAGGGTTCAACCACAGTCCCCCTCCTCACCCCCAGCATCCTCTGGCTGCCTGCTTACCTATGCTGCTGGAGCTGTCCTGAGGGAGCAGGCAGGGAAAGAGAATCCATCCACCATCACCCTACGGGCTGAGGCCAGTGAGGAGAGCAACAGCGGGCAGACAGATTCCCCTTCCCTGCCTGCTCCCCCAGGACAGTGCCAGCAGCTCAGGTAAGCAGGGATCTATCAGAAAGTTGCAGGGGAAGGGGAGGGGGTAACTAAGCAGAGATCTGGTGTGAGCAGGGGCCAATCCAGACTGGTAGGGGCTGACACAGGCCCAACCTGGGCCAGCGTTGCCCATTCCTGGGACCTATACTGCCCAAGCCAGACAGGCACAAAGCAAACTTGGCAGCTGCTAGCCAAACCCGTGCTCCCCAGCCCTCTCAGGGCAGCACAGAGCAGTGCACATTAGAGAGGGTTTTAACCCTTAACATGTGACTGCTCCCAGCACACAGCCTAATGTTCCTTAGAGTTAGCACAGGCAAACTGTAACGTGTAACTACAACTCAAGAGAGTCACAAGTTAACTCCACAATTCGGCCTCCAGTATCTGGGGAAAAGGCCTGTCTGCCCTTTTCATGCCAATTCAGGTATTGCAAGGTACTTGATTCCTAGTATTTGTTTCAACCACTGGACCACACACTTCTTCCCATCTCCTCACACAACACTCACTTGTCTAGAACCCATAAGCAAGCAACAAAAAGAAAACAGAATGGACAGCAATGATGAATGATTATGGGGAGCAGGCATAACATAACAGAAAGCTTTATTTTAAAAAAATGGGGAAGTGGGGAGGCGTGAATGACAGTGCTGTTTGTTGATCGCCATAAACATTGCCAGCTGCCAATTACCAGCCCCTCCTAACTATAAGGCCAACCTCAGTCACTCCATGGGCAAAGCTGCCAAAAAAGCCTTGGAGGTTTCAAAATAATTTACAGAAATCCTTAAAAATCATAGAAACTATGACTCACCCAGGCACAACTCAGTGGGTAACAAGAGTCCCATAAAGCCATATTTTCAGAAGGGATCTATGTGATTAAATAGTGTTGAATATTTGATTCATAGGGCTGGCTGAAATTTTATATTCCAAAGCATTTTGATTTCATTTTATGTTTTCAAAGCAATTTCATTGTAGCCTTTTCAAAATGTCCAGTTACCACCATTCATTTTGAAACAACTTTTCCAAATAACTCATTTCCTGTTTGTAAAAACTGAATGAAGTTGAATTAGGAACATAAACTTTTTTTTTGACTGCCTGGAAATGACATTTTTTTGCCAAAATTTTGTTTCCATAGGAAAGGGCTTTTTTCTTCTTTTTTTTCAGCTTTCACTCTGTTTCAGAATGGAAAAAAAATGAATTCATAGAATTTCTCATCAAACAGAAAATCTAGCTGCTGCCCAGCAGAAGCCCTGAGCTCTTGGAAAGACTTCTTCACTAGATTTTACTAGAAGGGATATAAATCATCTCATCTTTATCATATTCCTTATAATGGGCAGGATTCTTATCATCATGTTCTTGCCTGATATTCTCTTTTATGAAGTACAGGACCCTACAGGTGCCATTATCCTCCGATATTGGCAGATAAAAATAAATCCCCTCTCTCTCACACCCTTAAAAAAGTTATTAAACCAGTGGTCTCAACCAGGGTGACACAAGACCCTTTCATGGGTGTTGTGCCCCCAGCACTCCTGCTGCTGCAACCAGGTGAAACCACCCTGCCCAGTTCTGTTTCCAGGAGGGGTGTGCAGAGCCAGACTAGGAAGTAGCTGAGGTAGCGACCAGCAGGTGCCCCTGATGCAGCTGCTTCCCAGTATAACTCCATATACCCCTCCTGCAAAGAGAGGTGCACAAGGCAGCTCCACCTGGAAGCAGTGGCACAGAAACCGGGAAATAAAATAAGCAAGTGGGACCAGTGGTTCTCAACCAGGGTGCTGCCAAATTCAGAAAAGTTAGGGAGGGGTACCTTGAAGCTAAAAAAGTTGAAAACCACTACATTACACCTTCTATACATTAAAAGTACTGTTAGTTTACCATGGAAATGATAAAATTATGACAGCATATTCACCTGTGGCAGCAAGAGCATGTCTGATTCCTGCAGCAACATTCACAATCTTCTCCCTAAGGGACTATTCAAAATAAAAGAATAAACATATTGGTGTCTTTCCTGCTGTTTCAATTTTGTAACTCAGCAGGAAATGCATTTTATCAAACACAAGAAATCTGAATTCCATTAAAATAAGTAACATATTGACAAAGTATGTCATAAAACAACACAGATAAATTAATTTTAGCACATTCATAAGAACCTCTAAAAAAAAATCAAAAAAATGGAAAATTTGGATTGGGTGTGTGCATGCATGCATGCACGCAAACACACACACACACTGGTCCAGTAATAGATATCACCTGCGTACACAAGCACATCAACTCTATCACTTTTTTAATGTGAGTGTTTTGATTTTGCTAGTTGTTTGTTGCCAGGGTCCTGTCTGTCCAAAAGCTTAGGTTTGATTTTTTAGGAGGCTCTTGTGAATGTTAATATGTGATACAATTAATTTTTCTGTGTTGTGTTCTGTGACACATACCTAGCCAATATGATACCTATCCCCCCCCCCACAACACACACACACAGAGTTGGTCCAGTAAAAGATATCAGCCTCAACAATACTTGTCTCTCACATTAACAAAAAAATGTTAGCAATTAAGAAGCAGTATGTTCAATCTAATGTCCTCCATTTAGGATACGGGAAATTCAATACCAAAAAGCAAATAATAGTAGTATTCCTTTACACTAACCAGTTGTTTCTATATCCCAGGATGATGGACAGTTTAGCAAATATAGGCAATACTATCTACTCTGCCTATACGCAAGATTGCTTAATGCTTACCATTACAATATCCCATTTTCAGTGTGACTGTATAATTAGAGATAACAATCCATACACACGAAGGAAATAAAATACTGTGTTTACTTTAACCTAAGATGACCTGGAATCTAAGACTATCCCACCAATTATTAGATTGCAGAAATACAAAATTATAAATTTGTTTTAATTTTTCATGTCTAGAACTTAGTTATTGAAAAGTCATCTTAAATTCATCCCTTCCAACACAGCCAGAGGGAAAATAGTAGCAGGGAAAGTAGCAGCTGGGGAGCAAGCAACCTGCCCCATACCCCTTAACCTGACCTTGTAACTTGACCCCCGTGTTTGCCCCCCTGCCACCCATCTCCCCCAGTGTCTTCCTGTCCCTCCTACTACTTTTCCCTAGTTAT
>NW_017729025.1:143463632-143469491 GCF_001723915.1 Gavialis gangeticus
GCTGGGGAGCAAGCAACCTGCCCCATACCCCTTAACCTGACCTTGTAACTTGACCCCCGTGTTTGCCCCCCTGCCACCCATCTCCC
Source organism: Gavialis gangeticus (assembly GCF_001723915.1). Taxonomy (NCBI): domain Eukaryota; kingdom Metazoa; phylum Chordata; order Crocodylia; family Gavialidae; genus Gavialis; species Gavialis gangeticus. The sequence goes on from NW_017729025.1 coordinate 143,463,719, forward strand.
CCAGTGTCTTCCTGTCCCTCCTACTACTTTTCCCTATTTTGTGCCTGCCACCTTCCTCCTTGCCTCGGCAGCTGCTCTTGCTCTGTCTCCACCGGGGACATGGAGCACCACACTGGGCCCACAGTAACAGTGACTCTGGCTTCCGCCTTCAACCTCTGCTGTTCTGAATGCCCCTTCCCTGAGCACTTCTCGTTCTGTGCTCCACTTCCCCTGTGCCTCAGGTGTGCCCTTCCCTGCACTCTGCTCACTCCATGCATCTCTTCACCAATGCTCCCCCTACTTTCCCCAGCACTGTACGCCCATTTCCCTGTGCTCCCCCTGCACTGCGTGCCCCTTCCCCATGCTCCCCCCACACTTTGCACCCTTTCCCCATGCGTGCAAAAGGGCGCACAGTGCAGAGGGAACACAGATGAAGGGATATGTGGAGTGAGGGGAGTGCAGGGAAAGGGCATGGGGGAAGGGGTGAGATTCACATGTCCCTTCCCCCCACTCCATTTCCCTGAACCCTCCTCACTCTGCACAGCCTTTCCCCTACAAACCTACCTCTGGTCCTTCCCCTTTGGTTCCCACACACCATATGCCCCTACCCCATGCTCTCCCACTCACCCCCTATCTGCCACATGAACCACCTTAGCCCCCTCTGAAGCTGCAGCAGCTACTTGCTTGGCCTGTACTTGAATATAAGATGAGAGTCCCTCACCCCCCACCATGCTGAATGGAAGAGGGGGAGGAAAAAAAGGTTGTCTTATATTCGAGTAAATACAGTAAGCCATCTGCCATCTTCTTGATTTTGCAACTTTAACATTCTTTTAAGTTTTTTGAATGAAACATAACAAAAATAGTGGCAACCATGAGTGACATAAGCAGTCATTCCAGAATATTCTTCAATAGGGCTGTGTGAAACTTCGGCAGCAATTCGTTTTGGAGGGGTTTCGGCCTGTTTCGGTACCCGAAACACCGAATCCGAAACAAACCGGAAGGTTCGGAAACATCTCCAAAACTTAACGGAACCATCCAAAACGTTTTGGAAATGTTTTGGATGTTTCGGAGGCGGGCTTGCATGGAAACAGAAACTCAGAAGAGAGAGGGGGAAGAAAGTGGGGGGTGGGGAGGACTACTCTGATACTGACATCTGTAGCTGGCCAGTGTCTGTAATCTGTCCCTGAGGTCCCCGAGTGTTCTGGGGGAGGGGCGGCAGCCTGCTGTCATCCCACACACAGATCTAGGGGCCCGCACCCCCTGGGAGGAGTCTGGCACAGCCCCACAGCCCTCCTGGGGGCACAAGCCCCTGGATCTGCATGCAGGATGACAGCATGCTGCCACTGCCGGCTGGGGCTAGCACCAGCTCCCGAGTCTGTTTGGCACAGCCTGAGCCGAGTGCTGGAAAGAACCCATTGCTGGCACTGGCCCCAGCCAGCAGCAGCAGCCTGCTGTCATCCCCCCCCCACAGACCCAGGGGCCCGCGCCCCCTGGGAAGAGTCCAGCACAGCCCTGCAGCCCTCCTTTTAAAGTGCTAGGAGGCTAGGGCAGGGTTGGGGATGGGGCTGGGCAGGGCAGCCATGGGGGCTTCTCCTGCAACTCCCCCCACTGGGGCAAAGGCAGGCACAGCTGGAGGAGCCGTGGGAGAAGTCCTCATAGCTGTCCTATCTGGCCTCACCCCCGCCCGGCCCCAGCCTCCCAGCACTAAAAAGCCCCACACTCACCGGCTGCAGCAGGAGTGATCAGGGCCTCTGAGGGCTTGTGGCAGAGCCCCCCACACAACATGGGGCAGTGTGGGGCAGCGGGGATTGCCCCCCCACCTAGTACCCACACAGCAGCTGCCCCATGGCGTGGGTGCAGCACAGCTCAGCAGGGCGCTGAGCACTGTCTGGGAGCTAGGGCCTCTGGGGCTGAGCAGTGCCAAGCTCCGGCTGACAGGTGGAGCCACCCCAGCTCCCAAACAGCCGAGCAGCGCTGCACCCACGCGAAATGACAGCTGCCGCACGAGCACCAAGCAGGTGGGAGAGATCCCCGCTGCCCCTTCCTGCATGGGGGGCTCTGCCAAAAGCCCTCAGAGGGAATGACAGGGCAGCTATCGGGGCTTCTCCCACAGCTCCCCCCACCCGGGGAGAAGCAGGCACAGCCAGAGGAGCCGCAGGAGAGAACCTACAGCCACCCGGCTATGCTTGCCTCTCCCCAGTTGATCGAATCTCCGAATCAGTGCTGAAACAGCATCAAAACTCAGAAACAGATTCAGCCGAATTGAAATGGAACAGTAATACAAAACACCAAAACAAATCACTGTCCCTCCAAAACGGAAATGAAACACAGCCATTTAGCACAGCCCTACTATTCAAGAAGCTTATTAAATTAGGGGGTTACCAATGATATATCAGTTACGTAAAAAAGAAAACCCTAAAATCCACTAGGAGATGGTTACATTTTAGAGATGGAGCCAACCTGCAGTCAGGAAGACAGACTATAATTTATAACCATAAGGCAGCAACCCCCAAAGTCTCTAGTTAGGCTTAGGGTCCATTATGTCAGGATACTCCTAGAGCAGCTGGGAATTCAGGGGTCAAGATAAGCCAAAATCCAGGGTACAGAGCCCTGTTGCAGACATATATTGGTGGAGGCAAGCAGTGGCTGCCTTCACTCCCATAGCTCACCCTTTTGCTGCTCGCCCCATGGGCTGAGTTTAACCTCCCTGCTTTATCCATTGGTCCAGCACCTAAGAGGACAGCACATAGCGCCCTGTACCCAAGAAGATAAGGACTGTTCTACCTCTAATTTCTGTAACCATGTTGTGCCACAATTTAAAAAGAAAGAGAAGGGTGTTTAGTAGTAGCAGTAAGACTGGAACTCCTAGCCAAAAGAACCAGAAAGGAGCCTGCAGATTCTGAAGCCCTAGAAAAATTGAGTTCTCTGCAGTGAAACAGAAAAGGGAATTTGTCTGGATGTGAAGCAACATTCTCAAAAAAAGAAAGCAATACGTAAATTGGGCATTAATTAGAAGAAAAGAACAGTGCTCCCGTGAATAATTTATGCACAGTACTGGATTCAGTCAGTATGACTATCAGAGGTGGAGGCAAGTCAAGTTTTATACAACTTGAAAGGACATATCAGAATCGGTCCACAAAAATCAGTAAAGAAAAGGATTCTTTATTCTCCAAGTGCGTTTCCCTTCAAGTTCTATATGGTGTGATGGGAATTTTTGGGTTAAATAAGGACACTACCAAGGTATTTTTCATTTCCTTTGCTATCCATTTTTTTTAACTGTAGTTTATACTCTAAGAGAAGATGCATCTCAAAATCATTCCCTCGATAACATTTCTATTTTCCTATACAGAACCTATTATTATTGGCATGGTCAAACATGGCAGCTTCTAACAGTGATATTTGTTCAATCAAGAAATAAAGCTGTGTCATTCGTATCAGGAAGAGACCCAAAAATATAAATAGATTTTGCAAATTTTGGTTAAAAAAAACCCCTAAAAAACCCGCTTCTGACACTGTACATGACACTGTACTGCTCAGTGATAAAAATACAGGAACATAAAACCAAACTGAGATTTTTATAGCATGCTCTAGCAGAAAGAACTCAGCTAAACAAAAAAGAAGTTCCTACCGTAAAAGTCCCAAAAATCAATCAATTCTATTGAATTCCATTGTGGGCTTTTTGTACAAGTTAACCTTTGAATTTTTCAACAAAATATTTCAAAAAGCTAAAAATATTTTAGAAAAATGAACAGAAAGTCTCTGCTTTTCTCTTCAGGAAAGTATTGAAAGATTTTAGCAGTCAGATGTTTCAATAGGGCAAATCAACGCAGGCCCAATGGCTTCAATAGCCAATTTTCCTTTCTGAGGAAACGTTTTACTACCCAGGTTGCAATGCTTTGTAACACTTACAATGGCCATCAAGATGCATATTTATGAAATACATGTGCCCTTACAACATATACCAGGGCTGCACAACCCCTAGGCCGCATCCATCCTCCAGTACCATATCATCCAGCCTGTAGGGCTCCGCACAGATCCTGTAGGGAGCCCTCAGGCTGTGGCCCTGCACACTGTGTCAGGCACAGAGAACAGTGCGGGGCCCCCAGAGCCTGATCCTAGCCAGGCAGTGACAGTGCAGGACCCCAGGTCTGGATCCTAGCTGGTAGGGCTGTGCTAAACTTTGGTAACCGATTCAATTTGGAGGAGATTCAACCTGATTCAGAGACCAAATCTCTGAATCTGAATTGAATAGGGAGACCAATTAAAAGCTCCAAATAGATTCAAAGACTCCAAATCAATTTGGAAAAGCTTTGGAAAATATTCAGCCCATTCGGAGATTTGGCCATAGACTAAACAGGCAGCTGACAGCTGCCTCCAGCTAGTAAGTCTGTTGGGGTTGGGGGAGAGGGGATGGGACTGGGACAAGCTGCCCAGCCATGGCAGGGGAGCGTGGGACTCGGGAAGAGGGACGGGTGGTGCAGGATGCAGGCGTGGCAGTGCACGGAACAGGGGCTCTGCCCTGCTGCCACTTGCCAGCTGTGTGGGGCGCTACCGCCACTTCCCAGCCAGGGTGGGGAGGCATGGGATGCGGGCACGGCAGTGCTGGGAGCAGGAGCTATGTCCTGCTGCCACTTGCTCCCTTCTGCCCATAGTGAGCCATGCCCACATCCCGCGTCCCACCCTGGCTTGCAAGCAGCGGCAGCACCAGGGCAGGGGGGCACAGGATTCAGGGAGGGGATGGGGTGGGGTGGGGTGGGGTGGAGGATGCAGGCCCAGCTCACTCAAGGCAGAAAGGTATGTCCTGCTGCCACTTGCCCGGCAGGGCGGGGGGTGTGGGGAGGGGAGCTATGCGGGAGTGGCTGAAGCAGCATTGAATCTTTCAGATCTGATTCGGCTGATCAGGATAGTGATCCAAATCTCTGCATCAAATCACTGTCCTCCAAATCAGCCGAATCCGAATCAAATACTTGCCACTTCACACAGGCCTACTGGCTAGATGGGAGCCCCATGCCACCTCCACCCAGGTAGCATCATTCATGTGAGTTATCCTATTACCCTTAATAGATTGAAGGGCCTGTGCCAAAACCCACTGAAGTCAGTGGATTTTGTACGGAGCCTTAAAAAAAGCAGAGAGAATTAGGTCTAGAAAGCACAGTTTTTGTTAAATCTTTACCTCAATCTTTTGTGGGCTCAAGCATCCTCCTGAAGTCCGGGGAAGTCCTAACTGTCCAAAAGAGTTAGAACCACAGGATAAAACTTCACCATTTTCTGAAAGATAAAACAACATAAAGAAGCAGAACAAGTCAAAGCATTACAACTCTCAGCAATACAAGTAGCTGAATTAAATGAAAAATATGCCAGATATCAGAGCACAGCATTTAAAAAAAACTGGTCCTCCCTCTTTCAGGAACTGAGTCCACTGCATGGGGTCTATATAAATCATGCTCAGTAAGGGTCTTGAAAGATTACAGGACTAGGGATGGAGAAAACATTCAAGGAATTCAACTTACAAAGCAGAGAGCCTAAAGGATGCAGACAGAAGTGCAGCTCCTGTGTCTAACTCACGGCACTTCACAGAAAGTACCATGATTTAGACCAATCGTCCCAACCCAACAGATCCGGGGGCCCGCACCCCCCTGGGAGGAGTCTGGCACAGCCCCCCAGCCCTCCCAGCGGGTACAGACCCTGGATCTGCATACGGGATGGCAACATGCTGCCTGCTCCAACAAACATTAGGTGTTGGGTCAGAAGAGTGGGGAAATCAAGCTCCAATTTGGGGGGGGGGGGGGCCAAT
>NW_017729025.1:143469615-143478148 GCF_001723915.1 Gavialis gangeticus
CCAATCTCAGTGGGGTTCCAATTCACCTACCCTACCTTCCAGCGCCAGCTGGACACCCCTCAGAACGAGCTCCCTTTGCTCCTTTCCTCCTCTTCCATTCTGAAAACAGCGCTGAGAGCAGGGCTGGGCTGCATAAGCCTAGACCTCTTTCTAGTGCATGCCAACACAAGTAAACGAAGACACACCACTTCGGAGCGCCTTCATCTGAACCCTCATGTAATGAGAGTTCAGATTGTTACAGGATCGGACCCTTTTAAAGAGCTCTGAAGCTGGGCACTTGTGTTAGGTCACAGCTGTAGAGCTCTTTCAGGGGCCAAATTGGGCAAAAATGGTCACTTCTGTCTGTGCCTAAAAACTACTTGTACTCATCCACTTCACACAACCAAACTTTGTGACTTTTACTGTACACCATAATATTTTCATAGATCCTAGCATGATGGATTTACCTGTAAGTATGACTGTAAAATCCCAACCACAGGCAACCTGTATCACATGCAAGCTGGACAATGCAGTGCACAAAGTAAAACAAAGTACATCCTCTGTATGATTCAGTCCCAACTGTCCTTCTTTGTTTTGGCCACATACAAAGAGTTCACCTGCATCTGCAAAATAAAACCACTATTGAACCTGGATTCATTACAGATGTAAAACAGAACCATACACAGCATGGTTTTATGACAAATAAGTATGAGCACACAGGCCTCATCTCCATAATGAAAAAATATTTGCTTCTAATGCATTAAAATCCCCCCTTTTCTTATGATCCACAGCCATCAAGTATGCAGTTGCCAAGGGAGATTATTCCCCTTCCTCCCACAGCATTTCAAAATCTTTTCTGCTATCATCCCTACTTTTCCTAAGCAGACATAATACATGGCAGAATTTTCCAACTGGGGATTAGGATCCTATTTAAAAGAAGGCTCAAGCTATCTTTTCGAAGTGAAATACCCCTGTTTTAACGCCTCCCCCCAAAAGAAAATTCCCTTTCATGATAAACAGGTGGAATATCACAATTATAAAAAAAATATATACAATTTTCCCCACCCTACCCCACTTCCCCACAAAAATGCAAGTATTTAGCTACAAATAAACAGTTTTGAAACTAAAAATTGGTGCTTGCTATAACCCACAGAGGGCAGCAAAATACCAAGAAAAAGACACTCAAACAAGAAACCTCCTTTAAAAGATGACAGTCCATCAAGTCTAGGGCCAGTATCAGACAAATGTTTGCTACCAGTGATAGCTGCCGAGTGCCCTCCTCCTCCAGTGATGCTTTTAATCCTTTGCTGGTTGCATGGAAAATTTTCCAGTGACTGAGGTAGCAGTACATCCTCTTTATGACCAAAGCCCAGCTGTCCATAGCTATTTGCGCCCTTTAAGTACAGGCGGGGGGGGGAAAAAAAACAGAGGTTTGTTAACAGAAAGATTCTTTAGCCTTTAAATAGTATGCAGAGTTTGCAAAAATTCAGCTTGTCTCTTTTGAAGATCCCTAAATAAGGGTATTTTTGGATCTGAGCCTCTGAAAAGACCTCAGATCATGCCTGACCCTCTATTTACACAAGATATGAAGTGACTTCTTTACTAGGTACAATCTAGTCCAGTGCTTCCCAAACTTTTCCTCAGCATGACCCCAGTTATTGCCCCATTTCCTCAGCATGGCCCCTGACTCCCAACCCGCAGCCCCCCTCCCCATGGCCCCATTTGCTGATGTTGCAGTCCCATTTGGGGTCACAGCCCACAGTTTGGGAACCGCTGATCTAATCTGTTTGGCAAAAGCCTATCTTATAGAAAAACACCCTGTCCTGATCTGAAGGCTCCATCCCAAATAGCACAACATGCCTTTCTAACCCTCACTGGGCATGTCTTCACAAGATGCTGTCTGCACAGTTGTTACTGCATAGTCACTTAGTACTTGTATAAACAAGCTGTATAACTCAAGTTACTGTGCAGTAGCTTCAATGAATGGTTCTTTTATAATTCTTACTGCGCAGTAGCCCGAGACTACTGCACCGTAGTGTCACGTCACCGTTGCTGCCACGCAACGCTACGGTGCAGTAGTCTCAGGCTACTGCACAGTCAGAGTCTCGCATGGACACGGCCACTGACAATGAAGAATTTTGGTGCATTAGCCCACCACACAAACATCCCAGCATGCATGTAACATGCCATGTGTCCATCCCCAACAAGTGGTCCCAAGGTGCCCAGGCTCTCTCAGCACTATCTGGAATCACACCAGGTGCTCTCATGCCAGGTTCCATGATTCAAAAGCAGCAAGACAACGTAAAGAGTGCCAAGAGCTTTCCCATTATGCTCACCCAGAACACACTCATCATGGGTTGTGAGTTACCACATAAAATTACATTAACTGTTTTAAAGATAGCTGAGAAGATGACTTTCTGCTGCTTTGTTCTCATTCAAAGACAAGCGGGTCCATCTAAGCACTCTCTGCATTTTGTTTACCCACCCACTTCTAGATTCTGCAGCTTTTTGTAAATTATGCAGAGGTTACGACAATAGTATTAAAAAGGGGAAATATTTATAGGAATAAAAAGAAAATATTGCCATTGTCCATAGCAACAGTGAGAACATTACTACAATAGCGTGTCCAATTTTGATGTATAGTCTTAAGAAAACACATACTGAGAAACTGGAAAGGGCTCAAAAACGTGCTAGAAGAAGGACTTGACGTCGAGAATGCATACCTTATTCTTGAATGAATAAATTCAATCTCTTTTGCTTATCTAAGAGAAGATTAGGAGGTGAAGTGATCAAAATCTGTACATACCTTTCTGATAATCATGGGTTTTTTAATCTAGTGGTTAAAAAAAAAGAAACGAGATCCAAAGGCTAGAAACTGAAACCAGACAAACTGACTAGAAATAAGGTACTGCAGAGATCATTCATCACTGGAATAATTTACCAAAGGATACAGTGGATTTGCCTTCATTTTACATCTTTAAATCATGACTGGATTTTTTTTTAAAAACTCTTGCTCAGCCAAAAGTTATGAAAAACTTTGGAATCACTTGGTGACATTCTCTAATCTGCATGATGTTGGAGGCCGTCATGCTGGTTATAATGCTCCCTTCCACTCTTAGAATCTATTGAATAGATTTGTTCTTTTTCATCATGGTCTCAAACACCTTTTGAGTCTGATTATGGTTTCCCAAGAACATTTTGACTACATAAACAATAAGCCTCCATGAGAAAACAGACTGAAACAGTGCAAATTGCTATGTTTTAAATAACACTTAGAAGGTACCTGACCTACCAACACTGTGTATATCAAACTGCAAGCAGTTAATGCATGGCCTTTATTAAAACACAAACAGGTAGAGAGAATTTGCTATATAAAAATGTAAGATATTATATTATTAAACTATTAGGCACTCAAGAATATAAAATGTATGCTGCTAAATCACTGGTATACAAGTGAAGGACTTTCCAAAGATTTTTTTCAAAACAAGTACTAGGAGAAAAATATTTGCAAGATTTACATATTTATCAAAAGGTTTATCATCATCATCTCCACGTCTGCCTGAATGCATCTTAAATAAATAAACAAACTTTTCCCTCTAGAGAAAAAAGTATTATGCGGCAGAACTGTATACCATGTAGTGCATAAGGTTTGTCAGCTGCAGCCCAATGTTTATTTGCTTCATTTTAGAACATAGCAACATTTAACTACCCAAGAGATGAGGCAAAATTTGGGGCAATAATCACCTGTGATTCTACCTATAAAATTGCTGGCAGCCAATCTTTTCAAGTTTCTACAGAACCCTCATCACCATCACAATGTTTTAGGAATTTGAGCATCACAGCCACATCCCTGGAAAATGAAAAATAGTGGCTGTCATTCTGCAGAAGAACTTAGGCACAGAACAGCTTAAGAGATTTGTCCAAAGTGGCTGGATCCAGACGTGTAGGCATGTGGGATTTGTTGTGCCGCGAACCTCTTTGCAGTGCCACAAAATAACATGTTGCATATTAAACCATGTGCAGCGCAGCTAGCTGGGGCAAAATTTACCAAGATTTCCTGGTAGAAAAAAAAAACCCTGGAAAAATAAAAGCAGTGCAAAGCACGCCAAAATGCTGTGTGCCAAAACAAACATGGAGATGGGTGAGAAGGAAAATGTGTCCTGCCGCAAACCGCCCAAGCAAGGGAATGCACTGCAGCACAAAGTAGTGGCACAGATTTGTGCCACTACTATTTGTCCTGCTGCAAATGCATGCCCCTGCCTGTGTGGACACGGCCACTTATATGGCAAAGCCAGGCCCAGGTCTCCTGAGTCTCAACACAATGCACTATTCAGTAAAACTCCCTTCCTGACACAATAACTGATCAATTCCAGTGTCATTTCCCATCCAAACAAAATGGTTTATCATAAAGTATATAATTACTTTTCTGTACTTTGATGCCACAGATAGCATGAATGGCTCCTACTTTCACTAGTTTACCAAATAAGTCCCTGACCAGATACCCACTATGAAGAGACAATTAGTTATTTTTAAAAAGCTGTACTATTCCTCTGTGACAATATTTGCTTATTTTTTGCATGCATCTGTTTCCTTACTCTGTAAACACCCAGCTCAGATTAAATTGGGTGGAGTGTGCCATGTTCTTCTTCATGTAGCCTTGGGCTTGTCAAACAGTCCCCAGAAGGGCTTCTAAATGTTTTGAAAGAACTTTTAGAAGTACACAAATAGCTACATGAAAAAGTACAGCCAGGTACTTCTTATGGACTTTAAGCCAAATTCACTTTACACCAAGGAATGCTGCTAATGATGGAGTTGCACTTATACTGTACATCAACGGTGAATTTAATCCAGTGCTCACAGGCAAAGAACAAGAAAGGCATATTAGCATTAAAATTATGCAAGCAGTAATTATACTACTACTAATAATCATTCACCAGTAAGACAACTGCTTAGAAAAGTTCATGCCTGTGAATCAGCTAGCTTCTAAGGTGCTACCTTCTGCTTTACTATGATTTTGTTCACAAAGACATCCCTGCAGAATCCTGCTCTCAAAAGATAAGCAGCCTATGTCGCCTCATTTGCAACCTGGAATTAGTGAAATAGAAACACTTATCTGTCAACAGTCAGCTCAAACATTTGGAGCCTAAGCAAATTACTGACAGATTTACAAAAGAATGCCGAGTCAGATAAAGGAATGAGATGATACAAGCACTGAAAATAAAACATGGGAAGTATTAAGATAAGTTTTGGAATACTTCAGCAGCTATACCAGCTGAATGCAATCCACCCATTTTGACCCTCGACATTTTTGCTCGCCTCCAACAACTTTCTTTAAAAAAAAAACAAAAAATGTTAAAATAATACCAATAACCTCAGATCCAACACAACCACCTCTCCTGGCAAAACTTAATCACTGGAACCCTTGTCCTCTCTCTCTTCCACTCCAGAGTCCCTCTTCTACTCTGGTTTCTCTTCCTCTTCCGTGCTGGGTTAGTAGCATCTGATGTACTTTAAAGGGAGATGTGCCATTTAATAACAAATGCAGCAAAAAGAGACTGAAATTCAGATAAGAGACTTTGGCTGTGCCCATGATAAATGTACACACAAAATTTCAAGATTCTAGCTCCACAGGAAGATGGAAGCTGGTGTCACTCTGTTATGATCAGCACTTGTAATCCTAGCTGGTTCAGAGATCACCTTTACATAATTTTTCCTGGAAGGTAATTCACATACTCACTGCAAGGTGAGCGACAAAATTAGATGCTAAGAAGACTGAAAAACACTTCCATGATAGATGCCATGCTCAAGATGCCTATCTCCATTTACTCTTGCATGCTTGCAGATGTAACTATTACTGACCATCGTGGCTACTGTATACATCAGAGGGATGAGAGTCAGAGCAGAGGACAATCTATGGCTATTCACACAATACTTATGTCCATTTTGCATGTACTGTAGGTGAAATCCTGGTCCCATGGCAGTCAACAGCAAAACTCTTTTTGATTTCAAAGGGTCCAGACTTTTCCCCAAGGCAACTCCTTTATGAGGAGGAATGCACCTCCATGTACCATTCAAATTGCAGAATGAAAAGTCAGCAGCTGCAATCTCTCTTTGAACACCTACTAGGCTAAGGCAGAGAAATTCTCTTGGCTACCTCTCATGCAGCATAAATAACTAGGCACAATTGTCCATCAATGGATTATTTTTGGTGGATAGGAAGTGAAAGTATTATGAGATGAATGGTATGTAATGAGGCACTGAAAAAAAGTACATCTTCTGGTGTCCATTCCCAGAAACAGCTGACCACAGTAGTGACTTGCCTTATTAATTTCATGTCTTTTCTAAGAAGTAGCAGTGTCCAGCACATGTGAAAGTCATCAGAAACAGACATTTTATTTCTTTTTGAAATGAATGCTTAAATACTGAAGATAGCATAAATTCACTTTCATCTCTGTCAAGCAATATTTTTAAACTATGAACAGTGGCTGTTCTTAAAATATACACATCAACTGAGAACATAGCATACTGTTTTCTTTTGTTTTATTTTAAATAAAGCTAAAGATATTATAGGAATCTTTCAGGGGGAAAGAAAAACTTTATTCCTGAATTTTTCCAAATAGCTTCAGATGCAAGATGCTTACAAAGAGAACAATTTAAAAGAAGGAATAGAACCACAGCCCCTTTACACGTGAAAAATGAGCAAAGTGTTAAGCTCTCATTTTCTGGAGCTACAACCCCTCCATGGCATCCCTTAATTTTAATACTTTTGTTCATTTTGGCCTGTTCATCTAAAGAGAGAGAGACATTATGGGTACCCAAATACACAAGTGACAGAATCTATTATGCATGTACTAAAACGGCATTGGGAATATCTTAAGAAATAAGCCTTGGAGGTTCAGCAAACCACAACCTACAGCACAGACGAGCTGCCTAAGGAGCCTGTCAGACCACTTTCTATGATCTGGGCCTTGATTGTACAACTCCCCACATGAGTGAATTGCAATGCCTGCAAGGGGCCCTGCTGTCTTCACCATTGCAACAGTCTGTCCAGGCACTAAGATTTGGAGATTGCACCCATGGGTGTGTGCAACCTACACTCTTAACTGTTTCTCTACTACAGCAGCTCTCAACCTGGTTAGACTCAAGGGTCCCCTGGGAAAATGCCAATGCTGAACTTCCACTTGTTTTTTTTTTGTTTTTAATACAAAACAAGAACAAAGTCATTCTGCGGCAAAGAACTCACATGACAGACCACAAGCAGTCAGAAAGGAACCTGTCGTGTTAAAACCAATTTGAAATCTCTGGGTTTATTTTGTGAATCATGTGGGCGCACCTCACCGTGCTAACACCTTGTGTGACACCCCACAGCACCCTGGTTGAATATCACAGCTCTACACCAGGAGTGTCAAGCGAACAGCCCACGGGCTGGATCCAGCCCATGGAGCCACTGTATCCAGCCCACTGGGCTACTGATCGGCCACTGGAAGTTGGGGCCGATTGGCAGCATGAGGGTGACCAAGGGATGACCTGACCCTGATCGCCCTCTGGCCTCTTCACCTGTCACAACTCCAGCTCATCTGCTGCCACTGCCACATGGACCCATCACCTCCGTGTGCTCCATGCTGGAGTGGGAGCTGTCATCCCAGCAAGAAATATGCATGGGGGGCAGCAGCTCCAACACTGACATGGGGCATGCAGGGGGAGCAGTGGCTGCTGCCACACCATGCACCGGGCTGCAGCTACCCCGTGCCCTGGGCTGGATCTAGCCTGCAAAGAGCCCTGCAGCGCAGACCTGGGCCTGGCCAGGCAAGTTTGGCACCCCTGCTCTACAGCAAGCACAACCATGGCTGTGATCTCTTCCATTTGACACATGCCAAGCGCAGCTCCCAGGTGCCCACAAAAGTACCAAGTCAGCCCCTTCAGTTTTGCCTTCCCCTGGAAGAGACTATCGCCAGCCCCCTTTCCTCCAACCCACCGCTGCTCCGGCACCGCAGCAACCCCCGCGACCCCTCAGAGGTTGGGCCTTGCATGGGGCCAGCCGTGGCATCTCTTTGTGAAGGTGAAAACAAAAGAGGCCTTTTGGGAGTCACACCTCGCCCCACGCCCACGCAAGGCTACGGTGGCAGGCAGGGTGCGAACTGCAGGGGACTGCAGAAGCTGACCCCTCTCCCTCATAAGAGACGGGAGCCTCCCTGGAAGATTTGCAAATCATAACCGGGGTGGGGGGCAGGTCTCTGGTTTTATTAGGGCGTTGTAATGGGCAGCCCAAATTGTATTTGTAGCCCCCCAAGAATCAGCTGAACCCTGGTAGTTAGTCATGAAGGCCGCGCGCCCCCGGAGGCCGGGGAGTCCTTGGGCATGGGGTCCCTCTCGGGCAGCCCCAAGCCGGGGCAGCCCAGCAGCAGCCCAAGCCTGCTCCCAGCCCCCAGCGGCGGAGGGGCCTTCCCGGGCAGCAGGGAACAGCGCCTGGACACCCGCCGCCGCCGCCCCCCGGCCCGGGGCACCTACCCACGCCCACAGCGCCCGCTCCATGCGCCCGCGCCGCCACTTCCGC
>NW_017729025.1:143478379-143489080 GCF_001723915.1 Gavialis gangeticus
CCGCCCCCGCCCCCGCCGAGTGCCGCCGCAGGATGGGGCTCTGCATGTGGCTATCACACGGCAGCCTCCACACCTGGCATCTTCCCCCCGCCCCGTCTTTTGCAGCCTCGGAGTCCTCTTGATTTTATTTTTTGGGGTGGGGGGAGGAAAGAAACAAAAGCGCAGTCGACTTCCCCTTGCAGATCCCTAGGTTTGCTGGTCCCCGCTGCAGACAGGGCAAGTCTTTAGGGAGCTTGAAGCGCCCAGCACCCTGGAGCCCTTCTCTAGCCCCTCTAATGGCAGTATGGAGCCACGAGAGGTTATAAACTGGTGGGGAGGGGTCATATGCAAATTGTTGATGTGTTTTGAATAGTTGATTGGGTTAGTCCAAATAAAAGCAAGCCAGAGCCTGGCTAAGCCTTTTGTTGTAGCCAAGATGATTTGCTTACAACGATCTTATCTAATGCAACTTTTTATTCCCATATTGTGCTCGCTGCTATTTCTACCCGCAAAGAGACACACGTTGACTAAATTTGGCAGGTATTTTTGAAGCAGATCTTGGCAGTCAATGTATTGTGCAGTCCACTGGGAAGAAGATGCCTGCCAGAAAGGGAAGCAGAGGTCCTGGCCTGACTGTACCAAGAGAAAGTATTACAATCTACAGACCATCTCCCCTGACATCTAAACGTTTTCATGATATATTGTGGGAAGCACTGGCCTGCTGGCTTCAGAGAAAGATGCATTCAAGGAAGGATATCTGCAGCTGGTCACCTCTTTTTCTGGGGGCATAGAAGGGCCCAGAATTAAGCCTGTCATGTTAATGATGATGATAACAGGTAAGATGTTTGTGTTTCTTTGGAAGACATGCACAAGCTCAGCTTCTGCTTTAAAAACATTAATAAAAGTTAGGTATACTAACGAAACAAGCATGTGGCAGCAGTATACTGAGACAGCTCTTGGATTCATAGGCTAAGGCAAAAAAACAAAAGCCAAGATGAAGAATGTGCAAAGTAGCATATGAAGACTTATCTAATCAGTTAGAAGACAAATGGTGAGCCTCTGGAGTTCAGCAGAGCACCCAGGCTAACAACACGTACCTGTGAAAGTGAATGTAAAAATGCTTCATGCTGATTTCATAGGTGTTTTTGCACGTATTTTGCTTGTGTGTAAATAATTATGCAGGCACTACAGCTGTGGCAGATTAGGTGTATAAGGGGCCAGATCTCATTCTCATTAAAGCTGGTGACAAATGCTGTATTTCTTCATCACAGACAGGAAAGCCTAGTCCCTGCCTCAAAAGGCTAACATCCAGATATCTCAAACCTGCAGCAAGCTCTGTACAGATGCATCTGCCTGCTAGTGCAGGCCCAACTGACATTAACAGGTGCAGAGTCCATCTGAAGGGTCTACCAACCCCATTCTACAATCCTCACCTCTCACTGGTTAAATCAGGGTGACACGAGAAAGCAATTCTGTCTTCAAAAACATAATGCAATTTCCTTCAAGTCAATCAAAGGAAAGGGAATGCCTCTGCATTTGAGTGCAAAACCGAATATGGAAAAGCTGAATTGTTCCATGAACAATGTAACCCATAGAGCACAAGTGGCCATTTCTTGTTTATTGCTTGGCAGTTGCATTAGGCTGTTTTTATTTTTATTACATGTCATGCTAACAAGCCAATGATTTTTGTTTTTCCAATATTCAAAGCATCCATCCATTGTATTTAAAAATATTTAATTATGTTATTACTGTTCTACATAGCAGGTTTAGACATAGTGAAACCAGATAATGCCATTAGAACCAGAAAACATATTATATATTAAATGTATTACCAATAACATTTTGTTTCCTGTATTTGCAACAAAACAATCATAAAATGTAGGAACAATGACATTCTTTCAGAATTTTTTAAACCTAGGTCAGCAATTCTCAACCAGGGTGCCATGAGATGTTTTTAAGGGTGATGTGCAATATTGTGGGGTATGTAAATACCTCCATATAATTCACAAGGTCAACCCAAAGACTTCAAGCAGGAATCAATAGTGTCAAAAACATTCTGACCTACTATGGTCTATGTGGAGGTCTTTGCAACAAAAGAATTGCCGTAGTCTTTTACCAGAGTCAAGAAACAAGCATTTTCTGAAGGATGGCCCGAGTCTAAAAATGTTGAGGACTACAGACCTAGATGCTAGTAGGAATTCAGTATGCTGTTTTCTACTTGAAAATCCATATATAATACAGATAGACAATTTGAAGAAACATTTTATCTTCTGTGTTTAAAACATACAATAATCCAAACTGCTTTTACCAAAAAGGTAAGCACAAAACATTATTGCATAAGCAGATAACATATACCCACACACATCACCTGTTTAAACCAAGTTGATTTTTCTTCAAAGATGTGAAACTCCTGAAGACTATTTAAAAGTGTAATTTAAGTCAGACTAATTGTAGCAAAACTATGGTCCTACATTAAAAAGAAAAAAAAATTATAAAAGTAAATGTACTAACTAAAATGGTATAAAAACCAAGTCACATGGATATTATTAAAAAGGTAAAAATATTTAAAATTGGGTCTCTTGGGAATTTTTAGGCTGTTCCGTACTTATGAGCAGATATGGTCTATAGCACAAGGCCCACACAGCATTTATGTCCCACTTAAACCTGTTTCTGGGAATCAAAGGCAATTTCATTGAAGTCAATTTCACTCCACTATTCCAGTGAATTTACAGACTTTTGCAACTACAACTGTTGTCTGGATTCCCCAGGCATTTGTAGCAATGACTCATTTCCAAGCATGCTAATAAAGAGGCTGTGCATTTCAGGGATTTCCTACTAATGTGTGTAATGTCCTCTTAATTTACTTATTTCATCAATAGATTTTCACTTTAGGTACTGTGCCTGGGTGACCCAGTGCAAATGTACAGGCTGCTTTGACTGCACACAAGTTCAACGACCTCACTGTTTCTTCGTGTTGCCATTTCAACCCGATACTGCCTTCCGCATCAGCAGAATACTCTCTAGGGGTTAACAGTTCTTTTATGCTAAAGCATATTAGAATACATACCCTTCAGCTGCAAAGGCTTAGGACCTCATTCTACCAAATGCTTATAACCCTCCCATTCCCAGAGGTTTAATGGGACATAAAGAGAACAGGGACAGAACTTTATGCTTCTTGAAAAGATCAGTTACATGGCTGAGCAGTTGGAGACACTTATTCTCTATGCACAGTGGTACTAGATAATTGCCTGTAATGTGGCTGTTATTTAATAACTTGGCTTCACGTGGAAGAAGGTGTGCTGGATATTGAAAAAGTCATTTCCAGTTGTAACGGGTAGGTAGGTAGGTAGGTGTAACTATATCTTCCCGCAACTACAAAGCTAGCTACAATTTGGTGGGACTTATTCCAGAAGAGGCAGGTGGCATTTCCACTACTGCCTGCCTTCAGAAGTTGTGCCTAGGGTGACCATAGGTCCAGGATTTCACACTGCACAGTTGTCCACTACAAGTCTGAGGGTGTAATAAAATGGGTACCAAATCACTATGCTTACCAATCACATAAGTTTACCAAACCAGCAATATTGTTTTGGTGCAACCACAGCCAATGAAAGGGAAGTCTGAAACACTGCAACTTCTTCCTGATGAGCTTTTAGCACAGAGGCTTAATAAGCCATGGGTTGGCTCTGGCCACTGGGGCACAGACTCCATGGGGATAGGAGGCAGTTCCGGTGGCCTTCTCAACTCGGAACGGAAGGCAGATGCCCCTTTTGTCTACCCTTCGTTACACTATTCTTTTAGCAATTTTGGGTCTGGATTGTCATGATGACTCAGGTTATAAGCAAACCTTTGAGTACTGAGATGGGGTGGAAGGGGGTAAGAGGAAAAAGTTTCCTGGGGAATTATCCCATAATTTCCTGTTTTATTTTCCACATCTGTGACAGCACCAGCTGCCTCAAAGATACTGGAGTACTTGGCCCAGTGATCTATCTATCCTGATTATTTCTAATGTTCCTACTCCAAGCTTTCCAAGGATGAATCCATCTTGTTTCTTTCCCGATGATATTTATATGGAGGATCACAAAGTATTAAGTTCAAGGAATTGTTCCTATCAGTCATTGATTTTTCAAATTGTAAGAGAAGAGGGTTATATGTACTGTGCTTACAATAGTTTTGTGCCTATAATAAGACCAAAAAACCCCAGACAGAATTACTGAACGTGACAGGTTGACAGCAATACATTGACTTAAACTTCCAGCTGTTTGCCCATCTTATTAAGGGCATCACTAACAAGATCCAAGTCATGGCGTAGCTCATTCACCACACTAGCGATGCTCTTGGTGTCCTTCAGGATCTGTATGCTTTGTATATATGGGTTATACTTCACCCCAAATGGGCGCTTGATGGTTTTTGCGAATTCCCTGTTCAATTAAAAAAAAAGAAAAAAAACTTTTCAACTAAATTCAGCCAAAAACAGTAAGCCAATCATCACTTCTTGGTGTATAAGGGAGTGGAGCAGGGGTTCTGCAAAAAAGCCAACATTAGTGACCTACAACTTAAATCAGTTTTCCTTCTTACTAATTCTGACCTGCTCTTTCATAGCCTTTTTCAGTGTCATTCTCTCAATTTTTCAGTGGGGAAAATCCAAAGCATGGGAATGACTGCACAAACCCACCCAACATATTAACAGCAGAATCAGAAATAGAACCCATATTTCCCCAAGTCCCAGTCCAATGGGCAACTGTCTTGCATGTGCTTCGGTAAAGTTGAGCAGCTGGGTTCAGTTCTTGCTAAAAACAGATCTTCTGTAACTTCATGCAGCTGCTACCCATCACAAAAAAAGGTTATAGGCTAGTTCAGAGTAAATCCACTGATGTTAATAGCATTACAGCCATGGAAAACTAAAATAAATATGAGAATTGTCCTATCAACAATTGTCCTCTGGCACCAGGCCCTTGGCCCCCATCTACTTCAGGCCTCCAGCTTGTCTTGCTGTGCCCCTTCTTGGGTACCAGGACCTTGGCCCCCCATCTGCTCTGTAGCCTTGTATTGAGTTGACAGAGTTATTCCAGATTTATGTTCATGTAACTGACAGCAGAATCTGGCCTGATGGCTACAGCCAACATTACTTTCATCATGGCCCCAAAGTTTAAACTGTTATAGATCTTTTGTATAGCTCTGGAAAAGGTATCCACCCCCTTTTATTTCATGGGCTAATAAGCTGACCTAAATTGTCCGTGGCAAGGGAAGCCAAACTTAAACAGAAGTTTATTGGAAGAGGTCATTGCGAGCATGTACAGCTGTGCACTGTATTATGCCCTTCCTCTATTCCTAGGATCAGATCTAGCTGTTGTTTCCAACCTCTTAACCCCTATATGGCTTGGACCTCAGACCACTTAAAAATCATTTCTTTCTTTATGCCCCATGGTGAGAAATTCACCCCCGGACAGAGACCCAAAAGAATAGTTAATGCACCACTTTAAGTCCCACATAAGCCACCAAATAGGACTTGTGGCACTTGAAAGCAAATCTAGATATTTTTATTGCCAATTCCTTACCCATCAGATGGATTAGTGTCTGGTACACATTACCTTTTCTACTCTTTGTGGGCATCTATAGATTAATGTTTGCTATAGGGTTTGCTCAGGTGGCATCACCATAATAATAATAATAATAATAATAATAATAATAATAATAACAATAATAAAACAAAGCAAATACCAAACAGCAGCATTCTGCCAAGTGGAAAGTAATAAAGTTTTATTATAAAAAAAAATTTGAAGGATTTTTTTTTCTGGCAGATGCAGCAAATTAAGCCTGACCTTCAGTAAATGACAGATAAAACAAACTATACCTCATCTTTTCTTTTGCTTCTTCAAAACTTTCAGAAACAAAGTAGACTTCCTGGAAAGTGGTAATGAGGCATTCTTGCTTGCTGGTGGCCTTTGGATCAAAGGGCTTGACTTTAGCATTGCCAGAGAGTGCATGCTGGGAAACAGACAGTTACATTAATAAAACAAAAACATTAACATTATCTCCCATTATGCTACACATTAGTATTGACACCAAAACAATCCTCAGGGAAGATCAAGCCATAGAAACAATGAGTTGGGGAGGATCAAGTGATGCCATGTATGTATTAAATCTCTATATTACATTGTTTAAGAGTTATGTCAGCTGATTAGCACTAGTTAACCCTTAGGAAACTGGATAACCTTAAAGAGCCATGTTCTGCCATTTCTGTTCTCACTGGGCATGTCTACACATTCAATTAATGCAGAGCAATAAACTCCAGGGCTTATTGCACCAGACTGTTGCTCTCAGGTGCGTCATTTGAGGATGCACCAGGACCGCAGCATACTGAGCCAGGTCAGAGCAGCCCCAGCTGGCAGGAGGACCCAGAAGCCAGCCTGCCAGCCCAGCATGGCTCTTGCCTGGTTCAACATGCTGTTGAGGGGCTGGCTCAGACATGATGATACTTCAGTACAGAGCTAGTCAGCAGGCAGCCCCTGCGCTGAAGTACCCTCATGCCCCAGCCAACCCATCTGCATCTACATGTGTGCTGCTGCTCACAAAAAACTCTGCAGCCGGGTAGTACTTGTAAATATAAGTACTACCCTGCTTCAGAGTTTATTAGTTTCCTGCAGCCTAATAGGGCCACATGTGTAGATGCTGAGACATTTACTGTGGAATTAGGCGACTCCACAGTAAAAGTCTTGTGTACACGTGCCTACTGTGTAGTATTTTGCTTATGTGAGCAAGTCAGTGTATTTGAATTTCAGGCCCAGGGGATAGCTTACATAGTAGGATGCTACTACATGGAGATGAATGTTAGCAGGGCATGGTTCAAAAAGCCTTGGGTTGCTGTATATTGACAACACAGCAACTCAAGGCCCAATTTTAAGGATTACAGGGCACTTACAACTCCATCTGAAGTCATTGGGAACTGTAGAGGTTCAGGCTCAAACATCAAAACGCAAAAATTCCAGTGATTACCTACACATGAACTTCCCTTAAAAATCAGAGGTCTCTAGGAGTTGCCAAAATAAACACTTTCCAAAAGGTAAGCTTCACAGAAAAAAAAAAAAAAAATCAGGTGAAAACAAAGAAAGAAAGAGTAAAGGGGGGTTTATCTTCCCATTCTTACCTTGAGTTCACTGATAGAAGAGAGCAAACCAGCTCCATAGACTCTTAGCCGTCCATCTTGCTTGCACAAACCAAACTCTACAGTGAAGAAGTAACACTGAAACAAAGGATGAGAAGAGTTAGAAGAGAAGAAAAAAATAGCCTTTAATATAGGTGCAGCTAATAATGTGCTAGCTTTTGTAAATCAAGTAGATCAGGCCAGAGGGTTTTAGCCTGGGGGCTGTGATCACTAAAAGGGTCAAGATCACCCTAATTTTCACAAAGTATTAAATGGGAACGAGCCCAAAATGAAGAGAGATAGAGCAGCACTGAAATTGATTCTTTGACTAAATGATTTTACAGTTAAAGCTTCTTATCCAAGACTTGCAGAGGAGCTGATCTCAAGAGGGGCACTGAGATCCAGATCTGCACACAAATGTTCTGAAGCATCCTGCTGAAACTGCCTTAGGGAACCAGCAGTCAGCCTAAAAGAATCCTTGCAAATGACAGGACTTAAGCCAATAAAAAGTAAAATCAAATGAAGAAACAGGAACAAGGATCAGGCTTAAAATTTTGTTTTCTCTGTAGTTTGGTTATTGGAGAAAAATCTGATAATGTGCACTTTAGTCTGTTAGCTTTGGGGATTCCAGAGGTATGCAAGGCGAAAAGTAAGATTTTCAAATGTGGTCTAATTATGATACTACTGAAAAGTTACAGGAATTTAATTTAGCTGTAATAAGAGCTAATTCATGCCGAGGTTCGGGGGTTTTTTTGTTGTTGTTGTTTCCCCCCCCCCCCTCAAATCCTATCCATTTGATTTTTTTTCCTTAAAATATTTCTGGAAAGGTATTCAGAGATCTGTGTGTATGTCCATGTGTCAGGGTGATTTGTCATGTGGAAAAAACCTCTCACAATTAAACCTCAAAGACATACATCCCATGGCAACAGCATTTCCTTCTGATTAGTTCCACACATTATCATAAATTACTCTGGAAAAAAAAAAATCACTGATTTTTGACTTTGAAAGATGGCATTCAACACTGAGAAATGCAAGGTGCTCTGCCTTGAAGAAAAAACCCACATTATACTTATAGGCTCAGCAGTGCTACACTCACTGGCACCACGACCAAAAGGCACTTGGGGGTCAAGATTGACCACAACATGAACATGAGCCACCAACGTGATGCCGCAGCTGGCAAAACAAACAAAACCCTGGCTTGCATCTACCGATGCATCTCAACCAAGACCTAGGAAGTCATCCTCCCACTTTACTCAGCCCTGGTGAGGCCGCAACTGAAGTACTGCATCCAGTTCTAGGCTCTGCACTTAGAAAGGATGAGGAGAAGCTTGAGAGAGTCCAGAGGAGAGCCACATGCATGATTAGAGGACAAGAGAACAGGCCTTAAAGAGAGGCTGAGGGACATGGGACTCTTCAGCCTGGAGAAGCAAAGGCTCAGGAGAAATTTGGTGGCAGCCTATAAATATATAAAGGGTGTGCATCAGGATCTGGGAGAACATCTGTTCACCAGGGCACCCCAAGGGAAGACAAGATCTAATGGTCACAAACTCTGGGAAGACCGTTTTATGCTGGACATAAGAAAAGACTTCTTTACTGTCAATGTCCCCAGAGCCTGGAATAGACTCCCCTCCAGAAGTGATGCAAACACCTACTCTGGACACTTTCAAGAAGCACTTGGATGCCTATTGTGCTAGGACCATTTGACTGCAGCCAACTTCCTGCCCCTTGGGCAGAAGGCTGGACCCAATGATCTAGCGAGGTCCCTTCCAGCCCTAACATCTATGAAATCTATGAAAAAAGCCTTGACATAAAAGAAACAGAATACGGGGTTTTGACCTGAAGGGCACGAACCTCAAGGTTCAATGCATTCAAACCCACTTACTCAAAGGCTCAACCACCAGGGCCTGTGCCTTAGGTGGCAGCAGGGGCGGAAAGTTGGGGCCTCGGGTAGGCTGGCTGTGGAAGCTGTGGTGGCTAGGTTGGCTGTGACAGCAGCTGCCATTCTTCCATCTCTAAGGTATCACCTAAGGCTGGTGCCCTGATCACCCATCCCTTATTACACTACTGCACTTACTATATTTCTCCCTGGTTAACCATAATATTCTCAAAAAAAAAAAACTTTTGCTTCTGTTCTAGCATAGATATGGTACAGAAAAGACAGAACAAGTGAAATAATTAACTAATACAGGGATAAACTTGGTTCCAATGACAAAGCCAGCAAGTACTTTCATGGGAAAGGAAATGCAGAATGGGCAATTGTAGAATGCTGGGTACAAACGCAAACAGGATTCATGTTGCCAGAGATTGGGACACTCACTGTTGCCAGTTTCTGAACAGCTTCATCTGATGCCCCAAGTGATGCCAGACCAATTTCCTGGGAGAACTGAGCAAAACTGGGTTCAGCCAAAAGCGGGACATGACCTAGAAGCTCATGACAGGTATCGCTGTTAAAGAAACAAAGTGGAAGTTGTGCCATGATGACCTTTCCCTCTCTTCCCAAGAGTGAAAAAGCAGCACCATCCAACCAAAAAAATTGTGCTATATGGAAACATTAAGAACATCAAAATGATTTAAGATCTGAAAGACAGGCAAATATATTGCATTCCATTCTTAATGACTGACTGTATCATTAACTCAACTAACATCCATTTTCATCCAAAGATGTAAGTTCTTAAATCCACTTGTAGAAAGAGATTTTCCCAAAGTCAGTCTAACTCTGCTCCCATTAATGTCAGTGGGACCTTTGCCACTGATCATCAAGAACAACACTAGGCCAATGCTATGCACTTTTGCAAATCTTGTAACCTATAAATGTGCAGCATGATTTTCTTTTGTGTTGGGCACCCACAAATGTCACTAAAATCAGTGGGAGGTACAGGTCCTTGGCACATTTGAGCACTGGACCCTTCTTGCCTATGTATTCAATTATGTAGGTAGAACCCTAACTACAGACACTTTTGGTTTTAAAATATGGGTGCTAAACGACAGGTTTGTGGGAATACTTAACTTTTATCCACAGAAATAAAACAAACTTACGGCTCTGGGGTGTACAGAGGGTCTGAGCTGTGTCTAACGTATTGAGTGCAGTGGAAGACTCTGAATGCCAAGCCTGCCAAGAAATCTCTGGGTGACAGATATCCAGCAACAGGACGGATGGTGAAACCTGTGCGTTCTGAAAAAACAGATAAATCATAGGTCAGTTCAGTGTAGAATTTTACAATATTCTAAACTGTGTTTTTCCTGTTATGACTGGAGTAAATACTAGTCACGTGGGGAAAAAAATATCAGTGATGAGCCAAGACAGATGAGTCTATAGACATTACTATTATTATAGCAGGATATAATAAATAGAAATGTGAGACAACAAAAGGACCAGGAGGAAGAGGGGTGAACACATAATAGAGACTTGGGTTTGTGTTTGTAGTTTATTTGCATAAAAATCATATATTGATCAGCACTGTCTTGCTCTTCATACCAGTATATTCAGTGTTCCTATTATGCAATGATCCTTCTTTCTCTCCTGTGCTTTATTTTGTCTTCATGTAACAGGTCACAAACCCATTGGGGCAGCCGCGACACCT
>NW_017729025.1:143494080-143508054 GCF_001723915.1 Gavialis gangeticus
ACCAGTATATTCAGTGTTCCTATTATGCAATGATCCTTCTTTCTCTCCTGTGCTTTATTTTGTCTTCATGTAACAGGTCACAAACCCATTGGGGCAGCCGCGACACCTCCTTGTGGAACTGCAGCTCCTGTCTGGCTCAAACTCTGTGACCTCTCCCTCTAGTTCACTTGTCCACCATGCCTTAATCTTACTAAGAAAGAGTGATAAAGGGAGGCTACCAACAGGCTTCAGAGTGAGCCTCAATCCCTAATAAGTCTCTCCTGGCTCAACTAGGCCCTTGTAGGGCACCTGTAGCCTTAGGGTCAAGTTGCATGGCTCCTTTTCCTTCCCTACACCATGCCTCCAGCCTTGCAGGTATTACAATATCATTGTTCCCTCTGGGGCATCAGCTACCTCAGTCTTCACCCCTTTTAATCTAGCTAGGCCTGTTCACATAGGCCCACTGAATCAGACCTTGCTTTGGAGGCACTAGCATCCCTCTGTTGTGTTCAGTCTCTGGGCCCCTGACCTCTGTCTGCCAGACTCCTGACATGCTATAGCTGCACTCCTCTGGCACTGGGCCCTTGGCCCCTATCTGCTTCGGGCCTCTGTCTTGTTGTGCCCCTCTCGGGCACTAGGACTTTGGCCCCCATCTGCTCAATAGCCTTGTACTGCCCCTCACTGGGCTCAACAATAACTCAGGCCTTGACCCTGCCCCTGGCAGGAGCTCAAAGCAATCACATGCCTCACAGGCACTAATGAGACCTCCAAACCACCCCTTACAGCCCCATCCCAAACCACAAGTGTAATCAGTAACAAAACTATAAGCCCCTGGCCTATAATGGATACACAACAGTAGCTGAAACAGCTCTCAGCCCCTTTAAGAGGGAAAACTGTCTTCATCTCCTCCCAAGCACATCTTCCCGGCCGGGGCTCTTCCTTGGCCTGCATACTTGGCCCTCTTGAGCCCTCAGACCCTCTAGTAAGCACCTCAACTCTCTGGAGTTAACCAAACCAAGGCCACTTGCCTATAAAAACCCACTCTCTCTCAACCCAGCTAATTTGCCTCAACTCCCCGGCCTGCAGTCATTCAATATAAACCAGTTTCCTTCAGGGACACAGCTGCCTTGCAACCTGGAGCTCCTTCCTGCATGGTGGCTGGGGAGAGACTACCTGACCAGTGTAGGCTCTGGCCTGAGCCTCCTTCCCACAGGTGAGCCCCTTATTAGCTCCCCTCTGCCACCTGCAAGCAGTTGGCTTGCTCTCTTAAAGGAGCAAGCACCTGAAGTATAGCAGGGCACTGGGAGAACTACAGAGCACTCACATTCATGGATTCGTATATTTTAATGCCAGAAAGGCCCATTTTGATCATCTAGTCTGAGCTCCCGAACAAAGAATATCAAATTTCTCCAAAAGATCTAAGATAACCAGATTTAAAGACTTCAAGTAAAATAAAAATCTACTGTACACTGCACCTGCTTTTTAGATAGGTGGTTTCTTCTCAGAGCAGATAGTTATTAAACATAGTAAAACATGGCGTTTTTAAAATGTGCACTCCTCAGACTGTATATACTCCCTGGCCACGTCCAGACATTTGGTTCCTCGGGGACAACTAGCAGCGCCGCAACTTGTGCTGCCACTAGTTGACCCCAGGGAATGCCTGTGCCACGTGCTCTGGTGGATAGCACGTTACACTGGGTAGGGTTGGAAAGGCTGGGGCCAGCACTGGGGTGGCACCAGTAGCCTTATTTGGGGGCCTCCCAGGGCTGCAACAGTGGAAATCCTGCCACACGATGCCTGGCTGGCAGCAGAGCACAGCTCCAGCCAGCCAGGATCCGGCTTTGGCTGACACACAGTACCGCTGTGTGCACCGCTCCACCTTTTTTCCTGCATTTTTTTGACCCCTGGATATCCAGGGGTCAAAACAAAACAAACAAAACCCAACCCTCTGTACTGCTCCCTTGCAATGTGGAAAACAATTGAATGCATCTGCAGTGCCACATACCACACTGTTGCACTCCTCTCGATGTGGCCCCTGTGACCAGTATTGCCAAATCAAGAATTTATTGTTTTACTAACAATCTGCAAGCTTTTTTTTAAATGACACGAACTTTTTTAATTGACGTGTTCTATATAATGTAAATGTAACTCTTCTGCCAGGCCCTACTTAGAAGGGCTGGGTTCAGATTTAGGCATTTAACATTAGCCATGGTAAAAAAGTAAAGTTTGGTTACTAGTAAAAAGTTTGCCTTAAAAAAGTTCTAGAGCTGACCGCCTTGCTTGACTGGTTTATACTGTGTTTCCTCTTTCCCCTCGCCAACCCCAAGAGCCCCCTTACTCATCCCCATACCCTGATGCCCCCAACTGCACCCTACACCATGCTGCTCCCCACCACCATGCCAAACCCAACTGGTCTTACCCCCACCAGTCCTGCTCCCATAGTTCTGCAACGGACCACCAAAGGAGCCTACTAGCAACCCAGCAGTACTACTGGCAGTCTGGGACACAGCTGCAGCAGCACATGGCTGAGAGGATGCTCCCTGCAGGGCACTGTGCTCCCACTCAAACACCTGGTGGCACTGCTATACTCCGTCTCTCGGAATTTCAGTCAAGCCATGACTGCTTAGTGGTTTTACTGACAGATAAAGTTTCGTTCTTTGTTGGTCTTTTTATATTTCTTAAACAGACTCTACTGACAGCCATTTTTAACCTGATATTTTTTTAATGAGTCAGTAAATTTACCTAGAGCTGGCAACCCTGCTTGTTATGCACATAACTCACTGACCTCAGTGGTTACACAAAAAAAAAAAAAGTGTTATATGGTATGCTGGGCAGGTTCTTGCTTTAGTTAGAAAAGAAAAATGTGTAGGGCACTATAGTTTCCTTAGAGTGTTGTTATGTTATGCTGTGGCTGCTTTCCCAATAAGTGCCTATGCACTGCTGTCCATACTGGATGGAAGTATGTTCATGTTTATAGTGCCAAAAGAGAGAGAAATCAAGCTACCCCTTAGTGGCAGTTGCTCAATACATCATAGGCCAGGAGTTCAAAGGCATTTCAGTGCCTTAAGATTTAGAGGTAGATGTCTAGTGGTTTTTCAAAAGCTCATACTTCCTATTGGTATAGCTTATTACAGAGAAATTAACACATTACCTTTCAGGAAGCGGGATACATCTTCCAGCTGAGGGATATTGTCTTCTCTGTACCCACAGTACTTGGTGAGTAAGGGTAAGTTTTTAAGGTACTCTCTGCAGGCATGGGTTGGGTAGAGCTTGTTAAGCTCTCGGAAAACAGTGCCCCAAGTCTTGATCTCCTCCTCAGTGAATTCAATCTTGGGAATTGGGTCACCACTACAATGAGAGGGAAAAGGCAAGTATGTTAATCTGTACTGAATGTCTTCTGAAATGCATAGCTTATTTGCCTAGCAATAGTTATACTTCTGCGAGGTCCAGTCATGATTAGGATCCCAGTGAAAAGGAATAATATAAACCCCAGGAAGATGAGACTTCTGCTAAAAGTCTAACAGTTTGACATAACTCTTATTCAAGACTTTCTATTGACTTTAGGGGAACTGGGTCAGGTTTTAAGATCCCTACCTTGCAAAAAGTTTACTTAGGAGCTTAGCATTGCACACTAGACGTAAAATTAAAACACTCTACAGAGCTAACACATTACTTTTCCTAGAAGAGCTCTCAACCTGTGCATGAGAATTGTTCATCATCCTTTCTGAGTTCTTTAAAAGGAAAGAATTATTTAGGCTCACAATCACAATGATTCTAAACATCTAAATGTGCATTTGCCATGTGAAAATCATGCTCTGATACAAGAGTGATGAGTATCTGTCATAATGTATTAAACATTGCCTATCACTTCTAATTAGCCTTCTGGCTCTTGATTAAGCTGGATTAATACGAGGGCATGATCCAAAGCCCATTGAATGCAATGGGAAAGCTATATCATGATTCTAAGATGGCCTGAGTAACAAATGTGATAAGCATTAGCCTCCCAAGGAAAACTGTGTCAATATAATGATGACTTAACAATACTGTTTTCCTACAATGGTGGTTGATTGGATTAGCATATGCTGTTGCTGTGGTTCTTATAACATTTTTATGTCATTCCCAATGGAGACTGTTAATCCAGATAGGCAACATCAATATGAAAAGTAAATTCAGAGGCAAATTATAGCAACAGGTAAGAGGATAACTGTATCTGACACAAGGAGATCCTGCAGTAGTGTCTTAAATACTAGAAGTCCCCTTTCATTCAGCCTTTCTAATCTACTGTATCTAATAGACTAGTTTGAATAACTAGAGCAATGGCTAATTTTCTTGCTTCATTTATATTTAATAGCCAGCAGGCTAGATACCAACTCCTAATTCCCACTTCTGTACGTCATTCCAACAGCAGATGTCTACCCACACAAAGTCACCATGAAGCTTACAATTTTACACCATGTGCTCCACATCCCCTCAGTTATAGGACATGTCTGGGGAAGCTGGGAGAGTGAGCACAAAGGCAGGAGGTCACCAACATGTACTGCATGCCACTAATTCCTAAAAGGTGGAATCATTGCAGTGTCAACCCTGTAGCTGGCCTTACTGGCCAGCAGTGATTAAGTTATGATTTGACCTTTAGTCCAGCTGGGAGTCAAAAGGAACAGTAAGGTGCTTTATTTGGCAAGGAGCAGTAAGGTGCCAAACCCAGCTCAGGGAGACCTGGGCATCTGGCCTGGAGAACAAACTATTGTTATTTCATCCATTTCATTATTGCAAAGCAAAAGGAGACCCATTTTGAAAGGAGATAAACTTACTGTTTGTATTTCATAGCCAGGTCTGCAAAATACTTTCGCCTCTTACGATACACATTGTCTTTGAAACCCTGCAAGTGCATAAAAAAGGATACTTTTCTATCATTGCAACAAATAAGCCTATTCAATAAAGAAAAAGGAGTGGTTGAGTTTTGTCACTTAAAACACAAACAGGAAATATAAGCATTAAAGTGAAAGCATGTTCTGTGAAAATGGATGGTCAAGATAGGAGCCTGCTAAATGTTAAGTGAAACATTATTTAATAAATGCATTCCCCAATTAAATCAACAATCAGCAATCTCATTGGCTAAATCAAGGGTTATGCACATATTCTGTAGACAAGGATTCCTTTCTTATCACTTACACAACACTGCTGTTTAACTGATTATTCTTAATTGCAGAATTTAACTGATTGTTCTTAATCAGATCAATGTAATTTTTCTTTTTATAGTGGCAAGCAGGGAATATGCTAATAACAAGGGAGGAAAATTACTTTAAAAAAATCGTTCCCCTTGACTATTCAGGCCTGTGCCTGCTATTTTACTCCAGCCAGACTCCTCTTAAAATCTACTGAAATTGAAATCAATGAGAGCTGTGCCTGAGCAAAGACAACAGGCTGAAGTTCTTAGGTGTTACATTCCCCAAACCACAAAGCTATTGAAGAAAGAAAAGAAAAGAAAAGAAAAGAAAAACCACGATCTGTTTTCATTTATTGTTGCAAACAGTAGAAAAGCTACTTACTGGGTGGTCAGCATCCAAATCAGACCCATACATCAGAACGCGGTTTGCACATTTATCCAAATCTGAGATCTTCTTAGGAAACCAGGGGATATTCTCCATGTCTAAAGAATGCATGACATCCACAGAGTTATTAATAAAATTAAGTGCATTCAAAGAGGAAATACCAGTTACAAGTTAGCTAAGGCAGTTGCAAGTGAACTTCATAAAGTAAAGAAAGAATAAAGAGCCCACTGCCTATCTGGCACCAACACAGCATCTATCACTTCCTCCTGTGTCAATAAAACATTCTGTTCAGAGAAAAGGGAGTCACTAAAAATAGTGGGGAAGGAAACAGTTAACTAAGGGCCTGGAACTAACATGGTTTTTGTGTGGCTTTTATTATTTCTATTTGTGCTATAGTAATGTCTAGAGGTCCCAAGGGAGAGGCGTCTCATTCTACAAGCCAGCAAAACAAAGCTACCTCGGTTCATCTTCTACAAACCATGCAGTAAGAGCAAGCATGCACATATGTAAGAGAAGTTGATGTGCAGTAAGCCCATGCTGCCTTTAAGTCTGTTTTTTTCCCTCTGACATTACCATGAGCTGGTTGCCCTGCTTGCAGGTGGTTGTTTCTGCAAAGCCGAGTCAAAGCAAAAGTGGGTACAAATTCCCCCAAATTAGACTGTCAGCATTCTGCACCCGCTCTGCAGTGGCAGTAAAATCCAAGATGCAGAACAGCAGAGAATTAGCATTCCTACCTGAGGGAATTGCATGCAAGGACCCTTGTGTAGGCATCACACCAGCTCCTGGTCTGGAATGATGCTTCATATCTGTATGTGGAAGTCTGCAGACACTGTACATTTGTGGTCTTGGACCCACTTTCTATACCCTTGACTCACACCCAGCCCCACATTTAAAGTACTGCCCATGCACTGATCCAGACCTCAACAGCTGTAAATCTCTTACTTCACCCACACCTTTTGTAACGAGACTGAGACTATGGCTGTTATGCTGCACTGCTATATAACCATTCTCTTGGGTGGATCTTCCTTCCCCAATTAAGGATGTTTTTTTTCTCCACACAAGTTCAGTATTAACCCAGGCTCCACTTCCCACAGTGGGAAAAAGGAAAAGATGGAAACAAGGGGAATGATTAGCATCCCCTGGATAAAAAAAAGAAGGACTTTATGAAGTGAAAGTTTCAGCATGAGAAAAAGAGTACAAGAGGGTCTCTCTACGTGGGGGAGGGAATATGGAAGCCCTTCTACAAGGAAAATCAGAATGGGTGTGATGTGCAGTCAGGGATAACTTGTACCAATTTGAAATGGGGAACTATATTCTCACTTAAGATAAAATCTACATAGCCCAATTGATTTCAACGAAACAAAACTGGCACATCCAACCTGAGCTCCTCCAACAGAAAGCATAACAAGTAATGGGGGTACAGCAAACTAATTCCCCAAATGGTTGACAAAAATATTTTAAACCAACATATTAAAGATGTTTCTAAAACATCCTTTTTTACTTACCATCCTCCTGAACAGTGAAGCCATCTGTGGGATTCATAGACACAACATTAACATGGGATTTCAGGAGGTGGAGAATTTCATTCAGCTGTTCCCTGTTACTATCACAGTCCACAAAGATCTCAAACTCTGAATTTCTTTGCCTTGACTTTCGAGACTCTATGTGAACCAGATTCACGTGTTTCTCCTATGCATAAGAAACAATGTTTTAAGACAGCTTGATTAGATAATCTACGCTGTTTGCCAAACAAATTTTCTGCTGCTTGGCAGTAGCTCTAGGAAGTCATTTTAGTCAGTCAGTTGTATAGATAGCAGTTTATTTTATTAAAAAAAGATAAGATAGTTTGCTTAAAAACTGCCATAGAAACAGTCTAGAAAATTACCATAGAAAATTAAAGAGTGGCTATTTTTTTCCTGTTTTGACCTAAAAAGGTAATACAGTAGAAATATACTATATTTAAATTATTCAAACAGAGAAAGTGATAATAAAGCGGATCAAATCCCATTTTTCTGCCAAGCTTTCCACTGAATAATGACAGAGTAAAATATGCAGGTCAGTTATAGCAGACAGGAAAATTGATTAGCAATTGAATCAGTGTAAATCACTGACTGGCAGTCAAGTCACCATACATTTGTTTCCTTTTCAAGTAAAGGAGATGCTAAAATATAAGTGTTTTCCATTAGTAACATTAACTTAATCTGAAAGCAAGGTCCTTCTCACTAGGTTCTACAAACATGAATAAATAAGGTTCTCTAAGCAATATTGCACAAACTCCATACTGCAACTGGAGGTACAACTGCGGCACGTAGAGGCATACACCCTTCTACATTTAATCTAGCTAGCTAGGGTAACAATGGTAGTGAAGATGCACGGATTAGAAATCCACAGACGCACCTAGCATTCACAGTAGGCTTGTACAGCCTATACTGAAGTCTGCCATGGGGTCAACACTGCTATTGTTATACAAACTAAGTAGATTAAAACTAGTACAGTTATATGCTGTAATCCACCCTGTGATGACTCCTCACTCTCCCCAAACACTGAAAGTCCTATATAGACATTGTGCTAAGATTCAGAGTCAGATATTCCTCAGCACACACAGCAACAATGCAGCCTCTTCAATTGATAAAGATTATTTTTTGCGGGTCCAGAAAAAGAATTCAACCAGCCCTCCTACTGCAAGATGGTCATCACCATCAAGGTGATTTTCAGGGGATAAGCAAAGCAAGCAGTACCAAATAAGCCCAAGCTCCCAGGTTAAGTGCTGAACTTCCCAGCATCCAAGGTCTTCTACCCCAGCCCCTACTTCTGTAGACATGGTTAATTATAGGATCCAAGTTGAGACAGTATTTAAAGGCTAGGTCCCTATTAAATAAAGGATATAATTATGCTATGTGCTAAGTCTCTATGTATTTTTTTAAAAAAAATCTTCTGGAGAAGCGTGATGAGTACATACCTGAAAGAGTTTTAGGGCCTTTACAAGTCCTCCAACTTCATTCTTTAAGGAAAAAATGATGGCTGCTCTACCTCTTTCAGATGAATTGTCTTTGTTCTCTTTATTGTCTTCAACCACCATGTAATTTGACTTATTTAACTAGATGCAAATAAAAAGGACAGATTTTTTTTGAAAGGGCAACAGGTCAGAAAGAAAAAGTCTCCTGAAAGGTTCATATACTATATTTTGCCATAGGGTAGTATCAAGTTTTGACTGGACAACTACAAAAATAAAGCTGACACCAAAATCACTATGCATAAAGTTAAGAACATGTCAAAACTTTGTGAGATTGGAGTTTACTATAGGTGTTTAAAATGTGCATTTGGACCCTTGTGCGAAGTCAATGATAAATTCTTTGTCAGTATAAAGTATGTATATTTCATCAAACTATATTCTATAATTAATTTCACTGCCTCTAAAACCCCCAAATGAGTAGTGGAAGTAACATGAACTAGCCTGAAATACTCTTTAAGGGTTAAATGAAAACTTGAAAAGATCGTTGTAGAGCTCTTACTCCAAAGCCACTGGAAAGATGGATTATGTCTTCATATGCTAGGCCTGAAATTTACTCTCTCTTGCGTCCAAGTCAGGATTTTATATCCTTGCCGTTTAACCATAAGCTACTACTCTTACAAAGGAAGCAGACAAAAATCTAACGCAACCAGAACACTGTGCTGAACAAAACCTGTTAACTATAAACTTAGCCCTAGTCTGATCAGCACCAACAAAACCAGTCTGTTTCCTCAGTTTCTTGCTACAGGCTTTAAAAAAAAACAAACACCCAGATCAGGAACAAAAATACTTGAGACATGCAGCAAAGCTGGGCCATGTTGTTGAATGCACTACCAGGTGTAAACTCCTGATCTTGTTGAAATCAATGGGAGTTTAAAATCCAAACTGTAGCCTGTGGGTGATATGTATAAGTGGAAATGAAATGAAAACAATTAGAAGTGGTAAGTAATGTAAATAATTTTTAAAATGTAATGGTAAAAAGATTCTGCTTCCCAAGGCAGCTATGTTCAAACCTTGTGTAGAAATGTAAAAGGTACATGAGGGACTAGAGACCTGGTATGGCTGTTATCTGTAAAAGCCACTGCAGGTAGCATGGGATATAATGCTATGAAAGAACTGTTATTGAACTATTCTATCTGGCTGATGTCTACTCAGTTGGGATTGGGAACGATAATGATAATAAAACTGCAACAAAACAGGGGAAGTGTGTTCATGAAACTACGAATTTTTTCATTTTAAAATTAATTCTTCCTATTTTAATCCCTCTGAAATTCAAAATTGGAAATCCAAATATTTCTATGTCCTAAAGAGCTGCTGACGAAACAGGGAAGTGATGCATCAAAAATCTCTCTTAAAATTTGCTTATTTAATTTTCCAAAAATATAAAAAAAAAGGTCAGATGAAATTAAATAAAAAATGGTGTGCACTCTTACTACATATTCTGCTTGCAGAACTCAGGACATAACATGATGAAAAATTTGAATTACATTTAATATTTACAGTTATTTAAGTATTGATTCCCCCCGCCAGAAAAGGACTTAAGTGGATTCTATACACTAGTGAGTAGTTTGGAGCATGAGGATATTATATCTTATGCCATTGACTGATCACTGATGACAATGAAAATACTCCCACTGACTTGCCTGAGCTCTGGATTAGGCCCCTAAGCATCTCTAAAGATTCTTTACTAGGGGATGAATGTTGATTTTGCATAGATAGCAATATTAATATTGTCACATAGGTTCTGATTCAACAAACCACTTAATTCCTGCTGACTTTCATAGTCTTAAATTCTTTGCTGGAAGTGGGCCAGAGGTTTTAATCCACAGTCCACTGAACAGAGTTTTTTCAATGGACTTCAGTCGTCTTTGGATTAGACACAGGAAGGACATAGTTCAGAAAAGAGCATTTGAAGAGTCCTCCCATAAAGTGGACAGAACAGGAAATCTAATGATCCTTCCAATGGACAATGATGGTACTCTCAAATGCAAAAGTCCTTATTTCCATTCAGTGGGTCAAACTTTAGTGAAGGCTCTGCATTAAGGGTATGTAGAATGGGATGTCATGCTCTAAGGGTGACAGCTGTCAGATAGCAAGAGTATTTCATACAACAGATTGCCCTGATGAACTGCTAATGATTGCCTTAAAAACATAACCACTGCCTAAAAAGGTCTGACACAGTTACCAATGATGTAACAAAGATGTACATCTGGGTATAAAACGTAAACCTTCCAAGCCAACATTGCAAAATCTTCCCATTTCACATTGATTCAGCTAAGAAAATGCTGAAGTTAGCATCAGTTTATGTAGTGATGTTTTCAGCAATTAGAAAACAGTAGACATAGAAAACACATAAAAGTGCATATCATCTATTCTGGTATAATCTCTAAAGTGTATCTATCTTACAAAATTGAGAATAGAAGGGAAGTTGGAACCTTCAAGTGAACAAATCCCTAGAACACAGGATATATAACTGTGCAAGGGTAGAGACAATATTGAAGTCCAATATTGAAGACAATATTATTGGAAGTCCAAAGACAATATTGGACTTCCAATAATAATGTTCTCAAAAATTAAGAAAATGCAGGATGGAAGAGAACCTTTGCCAACCTTTGATGCAAGAACATGGCAGAAGTAAAGTAGCAGTGTAAAAAAAGGACTGGATTTTTTTTGGGTAATATCTTTTATTGAATCAACTGCATCCTTGAGACAGAACTACACAAACTTTCAAATGCAGTGTATTCTTTTTCAGGTAATATAAAGTATTACTATTCAACAGACACAATCTAATTCCAATTGTACCTCTAATTTACCTTTGTCTGATTCTCCCCCCCCCTTTTCTTGTTGGTAACCATGAGTCCCTTTCAAAGGAACAGCATTTGGGAAAAGCTTGATGTTTTTGTTGAATTTAAAAAGTTCTCTTTTCAGAACAGAAAGTAAGAGTGCATATAATCCATCTACCCTGTGATTCAACCAGGAACAGAGGGGAAAATTATTCCATAATAAACATCTCACACGCCTCAAAGAAAGTCCAAGGCGATACTTAGATTTGACATTCATTCTGCTTCTAAAGTAACAATCACAAAGAGTAATCTTTCACACTTGGTTATATATCAGCGTCAAAAGAGAATAGAACCCATAAATCACAAGCACAATTCAAAAGAGGTCACATTTCACATTTTAGGCACTCCAAGATCCACGGATGCAAATGGAGTTATTCAAAATACATAGGGCTGCATCTGAAACTAGAAGCCACATTGCCCAGAAAATGCTCCTCTTTCTAGAATGCCTTCAGTACAATCATACTGCTACAATTAAATGGACAGCGATTAAATGGAGAGTTATTTAATGTCTCTGTGGTATTTGTTCCAATCCCATTAGGAAGTAAAACGTCAGCGGGTATTTCAGTCCAAACAACTGAAAATCTGGCTCAAACTTATTGGACCTGCTTTGTACCTAAGAAAAAAAGTGTTTCTAATCCTAAAGGAAAAAAGTGAAAAGGCTCTAAAAGCCAACAGATCTGACAATGTCCACAAGCATGCTCTCTTTCTGAATTCTGGCAAGGTCATGAATAGACTTCAGGGATCTTTTTAATAGTTAGATAAAGATTATAAGCCTGGTCCTACAAGGTAACCTGATTTATATCTGACTTCAGTTAGCTATGCCACCCCATTCCAAGAGATGCTCTATTGTAACTCTGGGTGCACGATATAGATTCTGCTCTTTCTATGATTTTTAAGATATAGCAGTAGTTCTCAATCTTTTTGGACCCCAGGTATCTCTTGATAGACACAAAGCACTCCTCAGAAAGTGGCAGCTTTTAAGGTTCCACTTGATTTTTGACTGCAGAAAAATACTAGAGCAATTTCTGTTGCAAAGACCTCAGAAAGACTACAACAGGACAGAATGGCTTTAAATGCAATGGATTCCTATTTGAAGTCTCCAGGCTTATTTTGTCACTCGTGTTAGCACAGTGCTAACATTACAAAGCAATCCTGAAAGGATCTCAGGACACCTCAGGGTGCCCCATCACCCTGCTGGAGAATCAGTAAGGTAGGGGAAAGGGGTAAATGGCACCTGACCTGCCCACTTTTCTCAGACCTAATTTGTGAAGGGCATGTGTTAGTGCTGAACTAACACCCAGCCACCAAGAAGCATCTGCCTTTCCTAATCTGCTCCAGATCTCAAGGATGGGGGTATTCACACAACTTAAATCCAGTGCAGGTTCACCAAAGATAGCCCTCTCATCTCTTTCACCCGCCTTCCCAACTGCTTACTCCAAAAGGTCTCCAGAGCCCCAGCCCCTCCCTGCTCAGCTTGTGCATTTGCTATGGTTTCAGATACCAGAAGACTTCTGTTGGTTTGTCTTTTTTATTAGCATGAACAAATATTTCCAGGTCCTTGCTGCCCTGCACAGGACTAGCTCAGGGTAATCTCTCTCAATCTGTGGTAGAGGGAAGGAGGAGGGCATTAGACTACTCCAAGTGAGCTGTTTCTCAGCCGACTCAGCAGCTCTTGATCTCAGACACCCACCAGCTGTGCCCTTGGCGAGAAGTCTCTCAGCCTCTTCTACTAGGGGGGTACCCAACTCTCATGTCCCCTCTTTGTAGGGCTGATTGTTCAGCATCAGGTCCCTCTGTCTGCACCCTTGGGATCCAAATCTTTGACAGTCCCCAGGACCAGAAAAGTTTGAATCCCAAGAAGAGAAAAGTGGACGCAGCATCCCTCAGCCAGGGCGCCATGGCCCCCTGCAATGCTTCGAGATCTTTTCGAGGATGCCGCACAACATTAGGTTAGCGCCGTCAGGCGTGCAAACACGGCGCACAAGATGACCCCGGCGACTGCAAGCAGGCAAAAGCCTTCTGACCTCCTGTGAGCCCTCCGTGACAAAAGAATCGCTCTCCCCTTTTTTCTGTGGATCAAAAAACAAGTGGAAATCAAGAGGGAGCATCTTGCAAGCAGGGGCAGAGTTGAGGCTAAAAGAGGGGCTGCCACGGTCCCACACGCTTGCCTGGGATGGCTCAGCCTGCGGGAGCGGGATGAGGGGCCCTCCTGAGCTCCCTGCCAGCCCTGCGTGTCCAACAAGAGTCTCCAGGGGCTCTGGGAGAGGGGAGGTGATGGAGCCAAGGCACGGCTCTTAGGTGGGACCCCATGGGACCTACCTGCCAGCAGGCAGGGGGCACACGCCGCCCAGGAGCCCTGTGGCCCAGCAGGGCAGGCCCTTACCTCGTTGTTGAGCTGGTTCTCCGCGAAGTGTGAGGGGCTCATAGAGTCGAAGGAGCGGCCCCGGCGGGGCCCGTCGCTGCGGCCGGACAACATGACTCTGCGCTGCCCTGGGCGCCCGCTCCGCGCTATTTATGCCCATGTCCTGCCCAGCACGTGCGCGGAGCGGCCGCGGCTCCGCCCCCTGCGCCTCTCGGCCGGGCCGGGCGG
>NW_017729025.1:143508150-143512230 GCF_001723915.1 Gavialis gangeticus
CTGTGTGTATATGCCTGTAGAGAGACACACATCTATACTTATGCGTATATACCATCCATCTATATATAGTGTGTATATATGTATCCAGATGCATGCATATCTATATGCATCTAACATAGGTGTGTGTGTATATACACGTACAGATATATCTATATATAATGTACATAAGTATACAGATATACATTATACACTATCTGTACATAAATATATGTATGTGTGTGTCTATACACACACACACATCTATGCTATATGCAGATAGATGTGTACATATGTGCATGTGTGTATAGACACACATCTATACTATATGCAGATAGATATGTACATATATATACTATATGCATATATAGTATATATATATATGACATATCTATGTATGTATGTAGACAAGGTTTTTTGGGTAAATGTGATTTATTAGACCAACTCAAATAGTTGGAAAAATTCTTCTTTGCAAGCTTCCGAGTTTAGCTTGCTAAGAAGAATTTTTCCAACTATTTAGTTGGTCTAATAAAAGCTATCAGATTTACCCAAAGAACCTTGTCTGCCTATGTCCTTAGATCAACATGGCTACAACCTACACCCCTGTATATAAGTATGTGTATGTTACAGCATACATATGTATACAGATATATGTATATGTGTGTACACACACATCTATACTATATATGTATGTGGCTATATATAGCCGTATACACATATACGTATATTTACATACATCTACACATTATGTACACATACATATATACACACATATATATACTTCCACACACATTTATATATAGTTGTGTACTGGATATATACTATATAGACTTCATATTTTTGTTTATGTTATATTTATTTAAAATATAGTATATTTTTGTTTACATTTTATATTTGTTTATATCATATAACATTACATATGTATTATATTATCTAATAATGGGTTATGTGTGCATTATACTGATGTGATGTACACACACATATTCAGAATGTAAAAAATCCTCTGTCATGTATGCATATCTATATATATACACACACACACACACCTAAACATGCAGAAATTAAAGAATCTACACACACATACATACACACATATATAAGCACACATACATATAAATGGACATATATACACATACCTACACGCATCAAAAACGTAGAGAATCCTCCCTCATATATGTACATTTGTACACACACATATACATACTTACCCACAGAGAATGTAAAGAATCCTCTCATACACACACACACACAAAAGAAAATTCTTTGAAAGATGTTTTTCCCTGCCTAGAGATGGTCTAGTAGCTTAGCACAGTCCCAGCTCCAGACAGATCTCCTCTCAAGATGCTGATAAAACAAGACACCTGGGATGGGAGATGAATTAATTTCTCTCCTCCTTAGGCAGAAACCCCCGCAGGGGGGCTGGCATCAGTGCTTTTCTGCTAATCCTGGTCTGCCCCCCTCAGGTGCAGAGGACAGACAAGGAGAAAAGACAGGCTGCTTCAGAGCAGCACTGTACCTATACTCCTGGCAGTCCTGGGCAAACTTTTAATATCGGCCTCCCCCTTCACCAGAGATAATGATAATAATAATGATAATCAGACAGAATAGTTATCCTTTTTGGGCCCCCTTTCTGTTAGGGCCCCAGGCAGCCACCCAGTTCACCCATGCCTGTGTCTGGCCCTGCTTCAGACAGACATTTGGAAAGGTGCTTTCTTCCCCCTGTAAACACAGATGCACTTCCACCCACCATTCCTTTCTTACAGCTCACTCACCCCACAGGTGAATTAAAATCCCAGGAAGTGAGAATTCAGTGTAACAACAGTGCCTCCAGTTTGGTTCCTATCAGTTTTCAGCTGCTGTAAAAAACGTAATTATTTTCAGAGGAGGTTTTCAGTTAAGTGTTGGGTGAGTCTTCTCAGTGGGAATTGTATCTGATCTAAAGGATTTGTAGATGCAGCTGAAGAGCAATTGTATAGCCCCAGGAATCTCCTTCCTATCTATTCACCCTCTCGGTATTTTTGTTCCACTTTCAAACCAGATGAGTTAGTGGTGAATAACCACACAAAGATAGTCTCACTCTTTCTGAATGGATCTGAACAGTGTCATCTGGTGCCTAGCAGAAAAGAGAGAAGCAATACAAGTGACTGTAACAAAAAAAAACCCCAAGCAAGCCAAACCCAAACCTTATCCTGTGTGCCATGCCTACAGCCCAGAAGAGAGATGGGCTCAAAGAATACTTTGTTTCTCTTTTCCATGTTTACTAGGTTAATTTCGGTGAGATAAGAGAGTTTGGAAAACCATATTAAGATTTCCTTTAAGAAAGACCTATCGAGATCCCAGAAGTTGTTGTTCAATCTAAGGAAAATGCCTGGACCAAGGCACTAACACAAATCACTTTTCTGTGATTAAATCTGTTGGTGGTATCTACAGGAAGGTTGCACTGGACACCTGAGTCCTGTAGACTCGGATGCTTTTTATTTTTGGAAGATGTCCCAGAAAATAGGCTGGGCCACCAAAAGAGAGAAATCAGCAGAGCTCCTCCCTGTGGGCAGTTCACATACTTAGTGGTTATTAACATTACCAATGGTCCTAGTGCCAAGAACACTTCTCACGGCAAACAGCAATTTCCGACTTGAGGTTGTACTGTGAACAGTAAGTACCAGCATTAAATACAACTGTGACTCGTGGTCTGATCAGGGTTCTTGCCTATTCAAACAAACCATCACCTGCTTTTCAGCATCCTCTTCAGTGCCCTTCCACTTCCTGGGGAAAGCTAAGGGCAGTTAATTATTTTCATGATACAGACAGGAATTTCCCCTCTGGGAATTCAATCAGTCCCTATTTCAAAAGAACATATTTCACATCTGGGATCTCTGTTTTGAAAATAAGCTGTAAATTACTTCACACTTATTCTGAATGCAGAACATTACAGTAATAATAATCCTAGATGATTAAT
The DNA here is from genome assembly GCF_001723915.1 of Gavialis gangeticus. NCBI lineage: Eukaryota > Metazoa > Chordata > Crocodylia > Gavialidae > Gavialis > Gavialis gangeticus. The sequence continues at coordinate 143,511,083 of NW_017729025.1, forward strand.
CCTGGGAGGAAATGTATATCTCCTATTTTTATATCCCGTTATAATTGGCTTCCAATCCAAATTCCAAATATATATTTTAAAAAAAAAAAACACTTCTAGAACAGATTGACTTTAAAAAACATTTCCATACATAGAGGATGCACCTACATGAGATGCTTAACTTTGCATTAGCATAGTTTACTGCAAAGTGCACCTACATGTGCACATGCTTACTTCACAGCAAACCTTCCTAATACCAAGAAAATTTGCTATCCACAAATGCAAGTAGCAAATTTTCCTCTGCATTAGTAACTGCACCGTAGCACTTGTGTAGATGCCTGATCAGGAACAAAATCTGCTCCTGGCCAGCCAGCCAGAAGTGGGTGGGAGAGAGCTCCCTGACCCCAGGAGCTGCCTGTTGCTGGGGTGGGCTCCAGTTCCATAAGCACAGAGCTGGGCAGGGAACTAGTTCCCCAACCTGTCCATCCCCTCCAGCTCTGCACTCATGGAGCTGAGTAGGGAACAAGCTCCCCAGCCTCTGCGCTGTGTGCCCAGGTGGAGACAATGCCCCCCTGCCCCAGCAGCAGGGAGCTTCCAGCCTCCATTCCCTGATCACAGACAGGGGGCTAAGAGCTTGTCTACAACAGCAGAATGGGGGGTGGGAACAGCCTGGGAGCTTGTTCCCAGCCCCCACTCCACAATTGCAATTGCAATCATGGAGCAGGGGCTGGGATCTCCCCGCATGGGGACAGTTCCCTGCCCAGCCTGGAGCTGGTTGGGATCTGCCCCTGATCGGGACAGTTCCCAGCTAGCCCCAGGCTGCATGCAGAAGCATATGCAGCCTGGAGGCAGCTGGGGACTGTCCTGTTTTGGGCAGTCTCCAGGTAGCTCCAGGCTGTACATGCAGACTTCCCCATGCCACCTAACACTGCCTGGGAACTGTCCCAGTCAGAGGCAGGTCCCAGCCGTGTGTCCTGATCAGGTGATCAAGGCATGGAGCCTGGAAAGAGCTGCAGGGGTGGGGTAGTTCCCAGCCCCCTGCCCCGATCCACTAGCAGGGAAGCTAGTAGCAAGCTAGCTGCCCCACTGGCAAATTGGGGCAGGGGGCTGGGAGCTGCCCCCCCACCCGAAGCTCCTTCCAAGCCCTATGGCCCTGATCGGGGAGCCAG
>NW_017729025.1:143512697-143520028 GCF_001723915.1 Gavialis gangeticus
CTGATCGGGGAGCCAGGGCCAGGAGCTCCTTACAGTGGGGGCAGAGGGACATTGTCCCCAACCCAGCAGCAGGCAGCCCCCTGGGGTCAGAAGACAGCTGTCTCCTGGCCCAGTGTTCCCTGCCAGCCCCTGGGCTAGCACCCACGTGGAGTCTGGAGCTCCCCACAGTGGCAGTCAGGGTCTATTGCAGGGCTGCAGGGAACTAGGAGCAAACTTTCTCCCTAATCTTCGCATGTGTAGACACCTACCCCAAAACCCTTACTCCAGAGTATCTTACTGTACAGTAAATCTAGGCTGGAGTAAATGTATGTGTAAACACACCCAGTTTCTCATGGGTTGGTCTTGGGTTTGGGGGTTATTTTCATTTTTTTTAATAGCATAATAGCTATATCAACCTCTTCTACATGTGTTCAGAATACGATTTCCACAAAAAAGACTTGTGGTCTCATTGTATCTGGTACGGTCTGAGCCAAGCCCACTCTTACATGCACCAGAGCTTTTGAGTATGGGTCTTCTAAGAGAATAAGCAGCATGTTTCTAAAATACAGAGATCCTAAAGATAAAATCCCTACTGACCAACTTCCTCAAATCAATAATCTTCAGTCAAGCCAGTGGCAGGCTTCAAATATAAACCCTGGGTAATGGCTTTACCTCTGTTCTCCTGCATCTTTAGAGAACACTTTTACAAAATACTCAGTTAACCTATTTATCCAGCTGTTGCAATGTGATCCTTCACATCAAAGATGATAGAGTTTGCTTGCTAAATCAGGAATCCCATTCCTAACAAACTAATGTGGTTCTGTCTTCATTTACATCCTATTCACAGCTTCACCAGCTTTGGAAAGCAATGGACACCAAAGGAGAAACTTCTCTTCAAATCAGCATCAAGCTTTTCACCTCTGAAAAATGGAAGCTAGATGCTTTTTTTAAAATTATAAGCTCCTTCAAATGATCAAAAAATATTCACCCACTCTCAAGAATTTGTTAGGGTAGAGGTCCCTCTACATAATGGATAACCATACATACTCCATATGTGCTGGAAAAGCCAGGTGCAAGGAGATGACTTTCCTTTTGAATTCTAATACTCCTTGTTCTTAGAGAAGAAAAAAAGTGGAAGCTTGAGAGCAGTACAGAGGTGTTGATTTTTATTTTGTTTTGGTATCGTTTCATTTCCTTGCAAGACTGGTAGCTGGTGCACATCTGTGCCTCTGGAGCTGCAGTGCTGAAAAATGACAGCAGCTAAATACAAAGATGATGACAGAAGAAGCTTTTTCTGTTAGGTGCTGAAATTTATTTTTCAGGATAGGTGGCAGCTCTCTCCATCCTCACTGTTTTCATACAGTCATCTGATCAATAGATGGTACCTATTTCATCACAAACCAGCATATTAGCAACTTCAGGATGGGGGAACTTGTTTGTGTGCACGTGCTTTAAATAAACTTCCAGGCCCAGATCCTCAGCTGATGTAAATTGGCAAAGCTGCATTAAATTATATGGCTTAGTTGTATTGAAGCCAATAGACGAATAGGCCAATAGACCAATGAGACCTGCCCCTAAGTATCTTGCAAAGATACAGAAAAGTGAGGATTGTAAGTTGCTTTTCTGACTATGCTTGGTGGGTTTGGACTAGGACTAATCCAGTTACCAGTTCTCAAGAGAAGTAGAAGTATTTGTGCACTGTTCAGCTTTCTTAAAAAGCCATAGCCTTATTCTCTTTTGCAACAGTTAGGTGCATACAGAAAGCAGAATTATACCTTTTAGCTAATAGGAAACATTTGGTTTGGTAAACTTTAAGCAGATTTAGAATGTTCTGTAGGGATCCTGGTCCTAGCAGACTTTATTCAGGCAAAACTATAAAATGGAGAAGACAGCAAGAAGAGTCTTAAATTGTACCAGCTCTTTGGGGCAAAGGCAAGATTACATTCTATATTTATCCAACACAATCCACAATGGTATTCTGGTCCACTGCCAGCAAAAAATGTATTTTATAGGTTTCTGTGAGGGGGAGAAAGGAGCAAGTGGAGGAGTATTAAAGGTTTCTTGGAAAGTTAGACTTCCAGTTACCCTCAGCAGCATCCAGAGTTAGTCATCTTCAAAATCACTTTGGTGCTTTTGAAAAAAATCTCACTTATCTTTAATGTACAGTGACTAGCACAAAGGGGCATTGATTCCACCTGGGTCTTCTAGACACCAGTGTAATACGGATTATAGATTGTAACAATTTGATCGAGTCCTGTGGCGTTTATGCAGGTGAAAGTTCGGTTAACTTCAAAAGGAGTTTTGGCTAAACAGGAATGGCAGAGAACAAACCCTTAGTTTGCCATTCAAAAATCCCTCTGACAAAGATAAGAACGTATTTAAAATAGTAGCCATGATTTTTCTTATCGAGCAAAATGTAGCTAATATATTCCAAGACTAGAAAATAAACAGGGCTAGTAAAGCTGCTGAAAATAAATTTCTGGTCATTGTTAAGTCTCTCCTTTTCTCTGTATAAAGAAGAATAATACTCTGAGTTCTACATCATCTTCCCCCTAAATTAATACGATAATGTTAGCTTTACTTCACATCCCCCTTGGAAATGTTCTTCTGTAAACAGAATGGAATTAAGCCTTATTATTTCCATAGCATTTCATATTTACTCACTGATATGGTAATAAAGTACTAAGTGTATAAAACGTTTGGCAAATAAACCCTTTTCCACAGGACACATTTTTAAAAGAAAGGTTATTTTCTGAACCTCTTGCAGCAATTTTTTTGTTTGTTTTAGTTTAAATCCAAAATATCTTTCTGTAAGCGGAGAGAGAAATCACAAAACTGGCAGAGTATATAAATCTAAACAAAGGCATAGCAGGACAGCTCTGCATCCAGGGCAACCGCACAGGTCAGCAAAGACGGTGCCCAGAGTTGCTGCCCCAGGCATCCTGCCCCCCTTCTGTTATGCTACTGGATCTAAAATAAAATCCTGGGCCACCAGGACACAAGCATCTGTCATGATGCTATTTTCAGTTGAAAACTTTACAGCAGGCGTACCCAACTGCTGGCCCACGGGCCAGATCTAGACCACAGCACTATGTCATCCAGCCCACGGGCTCCCTCCAGGTCCAGAAATTTGGCAGTAGGGGGGCAATGGCACCGCTCCCTGCTGCCAAATGTCCAGACCTATGGGAAGCCCCAGGCTCTGCATGCTGGATATGATACCTGATCCCAGCACACGGCGCTGGGTGGGGGTAGTGCCAGGCCCCAATGCCTAACTGTGGTGTGGGAGGTTGGGAGGGGACAGTTCTGGGCCCCTCTGACCCAGTCCCAGTGGAAAGAGGCAGTGCTGGGCCCCAAGACCTGATCTAACCCACAGATCGACCCCCACCACACATCTGACCCATAAGGCCAGGAGGTTGAACATCATTGTTTTAGGGAGATTTCTCTGATCCTCTGCTAACGTTGCAAAAGAATGGAAAGGACCATGCAGGACATAACCACCCACCAGTGTGTGAAGCTGCACTCTGCCCTGTACAGAGGTATGGTCCCCCCCCGCCCAGGCTATCTTTTCCAGTTTTTTTCCACATGGAACTTAATTCAATTCTACTTCCAAAGGGACTTCTATGATGGAAAAAGTGGCAACTGTCTTTTTCCTTTGAACATGGCCCAATATCACAAGATGAAGAAATAATCCATGACTGGAAAAACCCAGTTTATCCAAGAATGAGTCAGTGTTCATTCATAAAGTAAACCAGCGTTTATTGGGTGTATATCTTACTATCACAATAGGCATTTCATTTCCTGGTTCCCAAAAACATTTCTCCAGCAAACAAATTGACTCAAAAGACAAACAATTCATAATTTTGCTAATTAGAGTATCATCTTTACAAAGAAACTTAAGTATATACAATTCTTCTATTAATAATTGATAGGTAAACATGATAATAGTAAGATGCTTATAATATTATATCATATGACCAGTCTCATATGAGATTTCCCAAGAACAGGACATACAGTAATAATCAGAGCTTGTGTGTCCTCCTACATGTAATTTTTAAGCTGAATAGTCACGGACATGTCTCTAAAACATGAGAAGTACTTGAAATTCAAATGCTAAAACCAAAGCTTCTTGAAAGTTACCTGAACATCCCTGGTTTGGAAATCTCCCAAGATCAAAGTTGTGTGTCAGGTTTCTAGTCTTTCCTAATTATAGGCCACAGTAAAAATTCTATGTTTTTTTTGTTTTGGTAGTGTTGAGGTTTAGCTGTTGCCATGATGGTCCAGCAAATATACGAGAGACAAGAATTCTCGTGAATGCCACGGTATCTTTTTGGACCAACTACATGCATCTTTCCTGTGAAGCCTGACGCAAGGTATTGGGATATCTGGCTTGCCTATGTCTATCCCAACTGTGCAGTCAGTCCAGTAAAAGGTACTAACCACAAACATTTGTTCCTCTTGCACGTTTCTTTTGTGACGTTGTTCCTACCCTGAATAAAATTAAGAAATTTGGAGAGACAAAAATAATAAACAACCGTCAGCCAGGCATTTTGAGACATCAGAAAGCATCTGGGTTTGGACTGCTTTAAGCTACAGAGAAAAATAAGTTTGTTCTTATTTTATTCAAACCTGCTCTCCATCCTCAGGAGCAATAGTGCAATTGAGTTATAATGACATATGGTGGCAATTTTGGTCTTCATTCATAGATGTATCTCAGTGCAGATTGCAGAGCTGGAAGTCCTTCTCCGTGTGACAAAACAGCACCCAAAGCAGTACAGTTTGGGCCTTTAGAAGGAGAAAGACAACAAATCTGAGGGAAGAGCAGCAAAAACGTTAAGGGCTAGAGGAAAAGGCCTTGTGTAAAAACAAACAAAAAGCTAAATATAGCCAACACTGGACAAAGAACGACTAAGAACTAGATTTTTTTTAAGTACAGTAATGGAAGTTAGACACTTTTGAAAATCTCATTAGGTGCTTTTTGGCAGCTCCTAGTGCCCAAATCAATGCATTTCAAAATCTGGCTCTAAGAGGCAGTTGAGGTGAAGAGCTAATAATCATTAAATCGTTATGGAGTAAAAATACCAGAGTGTTAAAAATCATTCAGATTGGTCCAGGGGGCAATTTTAAAGAATAAAGAATTGAAACTAGACAAGATGAAATGGCAAGGAAGAATGGTTTGCTAGTTAAGGAACTGGAGTAGGACTGAAGATACATATATTTCATTTCCAGTTCTGCCACAGTCTTCCTGTTTGACCCTGAACAAGATGCTGTTACTCTCTCACCAACATGAGATGCTTAATGCACAGCAGACTAATCCTACTGTGCATTAGCGCATCATGGCAGAAGCCATGCTAATGAGCATTAGTCTACTGCACATTTACCATCACAAGAAGACCGGGCACCTTTGCTACTTCTAATACGAGTTGGTACCTCATATTAGCAGTACTAAACTTCATGCACAGTAGCTACAGTGCATTAATGTAGGTGTAGACGCACCCTCTTTGTCTCATTTCCTAATAATTAAAACAGGTAGCATTTCCTTACTCATATACCTCTGATTGTCTTATCTATTTTGACTGGAAGCTCTTTGGGCCATGGACTGTCTTTTACTCTGTTTGTCAAATATCTATTATGGGGCCCTGCTCTCAGCTGAAACTCCATAGGGCCTAATACACAGTAAATAACCACTGCAATTCAGAAACACTTAAATGAATGTTACCGAAAGTATAAGGAGGTAAACTCAGTGCCCAGAATACAAGGACGCTGATTAAAACCCAGTTCATTGGTTTCATGACAAGCACTGATCTGTAGTCTGGATGTAAAGAGCTGTGAAGCATGAATTGTTAGTCATCTTTTCCCTGGAATTTACTAGTCTGGTCTATTCTTTTCTACTCACCAACAATCCAGGTCTCCAGCTCCTGTGCATTGAAGATGGGTTATGGAGGATATTTAAAAGGCTTCATCTGAAAGCAGTCTTTGTGATAGCTGGACAAAGGGAGAAATTAAAAAGTCAAATACTTTAAAAATCACATTCCTAGCGTCTCCACAGATAAACCGCCTGCACTTCTAACACTAAGCAACATTTCCCACTTTGTTCATGTGACAAAGGGAACTTTATGACTAAGATACTAGCAGCAGGGTGTCAGGTTTGCAAGCTGGAACATCCTACTTTCTGCTCTCAACACCATTGTATGATACTGCTCATTTTGAACTCCAGTGTCATTCTGTAATATCATTGTTTTATAACTCAGTTTTAAGAGTCAGCATTACTATTTCTGTTCTGGTCACAGATGCGCTCTGTAACCCACTAATCCAATGGCCATTTACCCCTCTTCCAAATGTTGACTGCTGAACCCAAACTGAGGGACTGTTAAGTCTAGCCACAAAGGATGGGAAGAACAACACAGTGCAGCAGATAAACTGGTAGCAGCCAGCATATGAAGCTCAGTGTAAGCAGTGAGCCAGGGTTGTACTTAACACAAGGAGGCCCCCAACTCATTTGCCATGACTGTAAGATAAAGAAAAAGAATTAGGAATAACTAAAAAGAGAGTGAGAGAGAAAAGAGGAAAGGGACGGGCAGGGGAAGCAATGATACTAGGATGCACGTAAATAATAGGTAACAGGTATGCACAATCAGAAAATAAAATTATGGCATACTCAAATCAAATAGACAGAATCACAAATAGGCAAAAAAAGTGGAAAAGATAAATGAAACTCAGAGCTGGAAATAAAATAAACAACTTGCTTTGATTTGATCACTTGGGCCGCATCCAGATGACCACGGCTGTTGTTTCCCAGGGAACAAGTAGCAGTAGTGTACCTTGTACCACTGCTACTTGCCCCTGGGGAACACCCATGTTACATGCACTCTGGCATGCAGCAAGTTACCCCAGGTGGGGTAACTATGCTGTCCCTAGCAGCCTTACCTGGGGTCCTGAGGGAGCTGCAGCCATGGTGCTCCTGCAGCTGCAAACCTGGCCAGCAACCAGAGTATGGGCTCCAGCTCGCCAGGCTCCACTTTTGGGGAGCACATGCTGCTGTCATGTGTACTGCCCCGCTTTTTTTTTTTGACCATGAGGTTTTTTTGACCACAGGATTTCCTGGGGTCAAAAAAAACAAAACAAAACAAAACAAAAACCAAACAAACATAAAAAAGAAAACAACCCCCCCCCCGACCCCCCACCAGGGCAGGAGAACAACAAAACCCCAAAACAAAAACGGGAGTCATGAGTCCAGCCAGGTAGGCATCCGGCCTCTTCTTAAAGAGCCCCAGGGTAGGGGCCAGCACCACTTCCCTTGGGAGTTGGTTCCAGCTCCTAGCCGCCCTAACTGTGAAGTAGTTTTTGCGGATGTC
>NW_017729025.1:143525028-143533876 GCF_001723915.1 Gavialis gangeticus
TGCATGTGCTGTGTGTGGCGCTGCAGACAGGTCTGAGGTGCCATATACTGAAGGTCTGTGCTCATTTGGACATGGCCTTGGGGTTAGGGAGGAGGGGGGAGCTCCACTCTTATTACCGTGTGAAGTAGCATCAATATATGTCTTTTCCTGGTGAAGTTTCACTCCAGACACGTTATGTCACTGGGATCCTGCTTACTCCAGATGGTTCAGAGAATGGTTCAAAGAAGTGTCTAACAGACTAAAGCATTATACAGACATTTTCCCTATCCTTTGGATTTATACGAATGCTTGGTAATTAGTCCCACAAATTGAATGGTCTTCTAACAGTATATAAAGTTATGCATATGCAACAGAGTTATAAACTAACACACCTTCAAAGCACAGGAACAGAATTGTTGTACCAACCTTTCATTCATTATATAAAAATGATCATCAAGCCAAAAAATCAGTTTGATGTTGTGTTATTCAGAAATGTACAAGTGTTGAAAAAATAGTAGAAGTTTAAAAATATAAAAAGCTTTCTCACTTTGCTTCTAAGGGCAATATCCTCTAGACAGACAAGCTGACTTGAAAATCTGGCACAGGTCTGACCTTGCTAGAAATTGGGTCAAGCAAACTGATCCAAGGTTTTGCAAAGCAGAGATCTATCACATGCAACAGCTCGGAAGCACATAACAGTTGTTTTATGTCAATAGTATAACACCCCCTCTAAAAGCTCTTAGAGGGTTTTTTTTTTTCCCCCAATGTCATTATCCCCTTGTAATCACTCTTATTACATGAATCCCTCTTCACAGAAGCCTACTGCTTAAAAGGTAGATTCACACTAGGGAAAGAAGTCACAGGATTCATGAGGCCAGGTCCTTAACTGGTTGAGCTACAATGAGTACAAGTGCCTTAAATAAAATGACAACTGATAAAATATTGCCATTCTGACTCTGTCCATGCTCCCTTGCTGGTAGATGAGATAAAGCTCTTTCACCATAAAAAAAAAATTCAATCCTCAAGTGCTTGTTAGTCAGAAACTTGGCACTCAAGTTTGGAACCTTTGAGTGTGGTAGGCTTGTGTATGCACACACTTGTAAAGAATACATTTGGCAATTCTGAGTCTGAATATTATAGGAAAATAAATAGGGGCGGCTAACTGCTCTCCTCTCCACCTCTGCCATAGTGAAATTCACATGTGGAAGGAACACCTTTCTTCTTCCCTGTGAAAGTGGCGACTGACAACTCTGCAACATGATTCTGCCCCACTCTGTTCGCAGACTATGGGACAGAACGGGCTGACAAGAACCTGCTTTCCTGCTACTGTGAAAATTATGTCCACCAGCTTTGTAGGGAACCGTCAGAAAAACCTGATATAGGATATGGTGTCCAAAGGCTCCAGAGACTGGGCTTATCTCAGTCAGTGCGACTTCACTGGAGATGCACAGAATGCTAGAGCAGAAGTGGGAGGGCACAGAAACTAGCATGGAGACGCACAGCTCCACTGAAATCAACAGTATTACCATTCACATCGGTGGGACGGTTTCACCCAGAGTGACTCCACATGAGCGACTCTGAAATCTCTTGAGATTTAAAGGGAACCCTGGGGAATACATAGATTCTGGTTAGTACTTTTTCAGGAAGCAAAACTTTACCCCCTTACTTTAATGCCACGTATCCCTCCGTGAGGAAAACTCCATAGATTTTCCATCTCCCTGGATGGCTTTTGTGCAAAACGCATATAGGAATGACTGATTTGGTTGCTGACTTTTGTCCTTCAACATTTTTTACAAAGCTCTGAATTCCTTTTTTTTAAACATTTTTTGAAAATAAATGATTGGGCTGAATTTAGACTTCCCAAGTTTAGGCCTCGCTGGAGCATTGATCGTTATATGTACTACTCACACAAAGGCTTTGGAAGTCCGTGGCTGCATCTGCTGCACCATTTCTGTTAAGGCCTTGTTACATATCAGGTGGCTTCTGAAACTTTTAACCTCTGGTTTGTCCACACATTAACACCTGAAATTAGTTTTAAGCACACTTTAGGTGGCTTAAAATTACTCCACTCCAGGGCAGGTTTCTCTCTGATCCATGTTGCCCAGCTCATGTTCCATTATTGTGTGGCCACTCCCCACAGGTGAGCCACCCATGCTGCAGTCCTCCAGCTTCCCAGTATTCAGTGTCCATCCCCTCCCCACCCTCCTGTTCTTTGTGGACAAACTTTCCAACCCCTGAACTCTACTGCCCAGGAGGTGGTTCTGGCACAAAGCCAATTCTCCCCCCCCCACAACACCCAGGGGTGCAACCTTGTGCTCTACAGGCTGTTTGCACAAGCCAGTTAGCCAGGTTGCAGGGCATGGACAGGTCTGAGAGTAGGGGTCTGGGGGGGGAAACAAGGTAGGGGGCCAGATTGGGTCCCCATGAGCTGAGGGATCCCTCCTGGGGTAGGGGCAGTAACTCCTCCAAAAGCACTTTCCCTCACTGCTCCCACCTCCCAGCCACCCCTAGGAGCATGACCAGCATCCCCCACACCCCAATCACAGATAATTAAAACATGAGACCTTCTTTAATTTACTTCCTATTTCTTTTTAAATTATTTTTATTATTATTTCTTTTTATTTTATTCTTCAGTGCTGACTTTTCATTTCACCACACTTCCCTGCCCCCCCATTTCCTCTCCACTGCCCATTTTATTACCCACTCCATCCCATTAACTCTCTGCCTCCCAGTTTCATGTTCCTGCCCCCTCCAGCCCATCTCTCCCATGCCTCCCCCAGAGAGAAGGGACAGAAGCCTGTCCTGGCTCACCAGCCCTATAGAGTGCAAACAGAAGAGACAATTTTCGCCTGATCTGACTACAGAAAGCAGTCTATAGCCATGACCAAACACAAATGCACAGCTGCAGACAGCTTAAAAAATAGCCAGTTGGGTGAAAAGTTGACCCTTCACTGCATGGGGTATCATATAAAGATGCTTTGCACATACCCTTCTGAGTTACAACTGGGAGCTGCACTTCTATCTGCACCCACAGTGGTAACTCACAGCTATAGCTCCTAGCCAGGCCCCTGCTTGCCAGCCCCCTAGTAGCCAGTTACAGCTGTGCAGGCGGGGGACAGTCAGAGGAGATTTTTAGCTTTAAGATGCAACTGCTCCAAACTCAAGCTAGCACTTACACCAATCAACATCTGAACAGCTTGAAGCACAATATGCAACAAGGCCCATTAATACTTAGATACACCGGAGTTATGCACAGAAAAATTCAGAATTATGCCAAATTAATTACATTTTTAAAATTTTTTTTTTACAAGTTAAACTAAATATAACACTATTTGAGCCTTCTTTAGACATATATGCAGGTACTTGTGGGAGGAGGTGGGGGAGTTGGGGGTGGGTGTCAGGTGTGCAGGGGGAAGTGTGTGGGGAGGTTGTGAAGGGGTGTTGGGGAGAGTGTGTGGGGGAGTGCAGGCTCCCCTGCCACATGCCCCCCTCTGTGCACAGCCCCTGCCACCACACCCCTGCAGCCACCACACCCCCTACCACAAACAGCCCCTGCCACCATGCCCCTTCTCCAGTGGCACAGCACTCACCACTACATGTATCCCCCTGCACACAGACCCCACTGCCACATGCCTCCCCTCCCCCCATGCTCAGTCTCCACTGCCACACACCCCGACTCCAGCAGGCCCTCAGGGCACTCCTAGCTGCAGTTAGAAAAAGCCCCTAGCAATGTTTGGCTCCAGCGTATCTTGGGGGCTGCACGTGCTGGCGGGTGACTTCAGGCCAGACCAGGTTGACTCTGTGCCAGCATGTGGGACTTGTGGCACTGCAGGCAGGAACCACATGCAGTCTCAGGTACTCAGCTGCAGTCGTGTGCCAATGGGGGCTCTGCCTGCCACAGCCAGGAGTGCCCCCAAGGACCCACCACTGGCTGCTGCCACCAGTGGCAAGGGCTGTGCACCATGGGGTGGGGGACATGTGACAGGGGTCCTGCACCCACCAAGAAACCCCAAACACACCCTCATGCCCATCTTCTTCTGCAGGCAGGAGCTCCCCTTCCCACTCACTAGCTACACCCTGGGGAATTACACAATACTATTCCATTATGCACAAAATTATGGGGGCGCATAATTGCATAATTCCCTGGGGTGTACTTAGAGCATGGTTTTGTCTTTCAAGACTTACATTGGGAGGGCAGGGGGTAGCATTGTAGCTAGTTTCAAAGTTTCAACTACTGTTTCTAACTTTTTGTTTCTAACTATTTCTTCTGTTCCTGTACTTGTAGCAATCTATTGGACGCATACTGCACCATGCTTCAGGACTTCCAAAAGGAAGTACTAAAGCATGGCACAGTAACTGCCCATACTGACACAAACTAACACAGCGCAGTTAGTTTTACCTGCTACTTCGTTGTAGCAGCATGCTAAAATGAGGGAGCACACCACTATGGCAAAGTAGCTGCCAGTCACATGTAGACCCACGTGGTCACTATGTCACTGTAGCATGTCCCTATATTGATGTGACATGTAGCCGTGCCCATCATGCATCTGCACAGCTCACTACCATGCCAACAGGACTTGAGATTTCCAGTGCTTCAGTGCCTCTATTGTTTCTTGTAACTCCTTTCCTTTATTTCTCACTTACTGTGTTAACTTTGTAGAATGCTGCTTTAACCACTGGAGAGCCATCTCCATTGCCTGCAGCATTCTACATTTTTACCTTTACTATTTTTCAGACCTGCTACTTTTGTTATACTTTTTTGGATTACTGTCCAAGTTTCCCCACTCTCTTTCTTAAAGTCATATAGACTGCCTTTTTTCATTACTCAGAGAGTGTCCATAATTCATTAAATTTTAGGAGAATTATTAAAGGGATGGGATTCCTTAGCTCATAATTCTCTGCTATCACAGACTGTGACCCTACAAGAGGGCAGTTTGCCACTTACCAAATCAGCAGTCACAGGTTTACCAGTGTCAGAGTCACCATCCTGTTATGGGTGTTCTTCCATAGTCTTATAATGCAGGCACTGGACCATCCTGAGCCTAGCATAAGCATCCCTTCCACACATCTCATGATAAGATTGCACATCTTCTGTCAGCAGCCTGAGCACATTTGTACATTGCAACTTCTGCTTGTAGAAGGGGTCCATGCATTGGTTGGGTTTGTTGGTCAGACTTACTGTGGACAATGCTTTAGCAAAGCCTTTGTGTGAGCAGTATCTATATCTATCTCAATGCCCCAGCAAGGCCTACACCAAGTACACACAAACAGATCCTAAAACCACTGTAAAAACATATAGGTCTACATAGTTTTAAGAGAGTTCCTCTAAACTGGTTATGTTTTTTCACAGCTTGGTTCCATTGACTCCAGCAGAGTCAGAATTTCACCTTAGGAGTATGACCAGTAGTTCACATTACCTTTGAATGCTAAAGCATGTATGTGCCTGAACAAGTATGTATACAATGTGAGGCAAAGGCTATACAAACCATGCTATGGTGTCAGGACATCTTCTCAGAGCTCCAAGCCTCTCCCCACTCTTCTGCTGTGTGTCAACAGGGAACAGACTTGCTATAACTCCTTACCCCAGCTAATCTCAGTATTCACAGTCCCTAACCACATTTTGTAGCTCCAGTAGAGGAAGTATGGCAGCGTTTGCAATTTTCACCTTTGGTTTGCAAAATATAATAGATCCTCACCTCCACAGAAATGCAATACCTGGAATTGTCAATTGCTCTGAAAACATGTTTCACCATGGACAATGAACAGCAAGGCATATAAAGCAGAAAAAGGATTTATGACATAAGGAAGATAGAGCATAAACATAACTATAGGGTGGAAGACGGAATGCAAGAAATAAACAGGTAAAATTCCACCCACTTCTCTAAGCTAGAATCAGTGTCAGAGATTTCTTTAACTGATTTAACTCAGTCAGTGATCCAGCCAGCTTTCATAAAATTGCCCCAGTGTCCCTAGCTAATGGATGGACCTAGGAAATTGCAGGAAAGCTGAGGAAGTACAGGCTGGATAAACGGACTGTAAGGTGGATAGAAAACTGGCTGGAACATCAGGCTCAGAGGGTAGTAATTAATGGCTTGATGTATAGGTGGCAGCCAGTCTCAAGTGGAGTGCCCCAGGGATCAGTCCCAAGGCTACTTTTGTTCAATACCTTCATCAGCAACCTGGAAGATGGCATAGAGTGCACCCACAACAAGTTTGCAGACAACACCAAATTGGAGGAAGTAGTAGGTACACTAGAGGATAGGGCTAGGATTTAGAGTGACCTAGACAAATTGGAGGATGGGACCAAAAGGAATATCATGAGGTTCAACAAGGACAAGTACAAAGTCCTGCATTTAGGACATAAGAATCCCATTCACTGCTACAGCCAAGGGCTGACTGGCTGGGCAGCAGCTCTGCAGAAAAAGATATGGGGGTTATAGTCGACAATAAGCTGAATATGAGCTGACAGGGTGCCCTTGCTGCAAAGAAGGCTAACAACATACTAAGCTGCATTGGTAGGTGTGTTGCCAGCAGGTCAAGGGAAATGATTATTCCCCTCTACTCGGCACTAGCGAGGCTACATCTGGAGTACTGTGTCCAGTGTTGGGCCCCCTGCTACAGAAAGGATGTGAACAAATTAGAGAGAGTCCAGCGGAGGACAAGGAAAATGGTGAGGGGCTTGGGCACATGAGTTATGAGTAGAGGCTTAGGGAACTGGGCTTATTTACTCTAGATAAGAAAAAAACAGAGGGGATTTAATAGCAGCCTTCAAGTACCTGAAGGGTGGTTCCAAAGAGGATGGAGTTATACTGTTCACAGTGGTGGCTGATGACAGAACAAGGAGCAACAGTCTCAAGTTGCAGCTACAGAAGTTTAGGTTAGATGTTAGGAAGAATTTTCTCACTAGGAGGGTAGTAAAACACTGGAACAGGTTACCCAGAAAGGTGGTGGACTCCCCATCCTTGGAGGTTTTTAAGACCTGGATGGACAAAACTTTGGCTGGGATGATCTAGTTGGGGGTGGTCCTGCTTTGAGTAGGGGGTTGGACTACATGACCTCCTGAGGTCCCTCTAGCCCTAATTTTCTGTGATTCTAAATAGTAACAGTAGTAACTCTAAGCCAAGGAAGAATCTATGCATGACACACAGGGTGCCTCAAAATTAATCCTGCATTAGAGGTGTAGCTATGATACTGTACCTTGCATCAAACCCAAGTACCAAGTTGGGCTCTGGTATTCAACACGAGTCTAGGGCAGATAATCCTCTCTCACAGGCCTTGAAAGAGTTGTAGACCTAATCCATGGTGGTAACTTCAATAGCTCCTGCATAGACTAGATGTAGACCCACCCATACACACACAGAGTTGTGGGGGGGCAGGCTATGAGAGGAGAAGGGGAGGAAATGGTTGAAAGATCTGGAGTCATCTATAGCAGGGGTGCCAACCTGATTCATCAAGAAACTCTCAGCCTAGCAAGCAAGAAACCACCATGTTTAAACATGCATAAGAGAGGAGGTCAGGACTCTAGAAGGAGGAGTTAAAATTTTCTGCATAGGTATTAATCTACTAAAAGCTGAGATTAAACTGCCTAGGTGCTGCAGAAGAGATAATCAGTCAACTCTAAATTCTTTTCACTCTTCTCAAGGTCACAGTGCTGAATAAACCTTCTTCCATTTTGAAAGGAAAAAGTACTCTAATCTCTGGGACCCAACTTCTAGGACCAGCCTCTGATCTGTCCTCAGTTATGCACATTCCAGCTAATAGGGTTGTACATGTGTAACCGAGGGCAAAAGATAGCCACTTCTAGCTTTCCCATTAAAGTAGTCTGGAGTGCCAAGTTCTTTCACAAACCAGGTTTAAAGCAATCAAACACCCAAGTGGAATAGTCCTCATTAGCTGCTTCAAAACAGTTTCTTTCAAGTTTCAATAACAGCCTTTGCATTTATGTTAATTAGCTGCTGCAGAAAAGGGAAACGTTTCAGACTTCCGTGGGATTTACCAGCCAGGCTGCTACCTGGCTAACTGCAAGCCTCCCATAGATAACCTCAGTGCTTTGAAATCATGGGAAAAAGTCTTCTAGTTTTGGGGGTTTTTTGGTTTGGGGGACTAGCAGACAGCATAAGCAAGGATTAGGTCCCTTCTGCCTAGACCTTTCTGAGCACAGAACATTCCAAGAGATGCAAGAAAGAACCATCAGCCTGGGGTGGGGGTTGACTAACTTAAGATGCTCCAGGGACTGGAAAGGGCCCCAGTTAATTTAGACAGCACTGGCAGCTTGAGTTATACCAGAGCTGTCTAACTTCTGAGCAGCTGGGGGCCAAACCCCCACCTGGCCATGTGTGGCAGAAAGCCACCTTGGTTTCTCCCCAAAATCTCTGTGCTGTGACCATTTGATTAGGATGGGTCCAGCAGAGGAGGCACACTCTTACCCTCTCTCTTTAGGTAGTCTGAGCTGGCTACATTCCTGAGGGAGGGGGGAAACCTGCTCTCTCTGCCTGCGTGACTGGTATCAGCTACCTGGGTGAGGGGCATCTACCTGGTGGGCTGGAGTCTGCCCAGCAACTAGTGATGTATTTCAAATTGGTTGGCCAACAGCCAACCGGAGCTGGCCTCCACTGGACCAGGTGAATGAGGTCACAGGGGCTATATAAGTTAAGACGGCCCAGGAGGACGGTGCAGCAGCCATGCGGGGGACTCAGAGGAGCTTTACCATCTGAAACTGGCTCTCTCCCCCAAAACTCACGAGCTAGAAACAGCCTGCCTCCAGAGGGAAACTTCACCTGCCTTTGGAAGATGCTTGTGAGTAAGCTACTCAAGATCTGATTAGGTATCTAGCTGGCAGTAACTCAGACGCGTGATCAAAAGGCTACCT
>NW_017729025.1:143533901-143535975 GCF_001723915.1 Gavialis gangeticus
AGGATGGAGTTATACTGTTCACAGTGGTGGCTGATGACAGAACAAGGAGCAACAGTCTCAAGTTGCAGCTACAGAAGTTTAGGTTAGATGTTAGGAAGAATTTTCTCACTAGGAGGGTAGTAAAACACTGGAACAGGTTACCCAGAAAGGTGGTGGACTCCCCATCCTTGGAGGTTTTTAAGACCTGGATGGACAAAACTTTGGCTGGGATGATCTAGTTGGGGGTGGTCCTGCTTTGAGTAGGGGGTTGGACTACATGACCTCCTGAGGTCCCTCTAGCCCTAATTTTCTGTGATTCTAAATAGTAACAGTAGTAACTCTAAGCCAAGGAAGAATCTATGCATGACACACAGGGTGCCTCAAAATTAATCCTGCATTAGAGGTGTAGCTATGATACTGTACCTTGCATCAAACCCAAGTACCAAGTTGGGCTCTGGTATTCAACACGAGTCTAGGGCAGATAATCCTCTCTCACAGGCCTTGAAAGAGTTGTAGACCTAATCCATGGTGGTAACTTCAATAGCTCCTGCATAGACTAGATGTAGACCCACCCATACACACACAGAGTTGTGGGGGGGCAGGCTATGAGAGGAGAAGGGGAGGAAATGGTTGAAAGATCTGGAGTCATCTATAGCAGGGGTGCCAACCTGATTCATCAAGAAACTCTCAGCCTAGCAAGCAAGAAACCACCATGTTTAAACATGCATAAGAGAGGAGGTCAGGACTCTAGAAGGAGGAGTTAAAATTTTCTGCATAGGTATTAATCTACTAAAAGCTGAGATTAAACTGCCTAGGTGCTGCAGAAGAGATAATCAGTCAACTCTAAATTCTTTTCACTCTTCTCAAGGTCACAGTGCTGAATAAACCTTCTTCCATTTTGAAAGGAAAAAGTACTCTAATCTCTGGGACCCAACTTCTAGGACCAGCCTCTGATCTGTCCTCAGTTATGCACATTCCAGCTAATAGGGTTGTACATGTGTAACCGAGGGCAAAAGATAGCCACTTCTAGCTTTCCCATTAAAGTAGTCTGGAGTGCCAAGTTCTTTCACAAACCAGGTTTAAAGCAATCAAACACCCAAGTGGAATAGTCCTCATTAGCTGCTTCAAAACAGTTTCTTTCAAGTTTCAATAACAGCCTTTGCATTTATGTTAATTAGCTGCTGCAGAAAAGGGAAACGTTTCAGACTTCCGTGGGATTTACCAGCCAGGCTGCTACCTGGCTAACTGCAAGCCTCCCATAGATAACCTCAGTGCTTTGAAATCATGGGAAAAAGTCTTCTAGTTTTGGGGGTTTTTTGGTTTGGGGGACTAGCAGACAGCATAAGCAAGGATTAGGTCCCTTCTGCCTAGACCTTTCTGAGCACAGAACATTCCAAGAGATGCAAGAAAGAACCATCAGCCTGGGGTGGGGGTTGACTAACTTAAGATGCTCCAGGGACTGGAAAGGGCCCCAGTTAATTTAGACAGCACTGGCAGCTTGAGTTATACCAGAGCTGTCTAACTTCTGAGCAGCTGGGGGCCAAACCCCCACCTGGCCATGTGTGGCAGAAAGCCACCTTGGTTTCTCCCCAAAATCTCTGTGCTGTGACCATTTGATTAGGATGGGTCCAGCAGAGGAGGCACACTCTTACCCTCTCTCTTTAGGTAGTCTGAGCTGGCTACATTCCTGAGGGAGGGGGGAAACCTGCTCTCTCTGCCTGCGTGACTGGTATCAGCTACCTGGGTGAGGGGCATCTACCTGGTGGGCTGGAGTCTGCCCAGCAACTAGTGATGTATTTCAAATTGGTTGGCCAACAGCCAACCGGAGCTGGCCTCCACTGGACCAGGTGAATGAGGTCACAGGGGCTATATAAGTTAAGACGGCCCAGGAGGACGGTGCAGCAGCCATGCGGGGGACTCAGAGGAGCTTTACCATCTGAAACTGGCTCTCTCCCCCAAAACTCACGAGCTAGAAACAGCCTGCCTCCAGAGGGAAACTTCACCTGCCTTTGGAAGATGCTTGTGAGTAAGCTACTCAAGATCTGATTAGGTATCTAGCTGGCAGTAACTCAGACGCGTGATCAAAAGGCTACCT
>NW_017729025.1:143536288-143549058 GCF_001723915.1 Gavialis gangeticus
GGGCTGCCAAGCCACATTTCCAGGGACAGAAGCTAGTAGAGAAAGCTGGAGGAGAGAGAGGCAGCTTGAAGACTCTGGTGACAGCAGCAGGAGAGCAGTAAGGGAGCAGTGGCTGGACAGGAAGCCTAAGCGTCAAAAGTTAACCCCTCGTGGACTGGAAGTGACCCACAGACTGCCAGTTGGACAGCTCTGAGTTACAGTAACTACCAGGGCTGCCCTACAAGCTACAATACTACCCAGGATGCCCCAGTGTCATACCCCCATTGCCAGTATGCTCAAGTCTGTACTCTAAGACTTGCCAGGGGATCTTTGGTGTTGGCTGCCTCAAGATGGTTTGATAGTCTGGCCCATCCTGAAAACCTAAGATGTGTATGGTAAACATCTTAGAAGGACTGATGTCAAAGTGTTAAATGGATCTTCTAAATGAAGGGCAGTTTCCTGAGTAACTTGGAGGTTGATAGATAGTCATGGAATGTGGAAAGGGGATGGAAATGATAATGCACTGATAGGCAAGAAAGGAATACTATATAGCTCTGTGCACCCATGTGCTAGCTTGTAATTGGACAGTTCAAAGATGAGCTTTGTATAAAGATGCATGTTTTCTGGAGAGCTTTGGTTGTGTGTACCCTGCCTTATTTCCCCTTTGTTAGTTAGACTGACCAACTGTCAATGAATAAAGATTAACTGATTTCTACTTGATGTCTTTTCCTGCTGACACAAGTTAGAATTATTGTGCAATGGGATCTAATCCCCCATCCCAACCCTTGCAAGTCCTCCCATGCCACGTATGCAAGGTGGTATAGTTGGTATACTGAAAAACTACCCCTGTTGAGGAGTTTAAACCCTGTACCTGGCATCCCTGCTGGGATTTCTTGGGTACAGGAGATCAAAGTCTCTTGGCAAGGGAAGATGAAGAGAATTTAAAGCCCAACCCCACAAGAGCCTTTGATCTCTTGTGCCTGGCCCCCCTAGCAGCTCTACAGAGTGCAGGGTTTTAACTCCTAGGTAGAGGGGATCCCCTGAGCTCCCCTTGTAAGCATCCTGCAGCACAGTGCTGTAAATCTAGGGATGCCCTGCAGGCCAGTCCTGACAATCATCTGATAGTTGGCACCAGCCCTCAGGCAACCCCAGGCCTGTTGGAGACCCAGGCAGCCACCGGCTGGGAGACCTAAAGCTGTTCAGGGCTGATCCTGACAATCAAGTAACTAATTGCTGGGCATCAGCACCAGACAGCCCCAGTTTGTGTACATGCCACACACATAATTTAAGATACCATACAAACCATCCATAAAAATGTCCCACATTTTAAATAGAACATGTATATGGCTGGTTTGCCATTTTAAACATGTAGCACTATTGCCATTTGTCATATATGCAATACATGGCATTTATGTCAAAAACCTTTTATGACATGTGTAGCATGTGCCAGCATCCTTTTACTCACAGGAGAACCTGCAGCAGTGGGCATGGAAGAAGTATCCTTGGAAGCTGCAACACTTGAAAGGCAGGCTTACAGGCGCCTCCTGCAGCTCCTGTATGGGGAGAGCTTTCCCTGGGACAGAACCAGGGCTTGCTGAACTTCTTTACAGTACTCTGCTTATCTGGTAGAAAGAGTATAGGGTGTGGATCACACTTTGGAATCTATGAAAATTCACCATATTTACTTGAATACAAGATGATCCTGATTATAAGACAACCCTCCCACTCCCACCCCCAATAATTAGATTCTGTACATGGAAAAATTATAAATTTATTATAATTTTCCAGGTATAGAATCTAATTATTGGAGGTTTGCCTTGAATTTGACCCCTTCCCACTGCTACAGCAGGGAGAATAAATTTGAGGGGGTCTGATGGCCCCTTGCCCTCTGCCCCCCAACTTCTTTCCTCTCCTTACTCCTCAGACACTGCTGTCCTTCAACGCATGGAGGTAAGTGGCAAATTTGAAAACACCTTGAAATACCTGTAGTGATTTACATACAGCACCTATAAACTGGGTTCATCTGGAATTGATGCATTTGACTTTTCTGAAACTGCTGCAATCTTTAGCACAGGTACTCCATAAACACACTTTTAAGCATCACTTTTCCATCTATTTATATAGTACAAACCTTTCTTTTTTAATTTCATGTCTCAGGCCAAACCAGCCAAATCAGTTCCAAATTCTATCAACTGAAGCAGGGCTCAATCGTTCGAAATTCATGCGGTGCTACCACTGCCGAGTATCCTACCTCCCAGACTTCACCCTGGCACTTCAGATACTCCCAAATCCATGGCAGGCATCCTATATGCAAGAAAAGAGCACAGGAGCAGGCTA
The DNA here is from genome assembly GCF_001723915.1 of Gavialis gangeticus. Taxonomy (NCBI): domain Eukaryota; kingdom Metazoa; phylum Chordata; order Crocodylia; family Gavialidae; genus Gavialis; species Gavialis gangeticus. Next base: position 143,538,605 of record NW_017729025.1, read on the forward strand.
GAGGGAAAGCCCATGAACAATCCTTATCACCATAAATTGTGTAGCCAAGATGCTCCCACTGGGAAGTTATAGTAGACTCTCACAGGATGGGGGAACTGTCTTCAGTGCAATGGACAGGTGTCCACCCTCATTCAAGGATGGAAAGAAGGGGATATCCCCTGTCAGGTATGTAAAATCACCTGGGCCGAAACCATCTTCATGGTATATCCCCTGCCAGGTTAGTACAAACCATGCATAGCTCATGATTTACTATACAGTTCATTGGGCTGGGCCTAACCAGAATCAACAGCATTTCAGTCCATAGTGACCCCACAAGTCAGCACTGCTCAATATGTATGTGCACCCCAGATACCATGCACAAAGGATCCATGTCCTAATTAGCCCTCAACTCATGACTGCAACTGGGTGTTCCTATCATGGGTCCTGGGATCCTTCAAAAATTTACATGCAGATGAAGTACAGGACAATCTGGTCCACCTCATTGAGGGCTGGGCCACTCTATTTATATGTGACAGGCTGAGAAAGGGTGCAACAGAGGGATTCTGGCTTAACTGTTTGGGGCCCCATTTTATGACGTCTGCCAGACATTTAAAGCTGGTGAAGAAACAGGATCCATTGCAAGTGGGAAAGAAAGGCACAGCTCAGCTGTGGGAGTGAAAAGGAAAGTGAAATATAGTCAACATAGTGGTTCACCATGACTTAAAAAAAAAGTTGGCACTGAGGGGGACTGTGCTCAATGGGCACAACCATATATTAGGAGTGTGCAAAGCGGGCCCCATTCGATTCAGATTAGGCCTGACTCAGGGACAGAGATTCGACTCATTGGTTTGGATCACTGCCCCCGATTTGATTCGGCCAAATCCAAATCTGAAGATTCGAGGCTGATTTGGAGAATCAGCTATTTGAACATAGACACAGCTTTAAAAGTTTTTTCTACATACCTCAAGGTACCAGTGCAGCTTGTGAATGCTGTGATGCTGGGGCACATGGAGCATTCCACAGGGGTGTGGGGGTACCTACAGGTATGTAGAAAAAATATTTAAAGCTCTATGTTCCAATCTCTGAATCTTTCCGAATCTCTCTGAATTGACTCAGAGGGTTCCGATTTGATTCAGAGATTAAAGGGTCCTCTTATTCGATTCAGATTCGGAGATTCAGCCACTGAATCAGGCTGAATCTCCGCCAAATCAAATCAGGGACTGAAGCTTTGCACAGCCCCTGATTTGGTAACATATCTTATTCAGATGGCCTGTACTCCTCCCTAGCTTACTCCTGCGGCCTAGGGGAAATACCATGACCACTATGTCAGTTTTCCTACTTGCAGGGGAAAACCACTTTCTTGGTGGGGGTAGTACCTTGACCAAGGTAATGTATAGTTAACCTTCCACTTTCTCGTCCAGTGGGAAGATCTTGGCCTTACACCCACTTTATGGAAATGGGAGACTCCTCCCCAGCTTGCTCCTTCAGCCATACAGCTGAGTGCAAGCAAAACTCAAGGGCATCCAAACCCCAAGCCTCTGGGTTTGGGCCTGCATGTAGGATACCAGCCAAATGATTTGGAAGCATCTGAAGCTCCAGGCAGGGGTTAAGGATGTTTGCTGGTAGCAGGGCCATATGGTTCTTGACTGACTCATGGATTTGGAATTGATTTGGCTAGGAACATAAAACATTTTCCTTTAAAATAAATAAATAAAAAGCTTGCTCCTGTGGCCTTTGGCTGAGGGCAAACGAAACTCAGGGGCATCAAAACCCCAAGCTTCCGGGCTTGGGCCACAATATAGGATGCTTGCCAATGGATTTGGAAGTATCTGAAGCTCCAAGCTAAAAAGTCTGGGGTGAAGGATACTTGCCGGTTGCAGCACCACATATGGTATTTGAACGACTGAGCTTTGCTTAATCAAAAGTATTAGGATCTGATCTGGCTAATTTGACCTGGAACATGAAAAGTTTTCCAAAATTAAAAAAAAAATTAAAAAAATCTCTGCTTCTTGGCCTCTGGTGGGCTAAGATCAATTATAGTCACTGCACTGGTCTGGTACGCGAGTCAAAATGGTTTTAAATGATACTGTGTAATTTGACCTGGAATGTGAAAAAACTTCCAAAATTAAAAAAAAAAATCTGTGTTTGCCCAATATGGGCCATGTGTTTTACAGTTTTACTCAGTGTTGGTTGCATTTAATCAGCTTCATAGTTGGCTTCCATTACTGAGCACATGCTGCTTTTGGCAGCAGTTTAATAATACACAATGTATTTAATGAGGTTTCCCTGTATATGAATGCAAGACAAAGGGCTTTTTCTCCCATGCTGACTGGGAATAAAACACCTCATTTTGTCTTCAAGTAAATACGGTTGTCCCGGGACATGAGGGATGCAAGAATACTCACCAGCAGCTCAGGAAACAGCACGTGGAGGACGGGAGACAAAATCCATGTGGCTCGTCAGCTGCCTGTTTATACAGCTGCAGCTGGCTGGTGACATCAGCGCTGAATGCTGGCCGGCTCAAATAAAAATGGCGGCGCATGCTGCGGAGCTGGTGGAGAGGGAGAAGAGACAGCAACAGATGTCCCTGCAGCAGAGGCAAGCTGGTACACTGGGTCAGAAGAGTAGGAATGTCCGGGATGGGAGTAAGAAGAGGGTCATCTAGATGACACTGCAGATACAGCTGCGGAGGGACATCAGGATCGCCTTGTACGGACAACAGGGGGTATCCCTGAAGAGATTAGCCCCGGGAGAGAGGGACTGCGAGAGATCCAAGAAAGAGGTGCAACCGAAGAGAGCATCGCCACTGGACCAAGAGGTGCCTTGGAGTAGGCAGGGAACTGAGTGCCTAGGTATAAGGCAGCCAGTGTCCCGTTGAAGTGTGCAGGGCAGTAGTTAAAGGGGCAGTGCGCTCAGTTTTGTGTTGGAGCTTCTTTTTTCTGTTTCTTTTGGTTTTGTTCTTCCCCGAGCTCCAGGGAGATCTGAGGGTAGCGGACCCACACTGTAGGCTAGACAGTGTTGGAGGCCCCCTCCCCCCCCCAGTAGGACCCGGTCGAGGGTCCCAGGAGCGAGACGCTGACCAGCTTGATACCGCTACACAGGAGGCGTGAGGCCAGCGTGTAGGGGTGGCAGAGCCCTGACAGTAACCGCCGAGAGGAACCTTGGGCCAACGAGCAAGCCCGATGAACGACCCTGGACACTGAGGTCATCAAGTCATGGCAGGCGAGCATGGGGTCAAGGAGTCAGGTGGAAGTCACCAGCTCAGGCAGAGGCGCGAGCCCAAGAGTGCGTAACATCCATCACCTGAGCGAGAGCAGCACGAGAGCGACTAGTTGAGTCCCGGCAACGACAGTAGTATTTATGGCTGAACCAAAATATGTAATTGGGGGTTTTTTTCTTTTTTCGATATGACAGAAACAATATGTGGTATCTCTGGTTAGCAGAATCTGACCTCTCATTATTTTAATTAGTGATACAGTACCTGTAACAAGACCACCTAATGAGAATGTTGTTACACTTGCATCGTGTCTCACTATTACAGGCAGTCCTCAGACTTACAACACAATTGGCTACTGAAAACCACATCTTAAGTCAAAACATTGCAACTTGCAACTGACTTTGCTGGACTTTTTGAAGGGCTCTTGGTTGGAAGTTTTGAAGGGTTCTTGGCTGGAGTCTTCTCAGGAGTCTTGGCTGGTGTGTTTTCTGGAGTGTTGTCCGCTCCCTTCCACGAAGTATCCAAGGAAGTTTGGACAGATGTTCTCCAGGGAGATGGGCAGTGCAGTGAACATATTCACTGGTGTAGCTTGGCATCAGATCAAGCGTTGTAAAGTCAAAACTGACAATCAGAAAGTTGAAACAGGGTGTCAATTTATAAACGTTGTAAGTGCAAAACATTGTAACTCAAAATGCTGCAAGTCAAGGCTGCCTGTACACTTATTTTCATCAACTACTGCCACCATCTTCACCATACCTCAAGTGATATATATTAGGGAAGACAAACACTTAGATTATAATATCCCTGCTGGGGATCATGAATTGTTGTGTTCTTTGGACAGTGTGGGGCTAACCATTTTAATTTTTCTATCTTCAATACTTGTGAAAAAATTATGTTGGCACAAAGACCAAGCAAACAGTCATCTGTACTTCTTGTTGTGCCACAAATAGTATCAACTTTTGCTGCTTTATTGCAGCTGACATATGTTTGGGGCAAGTAAGCAGTTAGCCTGGAGCTGCCCACACTCTCCAGCCACCCCAGGTAGGCACTCCCAGAGCTTCAGGGGCCTGATCCTGCATGCCCTAGAAATTCCCATTCTTGGACATGCAAAATCCAGCCTCTGAAGCAGCTGCCTGGATTCCCCAGTTTGGGATTCCCTAGATACCCATCAACACTCTGATATGGTCCCAGGGCTGGTGGCCACCTGATTGGAAGTCTCAGTTCCGGGACCACACCAGAGCCCCCTTTCCCCGCCTACATAGACATGCCCCAGAGATTCCAATGTTGTCTGTTGTCTAGCAGGATCAACAAGCAGGACAATGGAGATGCAATTCACGCAATAAAGCAGATCAATTGTACTGGAACAACTAATTTGCTTCATTGGGTGACATCTATTTATTCATTAAATGATAGTGTCCTTGTCCACCTCTTTTTTCTCCTTCATTTCCCTTCCCCCATACCTTCTCCAGTTGAAAGAAAAAGAAAGCTAATATATTGCTTATTATCTAATGTGCTTGGAAGTTAAGTGGCTCAATCTGAAAAGCTTTTCAAAAATTTATGAAGGTTTGCAGTACTTACTTGAAAATATTTTTTCTTCTCAAAAGCTTAACTGGGTGAATTCCACTGTATGCCCATCTCTTCTGTAACTAGTATTCTGCATTAAATACTTCATCATAGTGACTCATCCACCCCTTTGTAAAGTCAATGCTGGGTTACTGCAGTGGGCTACACTTATGAGTGGCTTGTGAGAAGCATCTGGAAATTCTGCTAGTACAGAATGCAATAACCCAGTTACAAGATGTGTCACCCATTATGTGAAGTTAAAGCAACATAGGAATTCTACGTATCACTTAGAATTTGTTTAAAAAAAAGAAAAGGAGAGGGTGTTGCAAATAATTTACTTGATAACCAATGGGGGGAAAATATTTTCTAGATATTAGTCAAACAATTCTGGAACTGCAGAAAAGGACCTGGGAATTAGAGGACAGTACAATAAATAAGAGTCAACGGTGTGCCCTTGTTGCAAAGAAGGCTAACGGCATACTGGGTTGAGTTAGTAGGAGCACTTCCAGATTGAGACAAGTGTTTCATTTCCCTCTATTCAGCACTTGTGAGGCCACATCTGGAATACTGTGTCCAGTTTTGAGCCTCCCACTACATAAATGATGTGGACAAATTGGACAGAGTTCAGCGGGGGTGGGGGGCAACAAAAATGGTTTGGGGGCTGGGGCCCATGACTTCTGAGGAGAAGCTGAGGGAACTGGATTTATTTTGTCTGGAGAAAAGAAGACTGAAGGGGGACTCAATAGCAGCCTGCAACTACCTGAAGCGAGGTTCAAAAGAGGATGGAGCTGGACTGTTCTCATGGCTGACAGATGACAAAAAAAGAAGCAATGGTCTCAAGTTGCAGCATGGGAAGTTTAGGTTAAATATCAGGAAAAAAAACCTCTCTTACTAGGAGGGTAATAAAAAACTGAAACAGGTTACCCAGAGAGGTTGTGAACTCTCCAACATTGGAGGTTTTTAAAACCCAGCTAGACACAGCTTTGTCTGACATGATCTATTTGGGGCTGGTCCTGCTTTGAACAGGGAGTTGGACTAGATGACCTCCTGAGGTCTCTTCCACCCTAATTTTTTTATGATTCTATGAACTAGATAAATTATTTAAAAATATTTGCAAAGACCTTTTGCAATGAAAATGCCAGAATAAATTGAATAATTTATTGTGAATAATTTGCCCAATCAACCAATAACCTTGAAACATGTTTATTTAAAAGAACAATCAGAGATGCTGTATAAATCTAGCAAAGAACATCCAGCTCCAAGCTATCAATTGTTTGTTTGCTTTACACTATTTAAAGAAATAACATTAGCCCTTTCATCTGAACCAAGTCATTTTTTTCTTTTCATACCCCTCTGATTGTTATGAGTGACGTTCTTCTCTGAGCAAACAATCTTTGTAAGTTTTCTATGAAAGGTTTGCTAAAGGGCAATTAGGGGAAAACAGGGGAAAACCCTTTAAAGCATGCTTTGATTTCCTTTTGGCACTGAGTACCACGGACCATGAATACAATAACAATAATAATATAGCCATGAACATAATATCAGCTACATTTCAATCAAAAGCATTTTCAAATTCTGAACCAAAAATATGCCAAATCTTAGAATGTGGCCCAGCATGTTTTTCAGAGTTACAACTGAAGTAGGGAGTGCAAAACCACATTTACAGTCTCCAATTCTTGGATCTGACCACTGCTATCTTTGTTATATTAGCTCAGCTTAGAGCACCCTTCAGCTACCTCTGCCTCTCTGAATGAAAAAAATGACAATTGAGCTAGTAAAGTCCTATCTGTAGATAATAAACTCACCCAGATGCCTAGGAAAAAAACCACAAGAGAGGACAGTCAATGGACTGGCTAACGACCACTAAAGTTTCAAATTCAAAATACAAGTTCAAAATACAAGGCCAAGAAAATGGCAGGAGAAAAAGTATTTGCAGTATAAAACCAAATTCTGGTTCTGCTAGTGCCAGCCAGGGTTTTGTTATTTAGTGATTTCAGTGGGAACAGAATTTGGTCCACTTGCAACGTATGAAGCAAGGAAAGTAAAGCTAAAGTAGAACATGTTCAAAATGGCTTCTCCAAACTGCTCAGCACAGATACATAAGAAAGACCCTTCTGCTGTTAGAGGAAAAGGAAGCAGCGTTCACATATTGTAAGACTGTACGCTTTGTTCCTTTTATGTAAAAACTAGGGCATAATTCTCTGCTATATATCTTAACCTGCTACAGTCATTTTCACCAGTACAAAGTGAATCTTAACAACTACAATTATGATCTGACATTTTGCAGATTTGTACACGACTATCCATGGGGGAGGTCAGTGGAATCAAGCTCCCAGTGTCCAGTCTTATTGCAAATTAGTAAGTCTCACTGCTTCAGCAGCTAGACACACTTTTCTAGGTAGTTTCTTGAAGCCTTAACTTCTCTTAACTGAATTTTGAGTCTTTTCTTAATGCCCCTTTCTCTTCCTCTTTGGAGAATCAGCTGCAAGATGCCAACGTTAGTATGAAAGATTAAGCACTGAGAAAATGGAAGACAGTAGCACCTCATTCATCACTTAGTTCTTGAGAAGCCCTGGAACCCATGGTACCATTACAGCTCTAGCTTTTTGGTGTGTCAGCCACAAGTGCTCTCAGTCAAACTCCTTTCATCAGGATTGAAAAGCATGTATTGTCCTTATTATTTGTATTAGTGTAAAACCCAGAAAACCTAGCCATGAATTGTTTTTAAGTCACCTTCAAACACGTTTTAATCCCTTCAAAACTAAATCCATAAAGGAAGAGTGCACCATTTACCATAATGCTCTTGTTGTGTCCAGTGACAGTATTATTACTTCTACCGAATAAGCAAACTCTTGCATTATTCAGTTCTTTCATGGCACAGGCAAATGCAAGGCAAAATAATCAAATGCATAAATAATTTTGTTGATAACACAGGCTATTGAACATTTTGTTATCTTAATCAAGCAGTATGATTACGAACCTCTTTTAGGTTCGAAGAAGGGGGGTGGAAAACACATCCTAATGGAATAGGCTTTGTAGTTTGAAATGATATGAGTAAGCACAGATCAGAAAGAAATTCAGCAGGCTTTGATCCGCCTAAAAATGCAGATGAGAGCTCTTCAGTCTTGTGATAATGCAGGCCTCTCTCCCTCCTTCTCGGACCGTTTCCCTCATTATGGTCCTTATTCACATTAATTTAGAAAGGCTACATTACATCTGAGTAGTTGCATTTCAAACACAGAGATTGCATTCAATAAATGGTGGTTCAACTTGACCATATGGCATAGGCTGCCAACCTGAAGACTAGTAAGGAAATAAACCACTGGCTCTTCAAGGAACAAACTTCATTATAAGAGAAATCCCAGAGGTACTTTCAAGAGGTTACGTAAGGACACAGTCTTCCCTAATTAAAACAACTGCACATTTCAATTCATCATTTATAGATTGCAAACAGTGCTGGAATACAGAAGGCAGAAAATTCTTCTCTCCGTACATTATTTAAATACCAGTGAGGTTCCTAAGTGAAATGAATTTGCAGAACTGTACTCAAAATGCAGAACTCTGCCTCACAAATCATCTCACCTTTGTACCACTGAAGAATTACCACATGCAGTATATGCTCTCCTTAGTTCAGAAGAGTTCAAATCAGAATTCATGGGGGCCAAGGTGTGGTTCAACACACAAACACCTGATGCTGAGATAGGGCACTTATGTATGAATACAGTAAATTAAATCAAAGACTTTTGATATAAGAAAAAAAATTGTCATCCAATCATTGATACTCAACAGCAATGACAGACCAGATCACATAAAGGTCAAGCTGAGAGATTTAATACAGAACATAATGTCCAAGGTTAGCAAACCCTGCTCATTTTGCTCCATTCTTATGACAGAACATGCTACATCTCAGCCTCCTTTCTTTTTATTTCATTACATTTTGCCTACCCCATTAGATGTAGGACAACTTTGTAATGGGACAAATCTAATTAGCCTGCATCAAAGAAAGTCTTTCTTAAATGTAGCTGTTAATGAGCTCCAGCTGTCCGATTAAGAGGTTCTGCTTTTAGTTTCAGTTTGCACAACATTTCATTTAGGAGAAATACAGCTTAATGTTACAAAAAGTTCATCTTCACTGCAGTCTTCAGAAAAACAAAAGGTTAATTGTGAGCACATACATAACAAAATCGATTTAACAAGGAGACAGGAGTATAGGTCAGAACAGGAAGTAAAGGGGTTTAACACTGTTTAGATAAATTATATATATTCAAGTCAACAGCACCTACTAAAATTCACTCCAGAGTACTTGAGGTCCTAGCTAAGTCTGTCTTTGAACCTTTAGTGATTATCTTTGTGAACTCATGACAGTTAGTTGAGGTCCTAGAGAAATGGAGAAGGACACACTTTGTACCTTATCTTTAAAAAAGGTATGAACGAAGGACCTGGGTAATTACAAACTAGTCAACCTAACTTCAGTGCCCAGATAGAAATCAGAAAAAAAAATATTTACAGAGTAACCAACATGGATGTGTCGAGAACAAACTGATCAAACCAACCTAATTTCCTTCTTTGACAGGATAAAGAAACTAATGGATAATATAAAAGCAGTAGATGTGAAATAACTTGACTTAGTCATATGGGACAGGGTCGAAGCCTTATTATTCTCATAAGCAAACCAAGGAACTCAGTGGTTCCCAAGAGGCTAGGACCAACAGGCCACTGTCAACCTTCTCAAATTTTTATCTGAGCGTCCTCTAAGGGTTTAGAGAGGAGTTCTGTTCAGATCTGTGGACTACTTACCATGACCACAGTTTGAGAACTAACAGTCTAAATGAAAACATAAGGACTTTATGCAACTGACTAAAAACCCATATTCAAAGAATGGTTATTGGGCATTTACTGTAAAACTGGGAAGGCACTTCACGTGAGACCTAGTTCTCCTCGCTGTTTTCATTAATGATTTCAATGAGAGAACAGGTAGTTATAGTCATAACATTCACAGATAACATCAAACTAAGAGGGGTTTCAAGTGCTCTGGAGGTCAGGATCAGAATCATCTCAATAAGTTGAAGAAATTATCAAAAAAACAAAAAAAAAATCAACAAGAAGAAATTCAAGACAAACACAGAATACTACCTTTAGTAATATTACAAAATAGGGAATAACTGGCTAGGCAGCAGGCTTGCAGCAACGAATCTGGAGGGATAGCGGACCTTAAACTAAACAAGTAAAGTGTGCCACTCTTACAAAACAATAAAATCTCCCTCTGAAGTACATTAACAGGTACGTCGCACAAAATCATAGAAGTTAGGGTTGGAAGGGACCTTAGGAGGTCATCTAGTCTAACCCCCTGCTCAAAGGAGGACCATCCCCAACTAGATCATCCCAGACAGAGCTTTGTCTAGCTGGGTTTTGCCAGAGCATCTCCGTGGTTGATCCCTCACCCTGGTGCTGAAACACACAGTCTGCCCGGGCAGAGCAGACAGCTGCTTCAGCACCAGGGCTCCAGTGCCAGTAATTAAATGGCCAGGAGGGCTGGAGGAGCAGGGAGGGGACTATGGGGGGGGACCCCTACCAGCCCCACCCATTCCCATCCCCCACCTGCCCCCTCACCTGAGGCCCCTGGATCACTTTTCTGCCCGGTCCCACCCCCCGCCTGCCCCTCAGACCCCCCCAATCACTTTCCAGCCCAACCCCA
>NW_017729025.1:143549542-143560550 GCF_001723915.1 Gavialis gangeticus
CCCTGCCCCACCCCCAGCATCCTAACAGTTTAAAAAAAAACAAAACAAAACCCCCAGCACTTACCAGCAGCTCAGCTGCCATCTGTATCACTACCCCCCACCCCCGCACAGCACAGGGTAGAGGGACAGCCCCAGCCTGGGCCCTCCTGCCCCCCACTGCCCTGTGCTGCTGGGGGGCGGCTCTACCAGGAGGGCCCAGAACCCCCCCAGCCCCTGCTCCTGGGGTAAGTAGAGGCTTTTATTTTCAGGGGTGGGGGGGTCTTTTTTTTTCTTTTTTTTTTTCAAGTGACAGTGCCTGGGGTTGGGGGTCAGCCATGGGGCCCTGGGGTCAGGCGAGGCAGCCATTGGAGGGTCTGGAGGAGTGGGGTGGGGATGGCTGGGGCAGCTATTGGGGGGGCTACAGCAGGTGGCAGGGGATGGAGCATGTGAGCCTTGCAGGGGGGTGTGGTAGCCCCTGCGGGGGCCATTTGGCCCCTGTTGGGGGGCTGTAACCCCTGTATGGGGCCGTAACCTCTGTTGAGGTGCTGTAACCCCTGTGGGAAGGCAGAAAAATATATAGTCATGTTTCATGAATACACGTATTTAGAGTTCATTTTATTATGATGATGATAGAGGGACTGGTAGGCTTCCACATTGCTTTAACAATACCAAAAAAACATTGCCCAACTGACGCTGTCTCACTCTCTCTCTCTTTATAGTGGTCTTTTGTTTTACTTGTAGAGAAACATGGATTTTGGAATATTTTACAGAGTGACTTTGGGATTTTTTTTTTTTTTAAATCACAGATTTTTCAGTTTTCCAATAGGGAGCACCATAAGTCCTCCTAGGGAGGCCAGTGGCAGAAGCCTGCCTGCTCAGAGCTGGCACCTTGGACCAAGCTGGCTGTGGCTAACCTCTTGGCCAAATGGGACCAGGAGGACATGCTTTGACAGTTCAAAGCAGGCCACCACACTGGGAACATCTTCTGGGCGATAGCTGCCCAGATGGCCAGCCAGGTCGCACACATGGCAGTAGTGCTGCACAGAGGCCAACTCTGCAGCCACAGCCCACTGGCAGCTGGCCCAGAGGGGCAGATGCCTCTACTGGCCATGCAGTCCCCATCTGGGTCTAGCAGGTGCACAGCAGGTCACAGCCAGGCAGCAGCCCCCACTGCCAGACTGCTGCAATGGGTAGAGGGTGCAAGGAACTCTCAGGGCTGCTTCAGCAATCCAGCTGGCACAAGGAGAGTGTTCCCAGGTACTAATTGGCCGGGCCCCAGAAGCTCCTGAGAGCAAGTAGCCCTGAGCTACTTGCCAGGGTGGCTTTTTATACTGCTGAGGCCAGGCCAGGGCAGCTTTTTATACTGCTGGGGACAGCACAGGTGGTAACCCTAGGCTCTAGCTCCCCCTGGCTGCAGATCTTGGAGGAGCTAGGCAGGGTTATTTTGCCCCAAGTGGCACAATTTGCTCCACAACAAAGTGCACGTCCAAGCACATGCGCTGAGACAAATAGACCCAGCTCAAATTTGCACTGCTTCTATTTAAGCTGCTGCAAGTGCACGTGCTTGCATGTCTGGATGTGCCCAGTGGGTGTAGAAACTATTTTGCTTTACTTGGGGCTGGCAAGGTGTCAGCTGAAGTTAACGCCCAGATTTTAAGACCACACTTTAAGAAATATGTAGACAAATTAGAGAAAGTTGACAGGCCAGCAGCAGCATAAATAATAACTTTGGTGCTCTCAGCAGAGACGCCTCGGCAGCAGGGTCGGGCATTATGCTGAGCCCTGGAGAGTTTTACCCAGTCTCCAGAGACTCAAGGACTCCAGCTGTACTGCCATGGCATTGGCTCCCTGCACATGGGCAGTGGTGGCAAGTGACAGTGGTGGTGATGTAGGCTCCCCAGAAGTCCCCCTTGTGGTGGTCCACAGGGCTAGTGCCTAGTTATACTACGCAGGACAGCAACAAGAATAATAGATAATCTTATGAGAAAAAAATTTTTTTGTTGTGCTTTTAGTCTAGAAAAGACAAGATCAAGGGAGGAAACGGTAACAGTCTTTCTGTATGTAAAAAATGATTATGAAGAGAACAGTGATCCATTGGTCTCTATGGCCACAAGGAGTTGGATAAAAAGAAATTGGTTTAAGTTTTAGGTGGAAGGGGAAGGATTCAGGTTAAATCCTCCTGAAGTTAGGAAAAAATGCCCTAACAATACAGGTTTGTTGAGATATTCACTGGACCAACTGTATAGTTGGAAGAGGTGTTAGACAAGCTCTTGGACACAACGGCCACATCCAGATGAGCGCAGACATGTGGTATGTGGTGCCGCAGACCCGTCTGTGACTCCACATACCACACATGCAGGCATTCCCCACACTGCTACTTTGCAGCGCAGGGGGGTTCTTTGACCCTGGCAGATCCCAGGGGCAAAAAGAAAAAAAAAATGCCAAAAAAAAGAAGGGCAGCACACATGGTGGTACCACATAATGCTCAAAACCAGAACCTGGCCAGCCAAAGCTCCACATGCGCTTGGGATAGCAGCAGTTTGAACCAGGGCATAGCAGTCCCAGGCTGGCAGCAGGCTTGGCTTGGAAATGGCATTTAAAGGCCTGGGTTTTTTTGGAATTGGCTTATAGGTATAGATATATGCATTATAGGGGTTCAAGATGGACTGCAGTTGTTAATTCATTTGTAAAAGCCTGCACTACACACACAGTTCCATATAGCCCAGGAAGCAGACAGGCTGTCTAGCACAATAAGGCCAAAAGATGGACATACCCTGAGAAATGAAGGTGCCATGCCATATCACAAGATCACAGCCTTCAAGGCAGACAGACTGTCTAACACAACAAGGACACAAAGCCTGGGAACCAAGGAAGTATGCATCATACTGCCCATAACATGAGATGAGTGACACCAGCTACAAGGCCCCAGAGCAGCAGCAGGGCTGAGTCCTGGTTTTGGGGGAACAGACTGAATTAGAAGGCACAGAAGGCTACATGGACGTGTGACCACAGAGAAACAACCAACCAGAGATAGTCACGGATAACGAGTCATCAGGAGTCATCAAGGGGGAAAGGAGAACACAAAAGCAGAGACTTGAGAGTAACAAAGGGTCCCTCCCATCCCACTTTGCTGTCCCTCCTTCTCTTCCTTTGTCTCGTCTCTCCCTGTTCCACTTCCTCCTCCTCCCTGAGCAGGGTCCCCATCCCTGTCCCCGTCCCCCGGAAAGGGCCCCTGAGGCCACCACAGACAGAGGGCACACACCAGCAACCCATCTCATCCACCCCACTGGATGGGGTGGTGGGCCTCGGCATCCCACCTCCAGACTGCTGACATCTGACAGCTAAGAGTGAAGACTGCATCCTGACCAGATATACGTTGACTCTGATTACAGCCCTAGGATTGGTAGATATAGAATTGCTTGATTGTTTGTATTGTTGGGTTTTTTTGTTATCACTTTGCATCAATAAACTTGCCTATTATCAAATGGAAAGGTCATGGTCAGTCTGAGGGTTGTGCTTGCCTGGAACAAAGGTATAGCGGCTGGGTCCAAAACCAGTGCCAACAAGGGGGTTAGCCCCAGGCTCCCGCAGGGCTGTCTGGGGCACAAAGGTGCTAAGTGCAGGACTAGGCAGCAGGCAGCCCCTGCACTTTAGCACCCTTGTGCCCCAGACATCCCCTGTCACTGTCTACACATGCATTTTGGCTGACTTAAGTACTCTACCATAAGATAGTACTGTCCCTGACAATACTAACAGAGGAGTTAATTTACTGCACCTTAATACCAGCGCATGTATAGATGCTGACACTTTATTGTGGAGCTAATTAGTCAACTCCATAGTAAAGCACATGTGTAGATGCACCCAAAGTGCTTTTCCTCAAGTCCAAGGATAATTAAGCACCAGATCAGGCTACCTGGGGAGTTTATGGACTTTTTTCATTGCAAGTTATTACAAAGAAATTAAAAACTTGTGACAGGTCTATCATTTTACAGTATTTACACACAGAGACTTGCATTTAGTTAACCCAGTTTAAATACTCATGTCCTTTTCCTCAGTTTATATGAGCACACTGCACCTGGCCATAACGTGTCTCATTATTCCTCTGTGACAGGGAAACAAAAAGCACTGCTCCTATTATTTATAACCTTTTAGTCAGCACTGAGAAGTGATGGGGCTGAAACACATGGGAAGGAAAGAGCTTTGTTTAATTTTAATTAACTTCATTTCTTTCAACTCTAAGTAAATGCTGGATCCACAGTGGCCAGCTAATTAAATTACAAAAACTGCTTATGTCACCCTAGAGAAGCCAGGACTGTGCTATGCAGCTCCTAACACACTCTTCCTATGAAGTTCTGTTGCACTTTGTATTCAAACCTTAGCAAACACTCCAGTATTTGAAGGGTGATATACCGACATTAAAAGGTGCTTTCCTAGTACAGAAGTAGACATGAATAGAGAAGCCTGGTAGTGTTTCCCTTGAAGATGCTTCAGGTCTTTACATGCTTTGGGTGGGAACGTTTCATCTTTCAGCTATCATATGCTTTCCATGGAACTATGACTGTGTGTAGTATATGTACATAAACAGATTGAAAAGGGGCTAATCCAGAACCGGCACAATAATGGTGCAAATCAGAGCCATTTGGCCATACTCATCCATTTGGCCATACTCATCCATGGTGAAAGCCTGCCCAAATTAATGGGGATGAGCAGGAGAGGATTTGGGGCCCAATAACTCAAGAAACCAAAGAACCTATTTTTACTCTGCTACATCTTCCCCCCAAGTTATCACATAAAATATTCTAGAATTGCTTCCAGCCCAGTACTATGTTTTACAACATCATGGCATCACACTGTTGAAAAATGATGATCTTTTAAATGAACACAATAAAACTGACAGGTGTGGGGTATGCATTTGCAAAGATTTATATAAAAGATAACGTAAATCACAATCAAAGGACCAAATTCATCGCTGACGCACAGACAAGTCAATACAGGTTGTATGGGGTATGCATTAGTAGCAGAATTTGATTCAAAACATATATCCAAACACAGAAAATAAACTTAGTGAAATGCATTGCTGTAATTCATTCCACTAGATTCATCTTTGAAGATTTAAAGTCAGTCCAAATGCCACGCAGTTCACCGGCAAAATGAGTTATACAAGGCTCTTCATAGCCATCATTTATATGCCTCATAAAAGCACTGCACCAGTGAGCTGGTTTGTCAGTGTGTTCAAGAGCCTGGAATAACAGATGTACTGCAGGTCAGGACTCAGATATGCTGGCTGAACCCTGTGGAGAAGCTTGCTGGTCCAGACAATACCTGACTACTCCTGCTGTTAGTCTCACATCCACCTGGCCAGGTGGCCTATAATATACAGTAATCCCCTAAGTAACTGACTCATGCATTGCCAGCCTCACTCTCAAGAGACTTGGTGCCAATATCTTCCAAATCTGCCTCCTCCCTCTTTTCAAGAGCTATCAAATCCTCACAATAAAAAGGGGAGGTTAAATCTTCATGTCGGATTTGAATGGTCCCCTATAAACAACTCAAAGCACTCAATGTCTAAGGCATATCATCTCTAGGTAGACTTCAGTTTTGAATCACACTATATGCAGTTTTCCCTCCATGTTTCCTTTCTTTCCTTCCTAAACATCTTTTATCTAGACAACAGACACATTGCCACCTCTACTTCCCTTTATATTAGAGCCCATTAACTCCACTTCCCAGTTGTTTGTCAATGTTTTCCCATCTGCAGACATTTTTCTCTCTCTCTCGCTATCCAGACTTTTTACATAAACCATCACTCTTCCTTCAGTAATAATGGCCTCCTCATAACACATTAAATATGAGCTATTCAATAGACTGTCTGACTCATACAGGATGGACTTCTCAGTATAATTTGCTGTGCTCTACCCTCCAAACTACACTCTTAAAACATGAAATTGGGATCTTAACAAATAAATCAGAATGCACAAGTAAGATGTCAGAAATGGCGTCTCCTAAAGGTCTCCTGCCTGACCCTTTGCTACTTTCAGCCAACACATGGCCATTCAGGAAACATTCAGCCAAAACTTGTTTTATTCACAAATTCTATGATGTTCAATTTTGGATTGTGCATGCAGAAGATTTTTAAACCACCCCCACCTTTGACGTCATTGGTCATGCATGAACTATAAATGCTAAAATATGACATTGTGACTGTACTGTAGAACAGGATACAAGTGCACTTCCCTGTGTATTTCAATATCCTCCTATTGACAGAAGATAGGACTGTGCTAGGACTGAAAACCAGGAAATGATTTTTGATTTCATTAGGGTAATTGACGAAAGTATTTCCTTCCAATGGAGGGGCAACAGATGGCCTGTTAAAGTTACAATTTCGCTTTTAACCAGGTTGTCACCAAAAAATGCTCTGCATGGCAACAAAAATAATATTGATACAAGCTCAGCATACAATTAAAATATCGTCTGCATAGTGCACAGCATAAATAACTGCATCATTGTACTAGAAAAGGATATCGTGACATTTATTTTCCAGGGTTTCTCTTGAAATGGTTTTAAAATAAAAGCGTTTCAATGGATTGAAGGAACACAACATAAAGCATGGGCTGCCAACCCATGGCCTCCCCAGTTAGGTACATAGGTCTGCTGGATGTAGACAACAAAGCAGTTTTCTGCACTTGGAGTCTACTCCAAACCTCTTGGTAGTCTATGAAGATGCTACTTTTACTTAAAGAGATGCTAGACCAAAGCAGTCTAACAGTGATTAAATGCAGTAATTAATACTATTATTAACTGGAATTCACTAGAATTCCAGATAAAGTTACCCCTTGGAAAACATATACAGTAAAAGCTCTGTTATCCAGCATCCCCCGGGAATGGGGGATGCTGGTTAATCGATTATTCTGGTTAATCAAATGTGCACTGTCTGGTGCACTCCCTTGTGTCAGTGTGCCAGGGGACAGGGAGGGGGGCCCTGCGCAGGCTGCATCAACCCACGCAGGCTGCTTCGCCTGTTCACCGGGCACCCTTGGGAAAGAACTGTTCACCAGGACACCCGAGGAAAACTAGAAGTAATGGTCACAGCCTAGACACCCTAGTTGTGAAGTAGTTTTTCCTAATGTTGAGCCTGAAACCATCTTCCAGGAGTCTGTGACCATTACTCCTAGTTTTCCCCAAGGGTGCCCTGGTGAACAGTTGCTACCAAGCTGCTACCAAATTCCCTCTCAGCCTTGTTTTTTTCAGGCTGAAGAGTCCTGGGTCCCTCAGCCTTTCCTCATATGGCTTGCCATGCAAGTCTCTGATCATATGAGTGGCCCTTCTCTGGACTCTCTCAAGCTTTACCACGTCCTTGTTAAGGTGCAGAGCCCAGAACTGGACGCAGTACTCCAGCTGTGATCTCACCAGTAGAGCCGAGTAGAGCAGGAGAATCACTTCTTTGCAATGGTTTTCCTGGAGATGCATCAATTGATGCATGCCAGCGTATTGTTGACTCTGCTGGCGACAGCATTGCACTGCAGGCTCATGTTCATACTATGGTCAATTATTACCCTCAGGTCTTGGTGACAATTGATGGGGGATTTTCAGTCCTGCTGCCTGATGAGAGGCAGTAGTTGCACAAGCACATGACATGAGTTTTGCCTGTAAGCAGCTAGGGGTGCAGGGCCCCAGAACCTCCCTGCACCAATCTCCGACAGCTGGCAGGCTTTGTGGCCACAGCCAGGCCTGCAGTGGTTTCCCCCCACCTCTGCCCCAAGATGGACACAGTTGCACAAGCACCCATGATACAAGTTTTGCCTGCCTGTGGCCAGAGGTGCAGGGCCCCAGAACCCAGAACCCCTGCACCTATCTCCTTGACAGCTGGCAGGCTTCGTGGCCGCAGCAGGGGCTAGCAGGCCTGCAGTTTCGACCCTGCTGTGGCTTAACACATGCATGTGGCATGAGTTTTGCTTTCAGGATTTTGGGGTGCAGTTTCTCTGAACCCCCTGCATCTACCTCCTTTAAACTTGTCAGGCTTTGTTGCCTCAGTAGGGGCTATCATCCCTGCCATTTTGACTCCACTGTCACTTAACATATACATGACATGAGTTTCTCTCTTAAGACTTCAGGGTGCAGTTTCTCCAAACCCCCTGAACCTATCTTCTTTAAACTTGGCACGCATCATGCCCTCAGAAGAGGCTACCACTTCTGCAAGTTTCATCTAAATCTGGCCAGAAATGACAAAGTTATAGCCTGTTTTGACCTTCCCCATTATATCCTATGAGCGAAATGTTGAAGCAGGGTTGAAATGGCAAAATGTTTTGACGGAACAAAATGGAACAGCCGTTTCAACTCGAAACAAAAGTTGAAATGAAACACTGTTTTGTTGAAACATCAAAACGCTGGTTGAAACAGAACGCTTCCATTTCGTACAGCCCTAATGCTTACCAAAATTAAAAATTGCATCCCCATCCCCAAATGTTTCTGCTCATTTCCCCAGATGTTTTAGGAAACAGTTACAAACTGCTGTCTTTGAGCATTAAAATGGTGATGGAAAACAAGAAACCCTTATATCCTTGTTCACTCCCACACGAGGGAGTATTTTTACTGATTTGGGCAATTCTGGCCTAACATGTACACAATGTTAGGAGATGGTTGTGGTAAATTTTGAAAATGAAAACTAGAATCAACCTCAAATTCAAAAGATTTCAGTGTACTGACTACATCTGTGGGGGTGATTTCATAGATTTCACAGATTTTTAGGGTTGGAAGGGACCTCAATAGATCATCAAGTCCAACCCTCTGCCCTGGGCAGGAAAGAGCATCAGGGTCAGACAACCCCAGCCAGGTGTTTGTCCAGTCTCCTTAAAGACCTCCAAAGTAGGGGAGAGCACCACCTCACTTGGAAGCTTATTCCAGATTCTGGTAACCCGTACCATAAGGAAGTTCTTCCTAACGTCTAGTCTAAATCTGCCCTCTGTTAGTTTGTGGCCATTGTTCCTAGTTACTCCAAGGGGCGCCCTGGCAAACAGAGTGAGTATCTCCTATTCCTTGCTGCCCTCCCCTGACAAACTTGTAGATGGCCGCTAGATCACCTCTCAGCCTTCTCTTATGGAATCTGAAGAGATACAGGTCCCTCAGTCTCTCCTCATAGGACCTTTCCTGCAGGCTCCTAATCATATGAGTGGCCCTCCTCTGGACCCTCTCAAGGTTATCCACATCCCTCTTGAAGTGTGGCACCCAAAACTGGACGCAGTACTCCAGCTGCAACCTTACCAATGCTGCATAGAGGGGAAGTATCACCTCCTTAGAGCTGTTTGTGATGCACCTGTTAATGCACGATAAAGTGCGATTAGCTCTACTCATCACTTTGTCACACTGTAGACTCACGCTCATCTTGGAGTCAACTATGACTCCAAGATCCCTCGCTGCTGCTGTGCTGCTTAGAAAGTCGTCTCCCAATCTATAAGTGTGTTGGCGATTCCTCCTCCCCAGGTGCAGTACCTTGCACTCATCCTTGTTAAACTGCATCCCTGCTTTGTTCTCTGCATTTTTCCAGCCTGGCAAAATCAGCCTGATTCTGTTCCATACCCTCCGGTGCACTTACTTTGCCCCATAATTTGGTGTCATCTGCAAACGCGGACAGCGTGCTCTCCATGCCCTCATCCAAGTCACTGACGAAGATACTGAACAGCACTGGTTCAAAGACCGAGCCTTGTAGGACTCCACTGCCCACATCTTTCCAGGTCGACACTGACCCATCCACCATCACTCTCTGATGCCAGAGACTAAGATTTTTAAAATTTTTTTGCACTGCCATGTAATGTCATTTTCCTCCCCAGCATCAGGACTGCTAGATATTAGAGCTATGTGAGGCTTCAGACAGAGCTTCGGATCCAGAGAAGCTTCAGACACTTCAGGGTCCAAAGCAGAATGTCCAGATCGAAGCGCTGTCTCACTCGGCTTCCCGAAGCCGTTCAGAGCTCACAAAGCGCTTGGGAACCGCCTTGGAGATCCGGCCATAGGGTATAAATGGGGAAACAATAAAATATCTATAACTTTGTTGTTTTTTGTCTGATTTGAATGAAATTTTCACGGGTGGTAGACTCTGCAGAGAGAATGAAGCCTACCAAGTTTCAAGAAGATCGGTGCACGGGTTTGTGGGAAATTGCACCCCAAATTCTTGAAAGCAAAACTCATGTCACATCTAGGCGTTACAACACAGCGGGTTGAAAACTGCAGGGCTGGTAGCTCTTACTGAGGCCACAAAGCCTGCCAAGTTTCAAGAAGATCGGTGCAGGGGTTTGGGGGGAACTGCAACTCAAGCTGTGGACAAGCAAAACTTATGCCATGGGTGCTTGTGGGACTGACCGTGTCTGTCTTGGGACGAGGAGGGGAGACACTGCTGCAGGCCTGGCTGCTAAGCTGGTGTGTTACCAGTTACCAATCAATCAATCAATCATGATTCACTCGGGGACCGGGGACTCGATACACAGAACCTAGCCACTACATAACAACTTAACAAGCATCAATGAGCACCTACAAAACCAGGCTAAGGAGAGGAAAGAACCAATACAGACAATCAATGGCCCCAAGACAGAGACAGTCTTGGCACGAGTTTTGTCTGTCAGCAGCTGGGGGTGCAGGGCCCCAGAACCCCCCTGCACCGATCTCCACAACAGCTGGCAGGCGTCGCGGTTGCAGCAGGGGCCACCATCACTGCAGCTGTCACCCTGCTGCGCCTTAGCACACACAGTGTCACCCATAGCATGAGTTTTGTCCACAGTTTCAGGTGCAGTTCCCCCTAAACCCCTGCACCAAACTTCTTGAACCTTGGCAGGCTTTGTGGCCTCAGTAAGAGCTACCAGCCCTGCAGTTTTGACCCCGCTGTGTTGTAACGCCTAGATGTGACATGAGTTTTGCTTTCAAGAATTTGGGGTGCAATTTCCCACAAACCCGTGCACCGATCTTCTTGAAACTTGGTAGGCTTCATTCTCTCTGCAGAGTCTACCACCCGTGAAAATTTCATTCAAATCAGACAAAAAAC
>NW_017729025.1:143565550-143579005 GCF_001723915.1 Gavialis gangeticus
CATGGCAGGTTTCATGCTCTCAGCAGAAGCTACCACCCCTGCAAGTTTCATCTAAATCGGACAAAAAACAACAAAGTTATACATATTTCATTGATTCCCCATTATACCCTATGGCCGGATCTTCAAGACGGCTCTGAAGCTTCAGCCGGATCGAGGCAGAAACCAGGTCCAGAGCTCTGGATCGAATCACAGCCATCTGAAGTGGCCAGATCTGAAGCCGGATCGGATCGCTGCTGATTCGTGCAGGCCTACTAGATATCTCTCCCTTCTCTACAATGCTTGCAGCCGCCTTCATTGTTTTTCTTTCTTTTGACTCCTCAGTCATTCTTTTCTAGTCCTCTACTTTTCCCATGTTATCCTCCCCTTCTTTCTGTTGCATTTCATCTTTTCCTCCTACACTTCACGGTTTCTCAGTCTCACTGTACTGTTCTCATCATCTCCTCTTCAAATCAACCTGTTCATTTTGTCCTCTGGAAAAATTAAACCTTTGAACTCTTCCTGTTCCTCATTAATTAGGGCTCAAATCATCCTTGTGTCTGTCTATGCAAGGACTTCCATAGCTCTCAGTGGGTTTTAGATGGCACCCTAAGTTTTCCATACCTCCTCACAGTAAACAGTTTTGCAGAACACATTCACTTCTTTACTACACAAACTTTATTTTCGGTGGGCTGGAGTTCATAGCAATAATAAGAAAACTAAAAGAGACAGAAAAGGAATCCTACAGGCAGAAAAGGAAGCAAAAAAGAGGAAGGGTATGACTATCTTTTTGCAAAGCCTACAGCTCTTGCATCTGTTTGAGTATACAAGTTATTTATAACAACAGTGTGATGTCAGGTCCACTTAACATATGCTCTGTTAGCTCAAAATTGATGGACATGCCATCTGGTACAATTGATGTGCACAATAATAATTTGGAAACCAAAGGCTGCTCTATTACCATTGTTAGTTGCTGTATGAAAGATTTTTGAGAAATTGTATAATACGGTAGAATAATTTTTGCCTCAGGTATGCCAGTTTCCCAAGCTCTTATCAGGCCCAACAAAGCAAATATAATCTTATTATCATCTAAAACAAAAAACATTCGAAGCAGAGAACTACAAAGTAGTTTTTCAAAGGTCAGACTCTTCAGAAAGAAAAGTAACAGAGACCATGTCAGAAATATTCCTGGTACCAAGACATTTTGCCTCAGATCTAGAGGGAAACAGTTAAGTGAAAATAAAGTTGATCATGTTTTTCAGAAAAATCTGTCTTACTTGATGTGACAGGAGTATCTCTACTGGAGTTTCTCTATTGGTGATTCCGTCCTCCTGTTATCGGCCAACCACCTGCTTACTCACCTGCCATGCCTTGAACTTAATTGATTAATTAATTGATGTAATTAGCGGGACGCTGTCCATGTTATTTGCCCCGGTGCCAAGGGGCACTATCTCCAGCTCCTTTTCCTCCCCTACACCACAGCCCACACCTTGCAGATGACACTGACATGGTTTGATCTGAAGCCTTGTTGTGATTTGGCCCTTCCCTTGTCTCCACTGGGCTTTCCACTGCCCTATCTCGTTCTGTGCCTTTCTGGCGCTCTGCTGCCCCCCTTGCTCTGGGGCACCCCAAAATGCTGCACCCTCCCTGGCGCCGGAGTCCCCACGTCACCGGGGATCCCCTATGAGGCCTCCTCCAACCCCTAATAGCCTCACCCGGTCCTCCGGATAAACAGCGAACATAAAACGCAAAGCCCCTGGGCTGTAACATAAAAACCTGAACCATCCGGTCAAAACAACATTCAATTCCTACCGGGGGACGCTCCAACCTGTAGCAGCAGTCAGTGGCTGATCGCACAGTCAGGCTTTTCCCCTCTGTCTGCACTGGCCGAGCTCCTTCTCCCTTGGCCGCCAGCAGGGAACTGTCCTCCTGGACTCACGCCTGGGGTTTATATGTGCCAAGCCCTGCCCCTTCCTGCCAGCTGGCTCCCCAGCGGTTGTCCTAGCAACCAGCACCCGTGACTCTGGCTGCCCTGGTAACTAGCAGCTGGGCTCCCCCCCCCTGCCACTAGGGGTCTCTCCCAAGCTGTTTCTGCTCTCAGGCACAGGGCACCTGAGTGTTCTGCGACACACCTTCCCCCCTTTAACTTGACTCACTGAGCCGAGTCTTCATTCTCGCCAGGTGCTCCATTCGTCTGGGGCTCTCCTCTCAGCCATCTTTTCAGGCACCCGGCAATTCAGGTACAGGAGGCGGAGGTTTTCAGGCGCCTCCTACTCGCCTTTTACCCAAGGCACACCCTGTGGGATTTGTTGGGAGTTACCCGTCACAGGTAGTCCCCCCCACTCTAGCCAACCTTGGTAGTGCGCCGCTTAGGCCTGTCTTTTTTCTACGTTTTAAATGTTCGGGTGGATGGTTCTAGGCATGGTGCACCCCTCTCTGCCAGAGGCGGCAGGCGCATTACTGCAGTTGGGAGTCCGTCGCCCTGTTGCCACTCTAGCCTTCTCCCTTATCTGGAATCTCCCTGCTTTTCCTGGCCCCACTTCTTCCTCATACTGTCTCGAGAAGAAATCAACGTTTACATTTTGGGTTGCAGGGCGAGCTTTACCTCGAAACAATATGGTTACAGACTAAGGGCCCATCTCATCAGCCTTGCATTACCTGTCTTCTCTGCAGCCAGCACAGGGGCACATGATCGGTGATCAAGGTGAACTGCCGCTCTAACAAGTGATACCGTAGTGTTTCAATAGCCCATTTAATTGCCAGACACTCCTTCTCCACTGTGGCGTAACTCTGTTCCGGTGGGTTAGCTTCCTACTTATGTAGACTATAGGGTGCTCTTTTTCTCCTTCTCTCTGTACCAATACGGCTCCAATAGCCACATCTGATGCATCGGTCTGCACCAGGAAAGGTTTATTAAAATCCGGAGTATATAAGAGTGATTGTCGGCATAGCGCATCCTTCAACACTTGGAACACCTTTTCTGCCTCTGGCGTCCATTCCACTTTGATTGGAGCCCCTGCTCTTATCATCTCTGTCAAATGGTACAACTACATCTGCGAAGTGAGGTATGAAATTTCTATAATAACCGGCCAGCCCCAAGAAAGCCCTCACTTGCTTTTTAGTATGGGGTGCTTGATATCTCCGCAACACCTCCACTTTGCTCAACAAAGGTCTTACTTTCCCACTTCCTACTATGAACCCCAGGTATTTGGTTTCCTCTTTCCCTACAGTACACTTCCTTGTATTGGCTGTCAGCCAGGCCCTTCTTAAATCTCGCAGTACTGCTCTCAGTGCAGTGAGGTGTTCAGCCCAGTTCTCTGTGTATGTAATAATGTCATCAATGTACGCCGCAGCATAACCCCCATGGGGAGCCAAAACTCAGTCCATTAACCACTGGAACGTGGCCGCAGCTCCATGCAACCCAATGGCATTTGCTGGAATTGAAAAAGACCCCACGGGGTGGCGAATGTTGTCTTTTCCTGATCTTCGGGTGCCACCAGGACCTGCTAGTAACCTTTGGTCAGGTCTAAAGTGGAAATGTAGCGAGCTTGCCCGATGCTTTCAACCAGTTCGTCCACTCGGGGCATCGGATAGATATCAAACTTAGCCACTGCATTTACTTTCTGGTAATCAATATAGAGGCGGATTTTCCCATTGGGCTTAGGTACCGCTACGATGGGGCTCCACCAGTCACTGTGGGATTCACAAATGATGCCCTTCTCTAGCATCATTGCAATCTCCCCCTTTTATCTGGTCTTGGAGTCGCTGGGGAATCCATCTCCAATTTTCACATATTACCGGGCCCGGAGGAGTTTTTATCTGGTGTACCACACCCCAAGCTTCCCCAGGGGTTCCCTGGAACATGCCTTCATATTCCTTGACTAACTCGGCGGCCTGTCTTCTCTGTTCTTCTGACAGTCACGGGGCCAGTTCTATGTCCCCTGGCCCACTTCCCTCTGTTAACATGGGTCCCAATTCCAACTCCTTAGGATGAAGGGCTAAATACATATGCTCCCGGTCTTCCCACTTCTTCAACATACTGACATGGTATACTTGCTTCTTTTTCTTCTCGTCTATCTGGTACACTTTGTAGTCTACGGGCCCCACTTGGCGTATGACTTTGTAGGGTCCCTGCCACCAGGCAAGTAACTTATTCTCACTGTTTGGTAGTAGAACCAGCATGCAGTCCCCCACGTCAGATCTCCTTTCCCAGGCACCTCGGTTGTAATGTCTCACTTGTCATTGCTGGGCTTCTCTGAGATTCCCCAACACCATGTTCCAGGCCACTTCAAGGCGTTCCCACAGTTGGATCACATACTGGATGATGTTCTGGTCTCTATTCTGCTGTTCCTCCCAACTCTCCTTAATTAGGTCCGGATCCCTCTTGGTTGCTGGCTGTACAATAACTCAAAGGGTGAGAACCCAGTCAAGGCCTGGGGTGCCTCTCTTACAGCAAACAATAAAGCTGGTATCATTTTGTCCCCATCCTGCAGGCTCTCAACCACAAACTTTTTTAGCATTTGTTTCAATGTCTGATTAGAATGTTCCATGAGCCCATCTGTTTGGGGATGATATACGGTTGTCTTCAGTTGTTTGATCCCCAAAGCTTTACTCACTCCCTCGAACACACATGATGTAAAGTTCGTTCCTTGATCGGTCAGTAGTTCCTTAGGGAGCCCTACTCGGGAGAATATCTTCAACAGTTCGTTCACCACCTTTGGCGCAGACATTGTCCACATTGGTACCGCTTCCGGGTACCGAGTCGCTTAATCTAATAGCACTAGTATGTACTAGTTCCCAGTGCTACTCCAGGAAAGCGGCCCCATGAAGTCCACTGCCACCTTCTCAAAGGGAACCTTTACCAGAGGCAATGGAATTAAAGGAGCCCTTGGGTTTACTTTTTGGCAAGTGCAATATCTTGCTACTTCCTGCACCAGTCCTGGCCAAAAAAACCCTGCCCGAATGCGTGCTTCTGTTTTGTCCCGGCCTAGATGCCCACCCATAGGGAGCTCATCAGCCACCTTCAATAAGGCCCGTCGATATCGCCGAGGGACCAACAGCTGTACGACCTCCCCTCCTTCTGGTTTCCCTTGCTCAATCTGATATAGGAGGCTGTTTCTTACCTCGAACCTCAGGGTTGTCCTCATCAGTTCTGGTCTCAATACCTCGCCATTTCTTCAAGCAAGGTGTTCCTGCAGCACCCAATGAAAGACCGTCTCCCGGCTCTGCTCCAGCTGAAAATGTTAGTCTTCCCACAACTGGGTGACGTCCACCCTTTCTTCAGCTTCCTCTTTGGGAGGAGACTGTTTGGTTTCACCCGCAAAACCCTCCCCGTTCTCCTCGCGTCTCACACCGGCTATCTCTTTTAGCAACTCAGGCCAGTCACAGCCCAGTACTACTGGGTAGGGTAAACGTTTCGCGACCCCCCACTAGCATCCGGCGGGTCTTATTGCCTACTCGTAGAGTGACCCTCACCCTGTTGAAATCGAGGGCGTCCCCGCACCAACACTGCACCCCCACGCGATCTGCTTTTTCCCTCTCCCTTGATGGTAGCATGTCACTCCGCACCACTGTCTGCTGTGAGCCCAAGTCCAGTACAGCTACTATCCTTTTCCCCAACACTGTTACTTCCACTAACAGTGCGGGTGGCTCGTCTCCCGCCTCGGGTTCGACTCGGGCTCCACAGCCGCACAATCCTACCTGCATCGTTGGCCGGGGTCGGGTGCTTTTGAGCACGGCAGCTAACAGGGTCTGTTGTCTTGTGGCTTGATCCAGTAGACCTTGCACCATTTGATGTAGCTGATCCAAAGCTTGTTCCCCTGGCTCCGGGCCGGGGATTAGCATCTGTTCTCGTTCCTTTCTCCGCATGGACCCGAGGGCTCTCTTCTTTATATGGGCAAACCAGCATCTTATGATGCATGCTGCCATATAAAACCTTCCCGGCCAATGCACCATTGTGACAGGAGTATCTCTACTGGAGTCTCTCTGTTGGTGACTCTGCCCTCCTGTTATCGGCGAACCGCCTGCTTACTCACCTGCCATGCCTTGATCTTAATTGATTAATTGATGCGGCTAGCAGGAGGCTGTCCATGTTATTCGCCCCAGTGCCAGGGAGCACTATCTGCGGCTCCTTTTCCTCCCCTACACCGCAGCCCATGCCTCGCAGATGGCACTGACATGGTTTGATCTGGAGCCTTGTTGTGATTTGGCCCTTCCCTCATTTCCACTGGGCTTTCCACTGCCCTATCTCATTCCGTACCTTTCTGGTGCTCTGCTGCCCCCTCGCTCTGAGGCTTCTCGTTGCCCCCTCGCTCCAGGGCTGGGGCCACTGAACCCCAAAATGCTGCGCCCTCCCTGGCACCATGGTCCCCACGTCACCGGGGATCCCCTATGAGGCCTCCTCCAACCCCTAATAGCCTCACCCGGTCCTCCGGATAAACAGCAAACACAAAACACAAAGCCCCTGGGCTCTAACACAAAAACCTGAACCGTCCAGCCAAAACAACATTCAATTCCTACCGAGGGACGCTCCGACCTGTAGAAACAGTCAGTGGCTGCTCGCACAGTCAGGCTTTTCCCCTCTGTCTGCACTGGCCGAGCTCCTTCTCCCTTGGCCGCCAGCAGGGAACTGCCCTTCTGGCCTCACGCCTGGGGTTTATATGTGCCAGGCCCTGCCCCTTCCTGCCAGCTGGCTCCCCAGCAGTGGTCCTAGCAACCAGCACCTGTGGCTCTGGCTGCCCTGGTAACTAGCAGCTAGGCTTCCCCCCCTCACCACTAGGGGTCTCTCCCGAGCTGTTTCTGCTCTCAGGCGCAGGGCACCTGAGTGCTCTGCGACACTTTGAGTTCAGCATCTCTTTTGGTTAATAAGAGCATATGTACATCCACTTGAGCCAATTATTTTAAATCTTGATAGAATTTAGTGGAACAGATTAAACAGAAACCCCCCATTCAGTATAACAGCATATTCATTCTCAAGGCATGTCCTTTCATTTGCACCATATATGACACCTATTTCACTCATAATTAATATCTTAGACCTTTGAATGTATTGCAAGTCTTGTAGTCATTACTTGTCAAGCACACCCTCCATTAGAGTCCATGGAAAGAGTAACAATTGGGTAGAAACTGAATGAGGAGGATTTGACTCAATATTAAGCCAGTAGAGCTTCTGTAATAGGTAGCTTTTGATGAGACAATTTTACAGAGGAAATTATTCGTTTCTTTTAGACAAGGAAAATGTTTGGAAGGACAAATGGGGGTAAAAAAATGAATAGATACATCATGATGCTCATCCACAATAGCTTAAACCAACCCTTAAATGAAGAACATTCACTTGTTTTAAGGACCAGCATCAGGCGCAGTTTGCACCTCTGCCACAAATGGGGCAAACAAAACAAAATGGGCTAAACAGGTGTAGTTTAGCTAGGAGACAACTGAAAGATACATATAGTAAAGAATAGGTCTGTACATAGTAAGTGTGTAATCACAAAGGGGAAAAGGAATTATCATGAGCAGTTAGAAAACAGGAAAAAACAAAATTATAAAAGGAAGAAAACAGAATAAAGAAAATGAACTTGATTATACAGGGAGTGGGGGAGGATTTGAGGTCTGCAGTTTAGTTTCTGCCTCAAAGGTATTGGCAGATGCATCACAATTTGGGACACACAAAATTAAAGTGAGCAATACTAAAAAAAAACCCTGTACGTGGACTGCAAACAGGCAAATACAGATGTTCTGTGTTCCAGCAGAAAGTGGTTACCATCAGGCAACGTGTCATTTTTACATAAAACATGGGTCACATACATGTTATAGTTCTGTTGCCCTGAGTGGAAAACCACAGATGTATGCCGTACTAGGTTAGACACAACACACATCTATACACAGAAATAACATGAACTGAAGCTATTTCTTCACTGATTTGCAAATCATACATAACTCTAGTTTCTGGGTGCTATGAGACAGCTAAAGATTCATTAACAGCTCTGTGTAAATGAGACCAAAACCCTGTTAACTCACTTCAGTGCTTACTGTAAAAAGCTTCTCTTTCAAACTATGTGAGAATCAGGATGCAGCAATCGTTTAGTGAAAGAAAGAAAATGTTACTAATGAAATAAGCTGCTTGTCTGTTAGTACAGATGTATCAGTTCAAAGTGATAGTGAATTAGAGCCGTCTTGGCATAACAGCAAGACAGGGAATGAGAACCAAACCCAAGAAAATCTTTTAGAGTTAAACCAGGTACATGATACAAATGATAAACTGAGAGTGATCCCTGGTGGTAATTATGGATAATGCACTTGCATCAGTTCCAAACTCATAACCCAGTAGTATCATAACCTGTACGATCTCTACATATTAAAAATGTGGCATATTTCCCCAGTATCCAGTGGAGATAGCCACTTATTACCAGCATTTTGCTCGGCAAGACTATACTACCCTGAAAATGCATCACCATTCAGGCAATGAAAAGCTATTGCTAGAGCCAAAGCAGAATTTAGTTAATCTCTTCCATCAAGGCTCATCTGCAAGGGGAAATTTCTTGGCACAGCTGTTTGGATTTGGACTCTATTATACTAATGCTGATAGAATTCTTCCACCTGGTGTGCTATTGAAGAATAAAATTACAACCCAACTGCAGGATGTTCACACAGGGCATTATACCTGTGTATAGCAGAATTATCATCCAAGATTAGCTATACCATGATGTTTTCCACTGTAAACAAGCTATTATTAGTCCTTGTCCCTTTTGCTCAGTTAATAAAAGCCAACTACTGCAACCAGCATCTACAATGGCATCTCACAACATAGTGGATGACAATTACAAGTGGAGCAAACTACCAAAGTAAGTAATGGATGTGTCATTCCTTTATGCTTTCAGATCAAGAAGGATGTTTTTTGGGTGTGTATGTTTAAACCAAACAAGTTTTAGGGTGCTCTACAGGGTGACTGTGTGAAATTCTTTGGCCTGTACTATAAGGAGGTCAGACAAATGACCTAACAATCTATTGTAGGCACAAAATCCACTTAGCTAAAGTTAAGTAGTGTTTATAATACTGACTTCAATCTCCCAAGAGCTAGATGGGGGCTTTGTGCAAACCTAATACAAGGCAAACAAGCCATAAGATGCCAAGAGTGTCAAAATAAGCAAAAGGTAGTGTGGATTCAATCCTGATCCTTTTCCATTGAGGCTACAAACAAATGTTGCATTTGTCCCACGATAAATCTTTTCATCTTGGGACAAAGCGCAATTGTCCAGATGTGAATATCTGTTGTCCCAGGATAAGTCCTCAAAAGGTTCGTGGGATAACAAGTACTAAGAGTTTATCCAGAGGCTTTGCAAAACACATCTGAACCATTATCCAGGAATTGCATCATTGAACCAATGGCAGAAAAGTGGCAGTGCATTCAGCTGCTCACCAAACCATGATGAGAATGATTTGTGTAAAATGCCAATCCTGGGATATTTCTGTTCCAGGACAAACACAGGCACAAATGAAAGGTATGTTCCTAGCCTAACTTGACTGGATTGAAGCTAAGACTTCACACTTTGTGGTAAACATTAAAGAACAGAACAGCTTGTCAGTGTCAACAATGGATCACCTTCATCTGCTAAATCCCTATAGTATTCCAATAAAAGCCAGCCCCAGGAAACGCCTCAGGAACATGAGAGCTGGAACTTTAGTATCACAAACCCTGAAGGTCCATGTTCCAGCATTTTATCAGAGAAGTAGCAGGAATCAAACTCCAAAGGCAGATCTATTGAGAACCCCCTAAGTGCAGAAATAAGTGTCTCATTACCACGCTAGTCCCTGCAAATCTCAACATTTAAACCTAGAATTTGGCAGATTACAATTTTATACTGTAATGACATTTAGGCCACTGGGGGGAAAAAAAGCACAAAGCATGGAACAGAACAGGTCACTCTCACAAGCTGAGAAGTTCTGATATAACGTTCAGTGCTTGCATTTAAAAGGGCTCATAACATGATAGTTATTCAAATCTAAGACAAGTCCCCCTCCCCCACCCCCAAATCAGCACAGGGGAAAACACCCCTTTGTCTTAGATTTATGTACGAAGAGGAAGGTGCGGCTCTGACTGGCCAGGAGCCCAGATTGGGGCAAGTCAGACCTACAGAAGCCACCTGCCCCTCCCTCCACTTGTCCTCTGCAGCTTCTGGCCCCCTTCTCTCCCCTGCAGCTATCTTCCCCATCTCTCCTTACTGTCAGGTGCAGCTTGACTCCAGCTCAGGCTGGATTCCTTCCCAAGCACAGACCACGTGCAAACTCCACCCCTTGCCTGGTAAGTCAGCAGCATCAACAGTGCTGTGACCCCAGCAGGGGCCACGTTTCCACGTGCTGTACTCCAAGACCCAGGAGAGAACAGAACCCAAGCAGTGCCTGAAAGCAGGGTGGAGGAAGGGATGGGGGGAGAGCAGAAAAAGAAGCAAAGACTGTGGAAAGCAAGGGAAAAGGAGCAGAGATTTTGGGGAATGGGGCAGAAGCTGTAAGGAGCTGGGAGTGGGGGGGTGAGGGGGTGTGCAGGTGGCAGAAGGCTATAAGAAGTATTGGGGGGAAGAGGGCAAGGGGTTTACCTGACTCTCCCCCCAGCCACTGCTTTCCCTACTAACTAGACAAATGTATGACAACCCTCTGATAATTTTCCAGATATAGAATCTAATTGTAACAAATACATAAATTTTTCCATATGTAGAATCTAAATTTTTGGAGGTAGTCTTGAGGGTCATCTTAGATTTGGGTAAATGTGACTCTCTGAATTTAGAGCCATGCCAAATTTAATAGTTCCCACCATTTTCCACCACATAAAAAGGTTAACCAGCTACTTCTTCACCACAGGCTACAATTATTTCTGAGAAATGCCAAATCCTCACCTAAGTGACTAAAGCATCCCTTAAAACCAAAGAAAAAGAATTGGTAATATAGAGTAAAAGCATACTCCATTATGGCACAAAGGACTAGATGAGCCAATTGCTCTTTTCCCCACATCAATTTCTATGCAGAATAGATTGAGGAAGAACCTGAAGACACACTTCCAGAGAAAATAAATAATTCTGAACATCAGTTAATGTTACAAAAGGATAGCAAGGGTACATTTTCCAAGAAGCATCATTCAAGAATATGCAATGAAAAAAGAGTGGTCTTTCACTTGTCTCATTAGATTCTATGCTGCAGTGACAAAGAGAAGGCAGTATTATCTGAAAAACAGTATTATAACAAGAGCCTGGCAAAGGAAGACAAGGTATACAGAATGAAAAACAAGTTTCGTTTCTGTACTGAGAAGTGAGCTTTACTGAAGAAAGTAGCAACCATGGCTGTGTACGCACATTTAAAAGGGCCCGCCAACAGCAAAAAAAGTCCCAGTTAGGCTCCAGAGCAGCAAGAGACGTGCAGGTGAAAGCCTGCTGTGCCCCTGTTCCCCCAAAGCACCCCAGACACCCCCCAGCAGCTGCGGAGCCCCCTGCAGACCCCCAGCACAACTGGAGGTAAGCAGGGCCTGTGGTGGGAGGCGGCTGTGTGGAGCTGGGCTGGGTCAAGCCCCGCCCAGGCCCCTACTTAGCCCAGCCCCCCAGGGAGCCACGTGACCAGAGCCGCCTGAACAGGCTGCGCAAACAAGCGCACTTGTCTGCTGGTGCATGAGTTCGCGCGGGAGGGGGCACAGGAGGGCCCGAGACCCTGCTTGCAAACCCCCCGGGTAGAGAGTCCCAGTCATAGCCAGCCTACCAGAGGCATGACACGGATAGGCACGTGCCACACCCCTCGGGTCCTGCACCCCCCGCACCTCAGAGACGGCCACCCAGATGGAGCCCGTGGTTCCGGGCTCCACACAGACAGAGCCTCTGGCTCTCACCTGCGGGGGCTGCCTGTCCCTTTTTCAGGCTCTGGGGCCCGGGAGCATGGCCACTTCCCTTGTGTGGGGTCTGCTCCCTATTGGGGTCTCTGGCGCACCAGCTAGAGGAGCTCCAGGCCACAGTCCAGAGACTGCATGCCATCAGGGACTGTGAGCAGGAGATTGACTCCTACAGCCAGGCCCTTCTCCCCTGGGAGCCGGAGGGTAGACCACGGTCCCCCTCCAAGACAAAGGAGGACTCCGGGACCTCCCACTGGGTCCAGTCAGGTGCATGAACCGAGGTGGTCAAGGGCCCTAAGGCCTGCCGCACCAAGGCCCCTGCCCCGCCAGAGCTTAGCAAGAGGTACACACCTCTTGCTGCTCCAGCAGAGCCTGCTGAGTTGCCAGCTCCCGCAGGCAACACAGGCTCAACTGCAGCTACCACCGCCGCTCTCCCCAAGACAAAACGTAAGGTGTCTGTTGTGAGAGACTCCATCCTGAGGGGGACTGAGGGAGTAATCTGCTGCCCCAACCCCTTAGTCTGGGAAGTCTGCTACTTCCCAGGGGCCCGAATCCGGGACATTGCAGAGAAGATCCCTAAACTCCTCCAGCCCACAGACCACTATCCCATGCTCCTTATTCATGTGGGCACCAATGACACGGCACGGAGCGATCCCAGCCGGGTCATGAGGCGCTACAGGGATTTGGGAGCAGGCCTAAAGGGTCTGGGGGCACAGGTGGTGTTTTCTTCGATCCTCCCAGTCTCGGGGTATGGGCTGAGGAGGGAGAGGAGGATCCACGTAGTCAACCAAAGACTGCAGCGCTGGTGTCATCGGGTAGGCTTTGGCTTCCATGATCACAGCCCGCTCTTTGGCGAGAGAGGCAGCGAGCTGCTGGGAAGAGATGGCCTCAACCTCTCTCCCCTGGGGCGGAGGCTCTTCTCAGCCAGACAGGCTGACCTATTCCACCAAGCTTTAAACTAAGCCCATTGGGGGAAAGGGGGACTACCGCCACTGCTGGCCCGCTGAGCAACCCTTGCAAAGCCAGCAGCCAAAGGCACTTAAGGGAGCCTACCCCTGCCCCAGCCCTGATACAATCTGTGGGCAAGGCACGAGCTCCCAAGGGGACACTTGCCTGCCCATACACAAATGCCAGGAGCTTGGGGAATAAGCAGGAGCTCATCCTCCTGCTTAATGCAAATAATTATGATGTCAAAGGGATAACGGAGAGCTGGTGGGACTCCACCCATGACTGGACCTCGGGTATAGATGGCTATACCCTGTACAGGAGGGATCGTGTAGATAAAAGGGGCGGGGGTCTAGCTCTCTATGTTAAGCTGCATGTCCCTGCAAGCTGATACTGGCGACCACGGTGGATGACTGGAGACCCTCTGGGTTAAAATTCATGGGGAACACGGCACGGGGGACAACGGTGGGAATCTACTACAGACCTCCCACCCAAAGTCCTGAGCTTGACCAGGAGTTCGCCCGAAAACTGGCTGAGGCCACATGCTCCAGGACCATGGCTGTCATGGGTGACTTCAATTACCCGGACATCTCGTGGGAGGATCACTCAGCAAAATCCAAGCAGTCGCAAAGCTTCCTCTCATGCATGGATGACCTTTTCCTGGCTCAAGA
>NW_017729025.1:143579395-143596066 GCF_001723915.1 Gavialis gangeticus
GGCAGCGCTACGCTGGCTAGCACTACAGAACAAAGAGACTTGGGGGTCATCACTGACCACAAGATGAACATAAGCCTGCAATGCGATGCTGCGGCTAGTGAAGCGACAAAAACACTGGCTTGCATCCATAGATGCTTCTCAAGCAAATCCCGGGACGTCATTCTCCCCTTGTACTCAGCCTTGGTGAGGCTGCAGCTGGAGTACTGCATCCAGTTTTGGGTTCCACAATTCAAAAAGGACGTGGAGAAGCTTGAGAGAGTCCAGAGAAGAGCCACGCGCATGATCAGAGGTCAGAAAAACAGACCTTATGACGACAGGCTGAGAGCCGTGGGGCTCTTTAGCCTGGAAAAACGCAGGCTCAGGAGTGATCTGATGGCCACCTCTAAGTTTATCAGGGGTGACCACCAGGATCTGGGGGAACTTCTGTTCACCAGAGCACCCCGAGGGATGACGAGGTCGAATGGTTATAAACTACTGTGAGACCGTTTCAGGCTGGACATAAGGAAGAATTTCTTTACTGTTCCAGTCCCCAAAGTCTGAAACAGTCTGCCATCAGAGGTGGTTCAAGCACCTACACTGAACACCTTCAAGGGCAAATTGGATGCTCATCTTGCTGGGATCCTATGACCCCAGCTGACTTCCTGCCCTTTGGGCGGGGGGCTGGACTCGATGATCTTCCGAGGTCCCTTCCAGCCCTAATATCTATGAAATAATCTGGGAGAATTCTCCCAGGTTTGTTCACCTGGCAGAAAAATCTTACCCAGATATTCAAATGCTGAAGCCCCGAAGAGCGAAGAGCTTGCTG
Source organism: Gavialis gangeticus (assembly GCF_001723915.1). NCBI lineage: Eukaryota > Metazoa > Chordata > Crocodylia > Gavialidae > Gavialis > Gavialis gangeticus. The sequence continues at coordinate 143,580,201 of NW_017729025.1, forward strand.
TACTTTTACTGTGCAGCTGTGGGGAATGGGGGCATGCATGCAACTCTGCATGCTGTCACCTCCCTTAGTTTGCCTAGCAACAAATGGCATAGGGTAGTCAGATTGACTGACCCAGACTGCCTATAAAATCAGCCTGCATTTCCCTGCAGCACAACACGAGGATTGGGAAAGAGGCACATTTTGTCTCCAACTGGAGCAGCAATCCAGCAAGTGACACACTGTCTTCCGGGGGGCAGTGGGAGGGATGCTGGAGGACTATGTCCTCTTCTGAGAAAAGGGAGGCATGTATATTCACTCTCCCAGGAGAAACTCTCCATGGAATAATATAAACCTGGTTGTTCCCAGGTTATTTTTCTCCTGGAGCAGCCATTTTCACTCTGGAAGAAAAAGCCTTAACATTTATACACTTGTGGTTTCTCTTGGTAGAGCAGCAACTGTCCCAGGAGAAACTGAATGTCTGTATGCAGCCTATGTCCAGTATTTTCTGAAAAAATGTACTAAAACTGACTCTTAGAATAAAGAAATACAATGGATTGTGTTTTTTTTTTAAAAACCAACCTTTATTACAATTCTGTAGTTTTAAGAAAATATTCAAAAGCTGTCAAAGTAGTATGAAAACAATGTTGCTGTATTCACAGTTACCTACTGTTCCCAATAAACAAAACGTACAAACATTTCCAGAAACACAAAGTCTTTACTGGTGACTTTAGTCAGATTTTTCTGGTTCTTGGTCTCCTTGCTAACAACAAAGATGTTGTCAACTGCCTGAGGAAAAATATATTTGCATCACTTCTGAAAACCTGAAGTTTGGAGGAAAAGGGATATTAAAAAGACAATATCCTTAAAAATTATCACCTGCACATGTAACTCAAGGCAAGCAAAATGTGTACCAGCACAATACTCAAAGCCAACAGCTATCAGGACAGCAGGGTAATATATGCATACTAATGAGCTATTCTTCATGACCTTGCTCCTACCCTCTTTAACACTGCAATCTAAGGAAGGCCAGCTGTTAAAAGTTCCAGTTTTTAGAAACAAGACAAGCTGAACTTGTTAAAACATATCTGATGTTTAAATACAGTGGATAATGTGAGTTGCACTACACTACAGATAAACTATATGAAAATGTAAAAGCACTTAACATTTAATAGGATTTCAAGAAGTGCGAGAGGTATGATTCAATGGCAACTATATACTATCAAACTTCCTCAAATATCACTGAAAGTCTCAGGCTTCAACATTTCTGCAGGTGACAACTGGCACACTCTTCTGACACCACAAATCTGAAGTAATTTATCATATGGTTTAACTCTGCTTTTCTAAGATCCCTGAAAAAAACAACAAATCACTTAGCTGGGTAATATTTAAGATCTCCTCCTTCTAACACTAGCAATTTTATGAAACACCAGAACTATTTTGAAACATTCATATTTCCTTGTTCCAGTAACAGGTAAAAAGCAAAGGGTCAGGCGTTATTAAAAGTGTACTTCTACTTTGTGTTCTACTTGTTTGCTTCACCAAAGCAAACAAGACTGCAAGACGCAGAGCTGAATAAGAGTTTGTTTTCTTCCTCCTCCCAGTTTGACTTGATCCTGGATTAATCAAAGTAATCTGGACAATTTTTTAATTGCCTGCAGGTAAGGAGGGTTTGTTCCTCTGTGTTTAGGGACTTTTTGATTTCTAAAATCAAATGTAAAGAAATAGTCAAAATGTTCATTCCATAGGAGGAAAATGTTACACACATGTTCCTAGGTCTGGAGCCTCAGGCTTGGGAAACATTTTTCTAGATTGTCTGCAAGAGTCTTATCTGCCTCACGCAACACTTCGTGAAAACTCTCCACCTGAAATAAAATACAAGTACATTCAAGTCCACTTATATACATAACCAGACAGAAGCACAATTCACTTAAATTGCATACCACTGCAACAAAGGTCCCAATATTTGCTTACCGCTAACATTCAAAATAGCATCTTTTCAATTATGTATTAAATGAATAAAACGCTTAAGTACACAGCATATTTCAGCCTTAGTGTCCAATATGCAATGTACCTGTACTTTATTTAAATACATAATTTGCACCAAAAACAGTGAAAGGGAAGCAACCATTAAAACACACCTATTAGAAGCTTTGAAAATGACCCCAGTAATTAAGATGGGTTATTTTGCACTTAATAAGCACTCCTTACCTCAAGTTCAGGTAAGTGCACACATGGCCTTTATTCATTTCTGAGTCTGTTGTTAACCAGGATACACTGTATAACCACCCTCAGATGGAACATACTGGATCAAATCAAAGACCAATCTAGTCCAGTATGCTATCAATGACTTGCCAATGCTATTTCAGAAGGACCTTGCCCTTATCACTATGGGACAACCTGTCCCTCAAAAGATAAGTTTCCTTTTAAACTCTGAAAATTAAAAAGTTGACCAATATAGGCAAAGCCCAAAGTTCAAGTGGTTCTCGCCTCAAGACTTTTTTTTTTTTTTTAATTGCTCATTAATGCACATAACAAGAACACTGAACTCCCTTTTTGAACCCTGCTAAAAGCTACTGACCTTAGTGAAACATTCTATTAATGGCTTCCACAGAACAATCAATGGAATGTACTCCTGTGTAATGTCCGTAAAGACTTAGACTTACATCAGAAAAAGTGGATATTTTAAGGTTTGAGGGGGAACAGGCCATTCACATTTTATTTTCTTTAAAAAAAAAAAAAATCACCTAATAAGCTGTGCATATTAAAAATATTCTATAAAAAACATAATGGAACAAATCTTCAGTTCATGTCAATTAGCAGAACTCCACTAACTTCAATAGAGTCCTGCCAATTTACATCAGCTGACAATCTAACCCAAGTTTAATCTGAAATGACCCAAAAGAAAAAGGGACAAATGTAGATCTGTTTTACACTGCATTAAGTACTGTATCATAGTTTCATAGTTTCTAGGGTCGGAAGCGACCTGAGAAGATCATCTAGTCCGACCCCCTGCCATGGCAGGAAAGAGTACTGGGGTTAAACGACCCCAGCAAGGTGTTCATCTAACCTCTTCTTAAAAACCCCCAGGGTAGGAGCCTGCACCACCTCCCTTGGAAGTTGGTTCCAGACCCTAGCCGCCCTGACCGTGAAATAGCGCCTTCTGATGTCTAACCTAAACCTACCCTCTGCTAGCTTGTGACCGTTGTTCCTGGTCACTCCTGGCTGTGCTCGGGGGAACAGTGACTCCCCCAATGCCTTCTGATCCCCCCTGACCAGTCTGTAAGAGGCCACAAGATCCCCCCTCAGCCTTCTCTTGTGGAGGCTGAACAGGTTCAGGTCCTGTAGTCTCTCTTCATAGGGCTGCCCTGCAGTCCCCTGATCATGCGAGTGGCCCTCCTCTGGACCCTCTCTATGCTGTCCACATCCCTGTGGATGACACATGACACATCATGTGTCAGAGAAATCCTGCCCTTCATCTACATCTTATTATAACTATTAGTCATGCATGTTAAAAGACCACGTATACTCACCGCCGTGAAATACAGAGGTAATAGATTTTTAAATGCACAGGAACATTTCTGTTCATTGAGATGCCCCTGGTTTAGTCCCTCTAATATATTTTCCTAGAACACAAAGAAAGTACACACAAAAAAATTAACTAATATTTCATAATAGTTGAACAAAAACTCACAATCATATACATAAAGCCACATGCAACACTGTGTTGCACAGCAGGTAAAACACGCTGAACAAGTAACAGAACTTGACGTCCAGAGGCAACAACGGAAACAAAACTGAATGCAAAGGGTAGGAAAGTGGTCTCACAGCCTGAATACTGTCACAGCTAAGTAACTCTTGGTCAAAAAAAATGTGGAAGTGACACTTTATATACAGGATAAGAAAACATACATCAAGAATGCTTTTCAGATGGCAATCAAGAACCGAATAGGAAAAGTCATTCCACAGAAGAGTGGTCTCCAAAGTGGGGTGCACAAAATCCATTGGGGTGCGGAAAGAAAATATTAGAACTTCTATTTAGATGTATATTTATATAAATATACATATATTGGGGGGTGTAAAAAATTTTTTACTGATAGGGGTGCACGAATATAAATATACATATATTGGGGGTGCGTGCTCAAATTTTTTTTTACTGATAGGGGTGCGTGATCAAAAAGTTTGGAGACCACTGTTATAAACCACAGGTGACAGGCCTGCAGGACAAGTGAGACAGGCAGCATCTATGTGTGGCACACAAGCTCTAGGCACACAGGAAAGGGAGGCACCAGAATAAGGTAGGGAGCAGAGTGAGGGCAGGATGCTGCTGAAAGAAGTGACAGGTATCACTGCCAAAAACTAAGTTAACCACTCCTGGCCCTGCAGCCACTCCTGAATTCAGGCTTTGAATCCTCACTATAAAAAAAACTGTGGTGGATGCAGGAACAGGGAAAGGTTACCCTCACTCATAAAACCTGACATACCTCCTCTTGCAGTAATGTCCTTCCCCTACCCCATTCTGCTACATGCAGCTGCAGCCATAGACTTGAGCCCAGCTCCTCTCACACATCTATTCTGGTTGGCCTGCCCCCTCAAGAGCAGCCCTGAAGGAGAGGGTGGGGCTTAACTTTTATCATACCGGTCGGTCTTAAAAGGCTGGCCACCCAGAGCTCTAGACACTCAGCTCTAGAAACAGACCAATAGCTGTGAAGGTCCCTATCCATGTGTCACAGGTTGCTGTTGCACCAATCAATTCCTTAATCAAGAGCTCATGCAACTAGGCCTCTAGTATGTAGTTCTCATTGTAAATGAACAGAGAAAAAACCGAACAAAGGAAAACTCCCCTTGAAAAATAAGGTTTTGTCTTCTCCTACTATATATAAATTCCTCCTAGAATGGCTCTTACCTTAGTCAATTCTTGAAGCATGTTAGAAAGTAATTCACAACAGATATCCTTCAAAATTTTCAAATGGAAGTCTTCCTGAGTTAGTCCTGACTTTTCAGTCTCATCTGGCTTGGATTCTTTTGAATTATCTAAAGACCTCTTTCCACAGTCCTCCATGTATTGTAAGACACGAATCAGGCTTCCAATCAGAGGCATATCTAATGTACAGAAGCAGGATATCAAAGTTTAACAGATTGAAAACACAGATTTTGAAACAAAGAATACAAGGGGTATGTATAATCAAACTGTTTCACGAAGTTATTTTATCAGCAGTCAGTGATTGTCAAGTAGAGGTTTGTAAACTGCTAAGCAGTAACACAGGAAGAAAGAGGATTATAAGCAGCTGGCATCTCACTCTATCAAACTGCACACTGTACTTACTTAAAATCCATAGCCTCAAGGCATGGGAAAGTACAACAGAGAACCTCCACAGCTGTAAAGTTACATCAAGAACAATTCTTCCCAAAAACCTCAGCTAGCAGAGCCAAAGCACCTGCACCAACCTTTTCCAGGGGAAACATGATCCCACTATTAGTCCAGCTTAGCTGCAAAGAGAGGGAAGGAAGGGATCATGGCCTCTTGTTTCCTCTCCCCCTCACCTTTACAAACTAGGACCTACTAGCAAAGGAAACCTGGACATCACTGAAAATGGCTTTCAATCTTTTTGTTTTAAGAAACAGGGGCTAATACAGTAAAAATTCTCCAAAGTAGTAAATCCAAAAATGTCACATAAACATACAAATGTTGGCCTACGTTTTGATCAGTAACACACTCAGTGATGAAACAAATGAAAGAAATAGAAATGTACAATTATCCACCTCTTAAAGTACCTGCAACAGAGGCCTCTGACATTAACAAAGACTACTCTGCATTCTCATTTTTTACATCTTAACCAGAGGAGAAAGACTGAATCGAAACCTCATGTTCCAAATCTTACGTGTGATGAGAAACTGACCAATAAGCTAGAACTGAATTGTGTATCATTTCTCTCTTTATATATAATCTCTTAACTTTGTAGCATCCAAAAATACCCATCTGAACGTTGTGTAATGTAAATAGTATAGGTGACACTTGCTTTTTCTCATCTTGACATATTCTTGTTCTGTTTGTGAAGCAAACATGGCTGACAACACAGACAAAATAGAGGCCAATACAGTCTTCTGTTCTTGAACAATGATTGGTGGATCATCTGGCTGGCAAAGTTCATGGCAGACCAGGTCATAAAGCAAACTCCAAGTCTCTTTTCCTCCATCAGGAGACTGCACTTGAGAAGAGAAAAAAATATTTAAGTAAAGGATTATTTTTCCTCCATTAAAGCATCTAGAATGACTTAATTTGCAATCCCTAAGGTCAGCCAAGACCTACCTTCTAACAAGCACCATCCACGTGGTATGCCTAGTTAGCAAAAACTGCTCTTAACAATCAGTCCACAGTTCTGGAACTCCCTCCCTTGAGACCCACCAGAGCCTGAGCCTAGACATTTTCTGGAAGCACTGGAAAGCCTTCCTATTTGGGCAGTTGCTTGTAGCTGTGTTGGTCTAAGGACATACGCAGACAAGGTTCTTTACGTAAATGTGGTATCTTTCATTAGACCAACTAAATAGTTGGAAAAATTCTCTCTCACAAGCTTTTGGGTACAAACACCCTTCCTTCAGGCACAGGGAGTCTATTTTGTCTGTTGCTAGCAGACTCTCCCTGTGCCTAAACAAGGGTGTTTGTACCCGAAACCTTCCAAAAAAGAATTTTTCCAACTATTCAGTTGGTCTAATAAAAAGGGATCACATTTACCCAAATAACCTTTTCTTCCTATTTGGGAAGACATTTAGCAGACACGGCTAGGCTGGGCTGGCATATCATTTAAGGCCGAGGTATCAAACTCACCTCATGTTCCAGGCTGGGTCTAGCCAAGAGCACAAGGCTCTGACTTAGAACATGAGGTAGTGGCAGGAGCAACAGCTGCAGCTCCAACCTAGAGCAAATGGCAGCAGCTCCACCCAGAGCTGGAACTGCCATCGCTGCATGCCTTCAGCTGGGCTCCAGCTCCAGCACAGGATACACAGTATGTTCGACACCTCTAATTTAAGGGGTTTCTGCTTAATTTTGTTACCTCCACTTGCTTTTTAAGTTGTTTTGTTCTCATGTTCATTCTCCTGTATTACAAGTTACTGTACTACAAATCATTTTGGGGGTTTTTTGTAAGCTATCTTGCACCTTTGCTGGGAAAAGCAGCACAGAAATCAAATAAACCAATTTCAGTGCAATTCAAGTGTCTTACCAATAGCCTGAATGCCTTCATCCACTGTGGTTAGAAGCTGCAAGATATGCATGTAAACATCCAGTCCTTCTGGGCTATCTGACCTACACCAAACAAAAACCAAAGACAATATTAATGACCTCCATATTAGGAAATAAGATCTAACAGAAGTTAATACTCCTAATAAGAATAAAATGCAATATTAATTTTAAAAATTACTGTTAATAAACCCTAGGATACAAGTGACATCCAACAAGTTCAACAGAAATTTTGTAATAACAAATAACTGCATGTTTATTCTACCAATGTCAGAACTAATCTTGCAAACTGTTATTCATACATAGTGCTCCCACTAAAGTCAGAACTGGGCTCTAAGAAGGTAATCAACAAAAAGTTCCTCTGTCTCCAGAGCTAAAAGAAAAAGGACACTTACCGAACTTGTTTTGCTGCTTCAAGTAAACAAGGCACAATCTTAAAATCTGGAAGTTCTTCTGGGGAATCATCTGTAGACTGACCCACTGACTGACAAGAGCAATTTTTAATCCAATTTAACATTAGATCTTCATCTAGATCAAAGAGCTTATCCACCACTTCACCCACTTTTACCAGCAATTCAACTGCACAAAAGAGACATATCAAATCAAATTTGACACTATAAATGATGAAAAGCTAGCATGCAAAACTCTTACCCATGGGACTACCTACAAAGCATGATTTGGATTATGGTGCTAGTATATTTTATTCATACATATTGATCCACTGTAGATTTACTGGGGTCTGGTCTTTGAAAGGGAAATATGTCTTTCGTGATAAAATGTATTTGAGGGGACTTAAGAGGTCTGAACTCTATTCCTTTCTCTGTGAACCTGGAAAAAGGAGTTAATATCCACCCGTTTTCTTGCCACATTAATAAAGCAGACCTATAGTACTTCCTTACTTTACAAGAGTGCTTTAAAATTTAGTTAATTTAAGAAGGCCAAATCCTGATACCAGGACAATCAATAACAGCATTATTTATTTCTAAATATTTATAGATTACCTAACTGTGCTACCCTTACTCATGCTAGGCAGTATATTTCCCCTTAAATTAATCCCACTGAAACCAGACATATAATTAGAACCTCAAACAGAAATGCAGAACAGTATTATTTATTAATAAACGGAAGTTAGGAACATTTTTATGAGTCCCAAAGCTGAAATGCTAGTATTTCTAGACAAATGCACACTGCAGTTTTGCACACTGCAGTGAACACAAAAGTATCATATTTACTGGATTCCAAGATGAAGTTCTCTCCCCCACATTTAATACGGGGAAAGGAGTCCCTCATCTTGGAACTGAGTATGAGGTGGGGGAAGGGGAGTGGGGGCAAACAGGCAGAGCCATAGCTGCTGCCTATCCCCATACCGCCTCTGCACCCTGCCATCTTCCCCTTGTAGCACCGCCCCCCCCCAGCCTCTGCTCTTCACCTGCCTCTCTCCCTGCCCCCTTACCCTTTTTCCAGTGCTGGCAGGCACTGCCCCCACTCTAGTCTAGGGCAGAGTTCAGGGAGAGATGGGGCAGGCGGGCACAAGCAAGGGGCAAGCTGCTTGACCTTCCCACATCACCTGCCCCTGCACTACCTGCCCCCCTGCAGAATCTAACAACTGGGGGGTTGTCTTACATTTAGGGCCATCCTAGATTCTGATACATGTAGCAAAATGTTTTCTAGTTCAAAAATGTTGAAGAAAACTAAGCTACATGCTTAAAACAGTGTAAGGGATACAAAAATAAGGAAGACAGCTGCTTAGTTGTCTTGTTTTTCTGAAGTTTATTTTTCACTATGTTGGGCTCAGCTAGAAGAGAGGCCTGATACATTTATGTAACAAAGCAAATACAAGATTAAACTAAGATTCAGAGTAACTGTATCATTCTACCAACTGCCCTGGTCTAATTATACTTATTTCAATAATGTAAAATCGACTTTAAAATCTTGCTTTACCACCAAAGGTATACATACCCTGCAAGAGCAGACTCAGTGTATACAGGTCTTCTCTTAACTCATGACATTTACATCATCAAAACTGTAGCCCCACTTCCGAGTCAAAACCATTCAAGTCTTTGCTATACTTCAACACAGTATTTTAACTAGTGATACAGTAACTCCTTGACAACTCACCACTTGTAGAGCTTGACATGATAAAACAAATACAGTCATATACAGAGGGGTTTTCCCGAATTCTTTCAACCCAGATATTGGCCACATCTGGTTGGGAGAGGCAAGTTAACAATAACCTAGAGAAGAATTATAGGTTCAGCAAATTAAGCACAAATGTAACACCAGTTGTTCTGGATTTATTGATAACAGATAAACATTCAGCCCTTGTTGAATGAAATCCAGGGACGCTGTAGAACTGAGAAGGTGAAATAAAAATACAAATGAGCCCACTCTCACAAGTTCTCTCTACAGCCATTATACATGACATACTCTTAATAGTCAATATTCTTTAAGATGACTTACCTGCTTGTTTCCAGTAGAGTAGGAGAATCTGAATCACATAAACGCTGCAGTAAAACTTGTCTGTAAACAGAAGTTGAAAAGCAAGCTTAATGAACCGTTTTTATTAAGAGAAAATAAATAGGCATGGGTTGGCAACCTATGCTGTGGCTTCAGAAGCATTCAGTGGTGAGGGACTCTGAGCCACTGCTCAGCTGGGCAGCAGGGGCTCCAGCAGCAGGGCTCCCATCGCACTGTGCTAGTTGGACAGAACTGGTTTTGGTGGAAGGGGTACTCTGCCTAACCCATGCCATCTGACTGCAGCACAGCATCTGGCAAAGGGATGCTTCTGTGGTGCTGTGACACCTGGGAAAAGTGGTAGTGGCTGGGTCCTAAGGCCCTGCCATCTCCAATGTCAACTGGGTCATTCCAGCTAATGCTGCAGACTCCTGTTCTAGGGTTATGTTCAAATTGTTTTTTTCATATGAGCAGCTTGATTAAAATAAAAGTTAGAACTTCCATTTGTTCAAGGGTTTATACTTGCAATTCCCAAAATATTCATAAACAAATGCATTCCTGAGCTTTTGTCAATGCAAATGGTAGTGCTTATGATCTGAGGGGAGACTCATGAGTAATGAACAGTTCCTTGCTTTACTATGCTGGCTGTTCTGTTTTGTTGCAATAATTTAAAAGACTTTCCAGAGAGTATAATCTCCAACACTGTTACAGTAGTAACTAACTCATCTGATGAAATGCTTGAACACAGGCTGGAAAAGTGCAGCAGATAAAAAAAAAGTTTTTCCTCCTCTTTATATAAATTAACATGAATTAAGAAAATAGAAAAGTAGTGGAGTTAACATAAAAGAAACTCAGTAAAATTATTTTTATATAAAAAAAATGAATAAAAAGAAATACGGCTACTGAGACTAGACTTTTATACTTAATCCAAAAGTTATTATTCAAAAAGCTTTCAACCAATACTTAATGCATGCTGGTGTTGTACACACACACCTACCCAAGATTCTCATCTTTACTAATAGACATGCAGATATCTTGGAAACAGGCCATATTACCCAATATTCCCACACAGATTTCCTGTGAAAACAAAGAAGAGCAGGGTTAAGCAAAAGCAGCACTACAGCTCGTAATTTCTCTTTCAACACCTTGGTATGAAGCGGGGGTTCTCAAACGTTTTGACATCGTGACCCCCTGCCGGCCAGCAACTTAAAAGTGGGTCCCAAACTTTTCTTCCCTCCCTAGAAGCTGTGGCGCAGGGAACAGGGCTGCTGCCACCATCCACCACTCTGTGTCGCCATGCGCCGCTTCCCCATGCCCAAGTCTAGCATGTTCAATACCCATTGATGGACACAAATGCCATGTTAGAACACATTTGCCTTCCCATATGAAAAAGAAAACTATTGCTTACAAAGATTTAAAAAATAAATACAACAGATATTATTTGGAACTTCAGACCAAAAGAACCTACAACTCTACAAAGGGAACAATGCAAGTATTAAAACATTTTGCAAGTGGCCAGCACTAGTAATGAATGCCATGGGCATTTCAAATTTTCAGTAAGGTAATTTGGATTCTAGCCTTAGCTAACAAAACAACACATTAAGGAGTCATCTTAACTAACATATTCATGTTTGTTACATTTAATGTAACAGTCACCGTATCAAATTGTTAGAGACAGAAGGGAATGTCATAGTTACCAGAGAATGTAAACCCAGTGTGTAAATAATTAATTATTATGCTTTCAAAAGTTTTCTGTCTATAGTAATATTTCCAATAACTTCAGTGAGAGCAGTTGAAAATCCTAGTCTTAATTTCTGAAGAGGGAAAAGCAGCCAAGCTAAAACTTCATTTTATTTATGATGCGTTTTAAGGACTAATCTTGCAACAGTGGTCATAGGCATAATCCTTACCAATTTTAAATCAGTGCCAAGATGAAGTTATCAAGTAAAACATGCCCTGTTTTTGGGCTTGAAGCAAAGCTATTCTCTTTCACTGACAATGGTACACATCCGCACCGAAGTCTCTGTAAGAGAACCCATGCTTCTTTATTTTTGACACCAGTGTACATAAATAACATTTTAAAATTGGATTTAGTGTATTTTAGAAGCCCCAACATTCATACAAAAATAGAACACAAAGGACAGAGACATTTTACATGCACCCACCCCAAACTACCTGCTACTGCTGGTAAATAAGCAAGGCTTTCCAATAACTTATACTTACAGTGAGTCTAGGACACTTTGACTTGGCAAACACTCCCATAAATATATCAGAGGCATTAAACTCTTGAAGAAATAAAGCAACATCCTGTAGGAGAAAACATTTTTATTCTTGATAAGTAAATATGACTGTTGCTCTTCTCTTTTAAAATACATTTTTTACACATTTTATCAAACTTTTCCCATGGAAATCAGGCTAAGTCAAGAAGTTGTCAGATTCACTGCAACAGTCAAACTGACTGCCAATTCTCGTTGGGCTGTCGAGAACAGTTAATAATAGAAGTAAATGTGTACACTGATGTGATGCCCACTTACTACAACATCCTTATCCATCTTTGTGGAATTTCCTTCATTGATTAACATCTTACACAAGTCATGAATATTCTGTTTGGTTCACTACTGATGTTTTCATTTTGCTTTGGGGCAAAAGCGCTAAGTAGTAAGAATTCAACCAATGCCATAACATTCAGGCAGATAAAAAGGTAATAAGGAAAGAGATTTTCTATTAGGACTTAATCAGAGAAGGCCAGAAAAGAAATCTTCTCTTCCTTTTTCCACCTCATTAAACCAGAAAATTAATTCCCTATTTGGAAGTAAAGGACTCGTCTTCCAAGTTGTTGATTTAGAAAAAGTCTAAACAAACAGAGAGCATTTTTTCTTTATTTAAGAATTTGCTAACATTTCAGTTCTTGGAAACTTAAGACATCACAAAATTTTTAAGAAGTGTCTCATTAGACTACACAGGCATGATTTATTCATCAACCATAATACAATTTAATAGCAACAAGCATGATCATTAACTATAGATTAGTATGGTATTAAAAAGGGTAGAGATGTAATTGCTAGAGATTAAAAAACTGAAATTGTAAACGACCATTATACAGTTCTAAGATACACAAAAGAATTAATTTCCGTATTAGTTGACATATGAACTCTAATAAGTCATATGAAAATACAGAGGCTTCCAATATGGTGTCATTTATCCCACAGAATTCTGAACCAATGAGCACCAGATGGCAGATCCTGTTCCATAAGTAGTCCAAGAGCCCTGTTCCTGACCTACATACACAGAGCTCTGTTCCCTACCTTCAAAAAACAACTTGGTACCAGCAACTAACATCAAACTGGAAACTCTTCCACATGATCTAGCGATTAGTTTAGAGTGCAGGAAAAATTCTTGCTATTTTAATCCTAGTCTTTAAAGTATACATGGTAACATCATTAATCTTTTTCATGCCAAATTACTACCTGCTTTAAGGTGTCAGGAGAAACTGTCAGCTAGAACGGAGAAAGAGCAATGACATCCAAATCGGATGGCTGACAGAGAATGCTTGATTCTGAATCCTCTACCCTAGAGATGTCAAAGATATGGTCCACAGAGCCATTCCATCTTGTCCACTGGGCTACTGGAAGTATTGAGGAGGTGCGCAGAGGACAGGGCCTGCTGCAAAATTTAGGGGGGCACAAGGGCTGTGCAGCAAAGGTCACAGCTGCCAGTAGTTCTGCAGATCCAGCTCGGGAGGAGCCCAACAGTCTGGAGCCAGCCAGATGCCCAGAGTGAGTTTGACACCCCTGTTCCACACTACAGGGCTACTGCTGCTCTAACTACAGCAGCAGTCACATTAGCAAACTCCCTGGGGCAGATGCAGCTCTGTTGCCAGAAGAGTAACAGCTCTCTGAACAACAAAAGCCTTCTTTTGCTAGCACAGCTGCCTCCACACTTGGTATTTCACTGGCACAGCTACATCCACTACAAGGTATGATTTTTTTCTATACGACATACAGTATGTTGGCAGAATTTTGCAATGTAAACAAGACCTAATATTACCAACCCTCTTTCAGAACCATTTAAATTAAGAACATTGAGCAAAAGGCCAAAATTGCCAAAAAATTCTTAACTAGACAGTTACTTTCAACATTTCACTAGATAAGACTGCTTCACATACCTCATCCATGGACATATCCCACACTTTACATATGTCATTCTCCATTTCTTCCTCTAGCTCTGTCTGTATCTCCTCTTTGCTCAAGTTCGAGTCACTCTTTTCAGGGCTAATAACCTATTAAGTACAGGAAAGAAAGTGAGGCTAGAATTACTGAGCTACAGCGAAAAAATGCAAGGAGTTAGAAAAAAAAAAAATCACAATTTCAGGTAGAGAAAAAAAAAAACAAGTGACTAAACATATTCTTCTCAAGCACTCACAAAACTCACAGAAGCATTCAGTACTTTTAAATCACTCCCTGCTTTGCCAGAAGAGGTTTGCTTTACAAGATCAGAAGGCTTGTCATCTCATCCTGCCTTGCTTTCCTCCGCTGAACAGGTTTAATAAGTGGGATTCCCTGCTGATCAGCTTCTCCTTGATGGGAGGTATTACCACAATGGTTCTCAACTTTTTTAGACTCAAGGCACCTCCTGAGCAAAACCAGCTCTTAGTTTTCACTGGTCAACTATGGAAAACTACTAGAGCAGCGAATTTCAACTGTTTTCACCTCAAGGTACCTCCCTTACCCCTTTTGTCAAAGTAGTGCTGCTCCATATCATGAGCCAACTGATTTGTCAGGGGGACTTAACTCCTTGACGAGGGGCTCCAGGGACACAACTGGAGCCTAACACTCCAGGTATGTCCAACTGGACAGCTGGCAGGGAATGCTTGATCCCAAATCCTCTAACCCAGGGATATCAGAGATACTGTCCACAGAGCCATCCCATCTACAGTTAAAGCCATGCCAGCTGTAGCTAAACTCCTGCTGAAGTTCAGCATCCCAGTGGGCTAGCCCCAATAACTCCCTACAGCCAGAACCTGAGCCCGCCCTTATGGGCCAATCATCCTCACCCTTCCTGGTGCACCCTTCACAGGACCCCATGGTCCCCAGAGGACACCCCCCACACACACACACACCCTTTCCCAGTTGGGAGCCACTGGGCTAGAGCCTGTCCTGGCTGCGTGCGGCCCCCACGTGGCAGCACCCTTCCCGGCTGGAATCCTCGGGACTTCCACTACCACTCTGGCCCCGCCCCCGTCACTGCTACACCAAGCCCCCGCGGGGAGGCAGGTCCCCCTCGGTCACTACCGGGTGCGCGCATGCGCATCTCGTACCGAACGCCCCGGCCTGAGGAAGCCCCCCACACGCACCTCGATGAGCTTGGTGAGGACGCTGAAGAGCCAGTGCTTGCTGTACACGGTGTCCCCCACGGCGTCGCCCGAGGCCTCCTCATCCTCCGCCTCGCTGGACGGCGGCGACGGGTTGCGGTCCATTTTCAGGCCGGGCCCCGCTGCGCACGCAACACGCGGCAGCAGAGAGCGAACAAGAGGTGCCGCCGAAGGCCCAGCCGCGCCGCACAGCGCCCCCTGCCGCCCACAGCCTGAGCCACCTCCCCACTCTTAGTGGAACTCCGCCCGCAGACGTCACTGCCGGATGTGCGGATTCGAGCCGAGGCAGGGTTCTGGCAGCCAGAGTCCAGGCCAGGTGTGCGCATGCGTAACTCACGCAGAGGCAAGTTCCCTGAGTGGCTGCCAAGTGCACACATGCGCACCCTGCACCGAACACGGTCACTGAGGCAGGTCCCCTCCCGCCCGAATCAGGGTCGGGTGTGCGCATGCGCACCTCTCACCGAAAGCGTCCTGGGGTCTCTTCCCTAATCGGAGTCAGGGCTGGGTGCACGCATGCGCGTGGCGCACCGGACACCCGCGCTAAGGAGGGTTCAAGGGCAGGGTACGCATGCGGACCTCGCACTAACCCCCCCCCCTCTACTGCAGCAGATGCCCCACCCCCAAGAATCTCACCGCGTTTTTGACAAGGCGCTTGTCCCTCACGTGCTAGTTCTTGGGATGCACACTGAGCTGCGTCTGGGATCAGGGTGCTTGGGTGGAGGCGGTAAGGACATGTACCCAGCACGGGGGGGGGGGAAGGGGAAGGGGGAGGGGTTTGCAGGGCTCCCCAAGATCTGTAGGGGGAAAAGAAAAAAAAGAGGGGAAAGG
>NW_017729025.1:143601066-143605617 GCF_001723915.1 Gavialis gangeticus
GTGAGGGGTTTGCAGGGCTCCCCAAGATCTGTAGGGTGAAAAGAAAAAAAAGAGGGGAAAGGAAGAGCTGGCCTTTCCCTGAGGTGCCTCGTGTCTATAAGCATCTGTGTACATATGCATATACAACCATGTATAAAATATATAATAAAGTGCAATATAATACGATTATATGTTGTCATAATTATGTGTATTGATATGTTATAAATATTATATGTAATAATTATAACATAATACAATATAATATCATTTAAATAGCCTGTCCCAGACAGCTGGGTCTGGCCAGCTAAAGGCAGTGGATGGGATCAGCTGTGCCACCACAGGGCTGCGCAGCAAATCAGGAGGTCAGAACTGCCTCCAGACCCTAGGTCCATCTTGCCCAGCCTCCAATGGTTGGCAGCTCTGGTGTGCTCTGCTCAATGGCACCCTTCTTTTGCACCTTGGACTTTTGCTCCCACCCCTGTTTTCTTCTTTAGTTGACCCCCAGCCATGATCACTTGATGTGCCTTTAGCTCCTGCTCCCCCTCCTCTATATAAAGCGGGGTTTTCAGCTTTACTGGGTGGGTCCATCTTCCCAGTGCCCACCACATAGGCCTGCATCACACAGGGATGGGAGTGAAACAACAAGGCTATCCACCTCTCACAGGGGCAGAGAGTGGATGCTAAAAGGGAGAGTGAGTTGAGGATGATCAAGGGTTTTTTTCCCACTGTTCCTCTCCCACTTGCAGCCTCCAGCATTTCAGGTCCACGCAGTTCTGATCTGCTTCGCTGGGCAAAATGTGCATGGCCCCTCCTTCAGCCTTTGATGATGCAGGACAAATGGATGATTTAATCTCTCAGCTTTCCCTGCGCAGGCAGCCCCACTCCCTGAAGTGCAGGGGGACAGGTCTGGCTGAGAAGGGGAAAGCGGGCTTCCACGCTTAGGGAAGTGGTAAGAGACACCATATCGCCTGTAGACTTACTACCTGGTGACAGCTGCCAGGCCATGTGGGAGCGAATCTTCCACAAGGACCTGCAGAAGGAGCACAGAGACCTGAACTGGCAGGCTGCCTACAGACCACTCCCTGTGCGGGCATGGAAAAACAGTGCAGGATAGAGAGGTCCATCGAACTGCCCAGTCCTGTGGCTGTCAGGCAGAAACAATCAACCACCTCTTCTGGGACTGCCCATATACCAGAGAAATGTGGAAGAAAGTCCGTGTGCTCCTCCTGGTGGTGACAGGTTTAAAAAACCTGACCAGGGAAGCGGTTCTTTACAGGTACCTGACCAGACAGCAAAGGCAACTCACTTCAACCAGGTATGCCCTGTGGAAAGCCAGGAACCTGCTCATAAACATACACTCAGACCCTACAGTTGAGGACCATATTAAAATGGGACTAAGTGAAATGTACTGGTACTGTAAGAAGACAGAAGAGGAAAGAAATGGCAAACCTCATATGGTGGAGAGGGGTCTGGCATAGACTTTTTCAGGAGAAGACCCACTGACGAGGGCAGTGGATGCGGGTACAGGTATGGAGATGGGTGCATGGGTGTGCAGTTACATGGTGTGAACTATGTAACAGGTTTTTAGTGTGCTTTGAGCTGCCAGGCGAACCACAGGGGCCACTTGGCAGAATGCTGGAGGTGGAGTTATATATATATTTATTTATATAGAAATAAATATTTTTGGGGGGGAAAAGAAAGGATTCCTCAGGGTAACTTTCTGTAAGGGGAAAGTGAGCAGCTGCTCCATAGGCTTGACCTTTAAGCTCCCAGAGCCCCTGCCTGGGATGGCTGGAGAGTGCATGCAGCTCAGGCTGCTCATACGCTGCTGCCACAGAGCTAATAGATACCCACAGTGATAGTGGCAGTCTTACTGCCTTTCGTTGCACCACTAATTTTCCTGTAATGTGGTATACCAAAAGGTGGCAACATCTATTTGCTCACAATTTGTTTAGCAGTTAGGGGACCAGGTTTTGGGTAATCTAGGACAGGTTCTTGATCCCTGTCTTGACTTAGCCTGATTTTAAGAATCAGCAGCCCTTACTCAATTGTGGGCAGGGTGCAACATCCCTAAAATGACCAATCACAACACATCCCATTGATAACTTGGGGACCTTTACTGATACACAGCAGCAGCATATGACAAATTAGCAAGCAAGCGACAACTCTCTTTATACACAGTGCCCTAGGGATGCACACAGGAAGACACACATCTGGCCAGCACGCGATTATCTTCTGCGGGTCTTCAGTTTATGGTGGTCTCTCCTGAAGGAAGTTGCTGAGTAATGAACATACCTTCTCTTTGCTTCTCTCAAGTGTTACACCTTTAGTCCCTTCATTGTGTATCTAGCTGGTACTCATTCATTGGTGGTCCAGTCTGACGTACCTTGTCCAGACAACGAGGGCACTGTCCACATGCATTTCACGCACGAGGTGTCTGCTAAGCTGTGATCATATAGTTAGAATCTATACCTAATTGGGACTTTTAGTAAACAGGACAGGTTAATTCCTGCAGCTGCACTCTTATTTTTTTTAATGCATGGGCTGCTTCTCTTCTCAAAGCTCGTTAGACACGCTCTACTCCAAAAAAAAAATCTCTCTCTGGAATGTGTGAAAACTGCCTTATTACAAAACTGCTTCCCTGCTAGGCTGGGAGAGCCATATTTTGCTTTCTAGCACACTAGTCAGCTACACTTATTTTGAATAGCTTGAATGATAAGCAATAAGCACTAAATAACCACTAAAAAATCTGTAATTTTAGCCATCAGACTTAATGCTCAGATTTTGCCCTGTCAGGGTCAGGAACCAGGAACCCAATCTGCAGGGGAAATCCAAAGCCAGAGTCCAGGGAAAAGCGAAAGCTGAGCTTAGGAGTCAGGAAAAACAGAGAGAACAGGAATCAAGTGTCCTGCCACAGCAAACTAGGTCAAAACTGTTGTCTGGCCTGGAAACCTATGGCCCCAGCTGGGACTAATCAGGGTGCTCCCTGTTCCTAAACTGGGGAAGAGTTTGGTAGCTGGTGACTAACTGTAGGAGTGGCTGCTTAGGTACTTGACATAGGCTGGCTGGCCTGCTCAGGGTCCCTGACAGCAGTCAGAGGCAGGAGGGAGTTGCAAAGGTGAGGCGAAGAGGTAAGTTACTACTGTGACCCTTCTCTGGGTTATTCATTGTGGCAGATGATAGAGTCTGCAGGAAGCTGAAGTAGTGGCACAACCACAGTAAAGGTGGATAAGAGGGCTTGGTCTTCCCAAGTAGGGACACTGCCAGCAGCTGAAGCAAGTCCTATCCTCTGACCCCAACCATTTGTTTCTGTATATTGAGGGTAGAGGGCAGTGGAGGCCAACTATTGGCATGCTATGAAGAAGCAGGGAGCAGTGGGAGGAAGACAGTTACAGCTCTTCTCCCACCTGCCCCAGGGTCGGGAGCTGTGTGGGGTGAGAGGAACTAAGGGGAAGAGGCCATAAGAGGCTGGATGGGGGGCAGGTCACAAGCACCCAAGGGCAGTGTTGACATGTAAGGGGTGCACGTGCACCCCCTGAGAGCACTGGTGTACCCCCTGACTGCCAGTGTTTCCTGCTTAGGTGGGGCAGGTGGGAGCGCTGGTGCCCCCAACTCCTCCCCTGAGAGCGCCGGCTGGGGAATGGGGGCACCAGGAGAAGCGCCGCTGGCACTTCCGGGCACACCCCTGGCCCTTCTGGGTTGTCACGATCTGCCACGGGGGGATCCCCCCAGTCACTGGCTGGCTGCTGGGGGGAGGGGGGGGCAAGTGCCCCCTTGACTCAGGAGGCACCAGTTGCCCATGCCGAAGGTCTTTCAGGGGAAAGGTGTGGAGTGAGGAGGGGCCGTGGCATTATGGGAGTGGGGAGGTGCAAGGGGCAGATAAGGTTTGGAGGTTGATGGGGTCTGTGGGGATGAAATGGGATGTGAGAGGGTTTGGGAGCAAGAGGGATTGTGGGTGAGGAGCACCCATGGGGTGCAAGAGACCCACAGTCCCTCAGTGAGGGATTCAGTGAGTCCTGAATGTTCAGAGGAGCAGGGGAGAGCTCGGTGAGGTGTAAGGGGTGAGTGGGGCTGGGGTGTGATGGGCCTGAGTCTGTGCAGGGTGCAATGGATTCATGGGACAGTGAAGGGACAGGAAGGTGGTGAGGCCCATCAGTTTGGGGCACAGTGGACCGGGGCTGAGCATGAGGCTATGTGCGATAATGAGGAACAGAGTAGAGCCAGGAGGTATATGAGGTGGCAGGGGCAATCCATGAAGGGCAGCAAGGGGGACAATTTGGAGTTATGGTGGAGTGTCTGGGTGACTCATGTTGGAGCAGTTCTATTCATGCTGGAGGGTTACAGCTGTACCCGCTAGCACGGAGTGGGCAAAATGCGGCCTGGGGGCTGGATGCGGCCTGCCAGGCCATTCAATCCGGCCCACGGGGCCCCTAAAAAATTAATATTTATCTGCCCTGCGCTGCTTGTCAGGTAGCCCTCAAGGGCTTGCCAAAATTAAGTTAGCAGCCCTCTGCCCAAAATAATTGCCTGCCCCTGCTCTAGCACTAGGTTCCTGTCCCAGTCTGGAGCTGG
>NW_017729025.1:143610617-143612017 GCF_001723915.1 Gavialis gangeticus
CAATCCGGCCCACGGGGCCCCTAAAAAATTAATATTTATCTGCCCTGCGCTGCTTGTCAGGTAGCCCTCAAGGGCTTGCCAAAATTAAGTTAGCAGCCCTCTGCCCAAAATAATTGCCTGCCCCTGCTCTAGCACTAGGTTCCTGTCCCAGTCTGGAGCTGGTGGCCAACCCCTGACAGACACAGTTATATTGGTTTTGGCTTGGATCATAAACTGAATTCTATAATTCTAGGCCCCAGTTTATTAGAAAAGCATGCATTGTGTTATGGGATGACACACGATACCGCCAGCACCTCCCTTTTCAAAATCCAAGATCTGCCCACGGCTCTGGCACGTACCATCTCCTGCACAGGACTGAATAAAAAACTGAATAAAGGACAATCAGTAAACAAAAATGCAGACATACATGTTTATTCAGTAAATTATAATGCATACTTACAAACCTTGAGCAGTTAGCAGCTGGCTTTTCTCTGCACCCCAACAGCTTGTAACCTGTATTTTTTCCTCTCCATTATGACTGTGAAGATTTGCTATTTCACTGAAAGCATGTCATGAATTGTACTTGTTACAACCTTGCAAAACAGAAAGAAAATGGAAATGCCAAAATCTTTTACAAGCTGCATTAGTATCTTCTAGGGAGGTTCCTTGGTCTATAGCGCTTGAGGTCTCCTCCGTTTCTGCCCCATCTATTCGCCTCCTGATCAGCACGTCTGTCAGCTTTATCTCTGCCCCGCATACGACTGTAAAAATCCCTGGCATCACTGAGAAAAGAAATAAAGGTTCTTTTGCACAAATACCAATAACTAAATAATTTCCTTTTCATTTCTTCACCTGTACAATCCCTACATGTTTATAATCCCACAACACAATGCATGCTTTTCTCTAATTAAAAAAAACAACAACAAAAACAAGAAACTTTTCTAACAAACTGGGGCCTAGAATTATAGAATTCACTCGAGAGCCAGGAGGCACTTGGGAGCCAGGAGCAGCGGGGAGAGGAGGGATCCAGGCACACTTGTGTCCCGCACGCATGTGTGCCCCCGTACTGGACCTGGACCAGAGGCAAACGCAGCAGCAGCAGCAGAGGCGAATGCAGCAGCAGCAGCGGGGGCAGCAGCAGCTGAACCCCCTAAGGTAAGTGGGGCAGAGGGACCGATGCAGCTGAGCCGGATCTGGAGGGGAAGCCCCCCGGATCCCTCTTAACTGAGCCAGTAGGGAGCCACACTCCCGAGCCGCACAAACAGAGCGCGCAAACAGGCGCCTTCTGTAAGAGCGCACCGGTGTTTGTGTTGGCGTTTGCACTGGCAGGCGAGCAGGAACGGCCAGGAGGGAGACTCCTGCTAGCGCAGGGCAAAGGCACTGCACTCAGCCAGAAACAGGCAGCAACTCCTACAATGGTG
>NW_017729025.1:143615475-143619274 GCF_001723915.1 Gavialis gangeticus
AGGTCCCTTCTGACCCTAGAAACTATGAAACTACGAAACCATAGGATACTTTGATATCACGCCTGTATCACAGAAATCTAGGCTTGTTAGAACCATCTCAGAGCTGGCATAGAATGCAAATGCCATTGCTGCACTTGCCTCTACTATGCTCTGTTCACTGCTCTGAAGATTGTGAAGTACTGGGATAAAAACATCAACTTCTTTCAACAGAGTAGTGTGAGCTGATTGGAGCAAGTACCAGATATGTTGTGTCAACTCATGAAACATGTGAATAAGGGCTCCTAAATTCAAGAATGGGCTCCATCTTCACATACCCAACTCAAATAGTAGTTAAAAATATCCACTCTTTAAACAGGGGAGTAACCATTTATGAATCAAGATGTAGTTCACCCTGTTGGATTACACAGCTGTCTCCCACCTCAATCCAGAACCCCAGGGACGTCAGGTACCTTATAACTGTTGCTGCCCAAACGCCACCAGGTCCTCTCCGTGCAGCATCACGATTTCCCCGTGCGTGGAAATATTTATCTGAATTTTTCCAGTTGGCCTCACGCATGTCCTTGTATGCTCTGGCCATATCCGTAGCACCTGGGTAGGGAAGAAAGAATTATGGAAACAGTAAACACAAGGGTGGGAGCTATTTTACCCCTCTCCAGTGGCCTTCAGTCATCATTCTACCCTTCCTCTGTGGCTTCTAAGTTGAGGCTCCCTTCCCAAGCCTCCTTTCAGAAGCAGATGAATTTTACACCTGTTTTACCTCTTTTTCTAACTGTACCATCCATCAAGTGAAATCTTGAGGAGGAGATGAAAGGAGACTCCTTGACAAAGGGGAAGCCTCCATAAACCAAGCAGATGATGATAGTTATTGTCATTGTTGTTGCTGTTGTTATTGTTATTCATCAGGTCTGTTGTGACTGAGCTTGGGAGCCCAGTTCATGGACCAGGATCTTATTGTACCACATACTATTCTTGAATCATTCTGGAAAGACTGATTAATAATAATAATAACAATAATGATAAAATAAAGACTTTAAAGAGATGAGTTTATATTATTCTCATTTTATACTAGCAAAATTTAGCCAAAAAGAGGTGAAATGATTTTCAAAAAATCACACGGCAAACTGGGGGAGGAAATCCTGATTTATTAACACGCTATGTTCTGTTCCTTTCCAAAAACCTCTCTTCTGAAGACACTCTTCCTGAAGAACGTTTATTTGGAAAATAACTTACCTCCATAGGCATCCTTTATAAATTTCCCAGCCTTCTCAGCCCAGTTGTCGCTGGTGACACATAGGACCAGGGATAACAAGAAGATGCAGGTGAAGAACTTCATGGCGCACTACTTCACCTATAAGAGAATAGTGGGTGAAAAAGTATGATTATTAACAATCTGGGCAAGTTTTTGAAGACTCCAGGCATCATATTTATTCTACTTCAAACTGTGGAGCAGGTGCATGGATCAGCAGGGTCACACACAGTTCTGAAGGCTTTGCAAAGTGATGATTTGTTGTTAGAAAATGAAACACCCTTTTTGATAAAACCAGTTATCTTCAGAGCATCCTGCTGGGGAATGGGATGCATGGAAAAGTTGTCTTATCTTTTGCTTAGTAGCTTTTGCACTAGAAAAAACAAAGTCTGAGTTTATGTACCTTACTGAAAAAGGTAAAACAATGTTATTTAAATCTTAAAATCAGATATAAAATCTTAAAACTTACCACTGCAGCCTGTCAAAGTTTCTGAGAAATGGATTCTCTCTCAGATACACTCAGACAGGGGTGGATTGTATTTATAAGAGTCCAGAAACCAATAAGAAATGTTTCCTCTGGGTGGAAAATTTCACTTACCAAATTCCATTTCCCCTACTCATAACAGAAAGTCATTGCCTAAAAGGTAAAGTGTTTTGTACTTACTGTCAGCATATGCAAATCAAGCTTTGTGCTGGTTATTTCCCAATTTATTTTGAAGCTGAGGCAATAGTGTTAATGTTCTAGGATTTTAACTGTATTATTTTTAATAACTTTGTCAGAATAACATGATATACAAACCCTTATGAAACCAGCAAAGGAGGAAGGGTTGGCTGAGTTTTCCTATTTAACCTCAGCTAGAAGGCAACTCTTTCCTATGAACAGGCTAGTTCTCATATGGTCACATGGCATTTAAAGACTGGTGCTGTACCCACAGCTTTGGGCTGCAAGCAGATGTTACATTTGTAGCAGCATGAACTCTCTTGTAGCTACAAAATTCAAGGGAAGAGATGTGCATATACAAAAACGTTTAAAAGCAAAAATGTCAGAAGTACTACACAAATGTTCTTGGGTGAACCAGGAATTTCTTTGTAGAGCTACACTGTGTGGCATGTCATGTACCATGTTCTTCATCTCTCTGTGTAGCACCCTTGTCCTGAGCAGGGCTGTAGTGGGATCAGTGCTAGTCCACTGCTCCCAGGCTGGGCTGTCAGTGAATACAGGACTGCAACCAGGCTTGTTGGTGGCAAGCAGAGATGAATCCCCAGTGGGACCAGAGCTTGCAGTTCTGCTCATGACAGGAAGTCCCAGTCCTGCACTCACTGACCACCATATTGGGGGCTTGTAGCTCTGCTCCCTGCACCCCATGTAATCAGAGCTAAGAAGGCAACTGACCTCTCCTCCAAGCCCTTCAGAACTATACAACAAAATCCCTGACTTCCTTGGAGTCAGAAGAAGACTTCTATTGACTTCAGTGGAGACAGAATGCTATACATAAACCTTTGGGTAATGATATAGATACTATTATTTTAAGTTTAAAAATCCTACTTCTTGTTTTACATTGCAAAACAAAAACCCTCTAGACTACCACCTGGTTTATCCACAAGCTT
Source organism: Gavialis gangeticus (assembly GCF_001723915.1). NCBI lineage: Eukaryota > Metazoa > Chordata > Crocodylia > Gavialidae > Gavialis > Gavialis gangeticus. The sequence continues at coordinate 143,618,330 of NW_017729025.1, forward strand.
CATGATGCTGAATCTGCAGAAAAGGAAAGTTGTCCTGAAACAGTGAATTTTCAAAATTAGGAAATCCACCAGGCAGAGAAAAAACCTAGTTCTAATTGCTGGATTTTCCAGTTACAAGTCTGGCCCTTCAACTCTGCCCAAGTCTGCAGGGAAATAAATGTGGTATTCTTGTCACCCCTCTTGCCCTGCTCCCTGCAGGTGGTGACAATGTGGGGGTGTTGAGGCCACCAGAGCTGGCCTTGTCCCCCCACCTTGCTCCTTGGAGGGTGGTGGCGCAGGGTGGGGAGCGGGGTCAGGATGCCGTGGGAGGGACGAGGCCACCGGCAGTGGCCTTGGGCTGCCCCTCCCCCCTTCTGTGGTCCCCACCTGCAGGGTGGCTGTGGACCGATGTGGTGGAGGTCGGGGTGGAGCGGGCACACCATGGCAGCAAAGGGGGAAGAGTGGACCTGGGCCAATGTGGCAGTGGCAGTGGCGGTGGGGGGAAGGGAAGAGTGGGCCCAGGCCCACAGGGGTGGTGGGGAGGAGGAGCAAGCCCGGGGTGGGAAAAGCCGGCCCACCACAGCAGTGGGGGGGAGCAGCACAGTTGGCCTTGCCCCACCCCGCGCCCTGCTCCCGGTGGCCAGTGGCAATGAAGCGGACAGAGCAGAGTACAAGGCCAGCACTGCTGGCCTCATCCCCCACCCCCTGCTCCCTAGATGCAGCGGCAGCACAGGGTGCTTGGTGGCAGTGCTCCGTTCATGCCCCCCACCCCCCCCCGGTCATTCATGGGTCAAGGAGGCAGGCAGATGGGGGGAGAAGTGGGCCCAGCCCTGAAACAGCAACAGGCTGGGGGGGCGCACCGGGCTCAGCCTGGCTCCACAATGGTAGTGGGAAGGGGGATGCACCAGGCCCAGCCTGGCCCAGCCCCAAAACGGCAGCGGAGGGGCTCCGGGCCCAGTCCCGTAA
>NW_017729025.1:143619377-143629128 GCF_001723915.1 Gavialis gangeticus
CCCCGAATAGGGGGGGGGGGGGGGAGGCATGGCCTCGAGCCAGAAGAGAGAAAAGGGGGAGTGGGCCTGGCCCTGAAAGTGAGGGGGGAAGGGAAGGCCAGACACAGGCCTCTGTCCCCTCCTCCCCCACAACGTCATTCTTGACAGGCAATTGGATAGTAGAATCATAAAGAAGTAGGGCCGGTAGGGACCTCTAGAGGCCATCCTGTCCCATCACCTGCCTGGATAGGATTATCCCTATTGAAACCATCCTATACTAATCTGTAATTTAACTCTTTGTAAAACTATCATCAACCCTGACACAACACAAGACATAACACCCTAACCTGCCACAGGTAAAGCAGGAGGATTGTGGCAGGCAACATCCTGCTTCTATAAAACGTTCTTAATATATGTTTGAGCTATCCCAGGAAAAGGGTCATGCCCCCAGCTACAGAGGAAGGCAACCCCTCTCCTCCATAGTCCATACCAATCTGGCCATGGGGTAAAATTCCTTCCTGACCCCAAATATGGTGATCAGTCTGACCCTGAGCAGATGGGCAACACCATCTAGCCAGGAACCTCTGGCTTTAAGTCCCAGCAGGAACACTGGCAAAATCCCCAGTCAAAATCCCCAGCTTCAGCTGCAGCCAACACCTAATGCCTCTGAAGAAGGCTCAAAAACACCCTGACACATCTAGTAAAAAAAAAGAAGAGGGGAGCAACCAGCAAAGCCCGGAAGCATGGGAAATACCCCATGTTTGCAAACCCATATCTTTGCCAGGAGCTAAAGAACAAAGAAAAAAATATAACCTAACAAGGGGCTAGGTTACTTTTAATTTACTGTATTTATTCACATACCATGTGTACCTTTTCTCCAAGATTAGCCCTCCAAAGATAGGCTATGTGTCTTAAACAGGAAAGTTAATTTCTCTGTCCAGAACAAAAGCATGTAGACACTAGGGCTGTGCGAAACAGCACCATTTCATTTCAATTTCCATTTTGCCATTTTGAAGGGACAGAGTTTCATTTTGTCACTTCATCTCATTTCAAAGCACTGTTCCATTTCGTTTCCTGTTCCAAACTGTTTTGCTGTTTTGACAGGTTTTGACATTTCGCCCATGGGCTATAATCGGAATTCATGAAAATGCCTAAAACTGTCATGTGTTGCCTGATTCAGGTGAAAATTGCTGGGGTGGTAGCCCCTTCTGAGGGCATGAAGCCTGCCAAGTTTCAAGGAGAGAGGTGCAAAGATTTTTGGGAAACTGCACCTCAAACAGTTGAAAGGAAAACTCCTTTCACTTGCCGGCAGCTGCAGCCTCCTGTCATCCTGCATGCAGATCCAGGAGCCTGTACCCCAGGAGGGCTGCGGGGCTGTGCCAGACTCGTCCAGGGAGTGTGGGACCCCGGATATGCATGTGGGATGACAGGAGGCTGCTGCTGCCAGTTGAGACCAGCTCTGGGCACAGCCAGTGCCAAGCTCTGGGAAGACTGCTGCTGGCCCCACCCGGCAGCATGCTGTCATCCTGCGCACAGATCTGGGGGCCTGCGCCCCCCTGGGAGGGCTGTGGGGCTGTGCCACACTCCTCCCAGAGGGTGCAGGCCCCCGGATCTGTGTGCAGGATGACAGCAGGCTACCACTGCTGGCTGGTACCAGTGCTGAAGCCAAGCAAGCCCTGCTTCGAAACTCGAAACGCTTTGAGAATTTTGAAACATTTCAAATGCCCGTGTTTCATGTCGAAGCTGTTTTGAAGCCTTTTGCTTCACACTGTTTCAAACTTGAAACACACTGAAACAGCTTCAAAACAAAACACCTGGAAAAATTTCACACAGCCCTAGTAGACACTATAAGAAGGCTGATGCTTCTTTTCCTTCTCTCCCACCAGCAGCCACATGGAGAGAGGGGCAATATCTGGCAGGAACAGATCTGGGGGAGGGGGCTGGCAGGAAGAAGTGCAATATTGCAGTGGCACCTTGCTTTGTTTCCTGGTCCATCCTAAACTCCACCAGCTAGCAATGCTGGGAAATCATTTAGCTTCATGTCTCTTATAATCTCCCTGATTACTGCTACTTGTTCTTCATTCTACAGGTTTTAAGGACCCTCTCTCCTTGATATTCCACTAATCCTCCTTCATGTTCTACAATTTTGCTATCTGCTAATAACTCTTGGTTTCTCTTCTCCTCTTCCACTGCCCTTGATCTGCCCATGGAATCCAGCCATGAGCCACAGCTACAGCTTTTGGCTGAGGAGCCAAAAGGAGGGTAGCAGAAGGGGGCTTATTCCACCATTTGCCCCAAGCAGGGAGTGAATGGCAGCAGTCGGGACAGGCAGATCCCAGCTGCAGTCCCCTAGGGAAAGTGGGGGTAGAGGGGAAAAAACCCTCTATCTCTAGCTCGGTGGTTAACATTTTTGGACTCAAAGCACCTCTCATTGGACATGAGGCACCCTTCCATAACTTTTGTTAATTGAGTGGCACCCAGTTTCAAAGACTAGTTTATGTATTATAGTGCTTACCTCCTTACATGGGGCTGGGCATGAGGGCTAAGTACAGACAGTCAAAAATTCCAGTGCTGAATTGATTTGATCTTCAAAGGTTACTGTAAGCTGCGTAGATTGACCTGTAAGCAAGTGAACAGAGATTCACTTTTCATGCCAGAAATGTAGCCACATGCCTGCAGTGGCCTAGGCCAGAAGCCAGGGGACGCTTGAGCATGCTTCGCTACTCAACAGGAGCAGACAGTTTAAGCCAAAGCTAGCCTGCCCACCGTGTGAGCAGGGGAGAGTTGCTGGGAAGGTGTAAAGCATCCTAGGATGCTGGGGAACTATGAGTTAACTTGAATCTGGAGGGGATATGGGACAGAAGTTCAATAAACTGATTTAATCTAAATCAGTTCAGTCTGATACTACATCCTTGCAGGTTTATCTTAAACCACTTTTGGCCATTATGAAAGTGGTTTATGTGCGCTGAACTTCTGTTGTGTTACAGACTTGAACTGGTTTCTGATCGCTTATATCAATTTACATGTAATTTTGGTCTCTAGCCTAGGGGTAGGGGATTGTCAAGGCAGGGACAGGCCTGAGCCTGGCTGATCTGTTTAGTTTATCTGCTTATCTTCTAACATCTTGCTTATTTCCTCACACCCCCATAGCACCCTTCAAACGATTTGGTAGCATGCTGGTTGAGAATCAGTGTTCTAGCTAAACCACAAAGTTCCCTTTATTTAACAACCTACTTATGGTATATCTACACCAAGTCCCTGGCACTCTTGGGGAGGGATGCTCTCCATCATGCCTCAACCACTCACTCCAGTTTGCCTAGGTAGCTTCACTGCTGTATTTCCAAGTTTATCACATGCCTGAAATGCTTTGTATTATTATTAGAGTACCTTTTGACCCTCCCCAAGAGTACTGGGGATGCGATTTAGCTATACTCCTCATTTCTTTGTCCTTACTTTCCCAACTGCAAAAGGAGGACAGCAATGACTTTTTCCTTCTCTCATAATGTTCTATGCTCCTGTTTAATTTGTCTGCCCTCAATTACTGCAAATGAGAATAGCAATATTTTTTTCCTTTCACAGTTTTCTGTGCTGCTTGTTTTGATTATGAGCTCTTTGGTGCAGGAATAGTGTACGTTAAGCATCTGGTAAATATGGTTCTGATTTTGGTTGGGGGCCACACAGTAATAGAATTATACAACTAATAAATACAACTAAAATGAAAGATCAGAGGTAGAATTTATTTTGCCAGTTGATACATGGTAAAACATTTTCACATGTCCTCAAATATTTGATATGATTTCCCATGTTTACAGTCCTGATTCCTTATTTTTCATTCATCAAAGGTCTTTTAGATTCATGACAATATTCCATGGTCCAAAAGAAGCCATAAACACCAGTGCAGTTTCCTATGAGCTGCCATATTGGGCTAGATGATTTCAGTAGTCCAAGCACAGACATTGTCTAATGCCATCTGCTTCACAGGCAGGGGTAAGAAGAGTCACCTGACTCAGAACAAAGACTGGATTTAAATCAGGTATAAGCCCAGACCCTAAGAAGAGCCCAGCAATAAGATCTGGAAGATGAATTACTGGTGCCTCTCAAGACTGGGGGTGGGGGGCGGCACAATGGCAGTCAGTGGGGACCACCCGCAGCCAGCGGCAGTGTTGTCAGTGGCAGGGGTGGCGAGTGGTAAGCAGCAATGGGGACTGCCCACAAATGCCACTGGCTGCGTTGGCAGTGGGGGGGGAGGGGTGGCAAGCAACGACTGCCCACAGAAGCCAGCGGTGGCTTTGGCAGTGGCCAATCTCAGGGGGGCACATGCCCCATCTACACATCACCTATGATCTGAAGCCTACTTAGAGAACACCACCCTAGCAGGAGTGTCATAGCTTTGGAGCACCAGCACAGAGAGGATAGCTGAAGCAATCTGGAGGTTTGGGTAGGAACTAAGGAGCTAGAAGAGGTTCCTAGGGACTGGGGTCTGGGTGAGCTCAGAGTGAAGGGCTCAGCACACAAGACCTAATGTTGTTGGCCCTGAAGACTGTCCTTGTTATTTAAATAGTTATTCTTTGCCTTTAGTTTCAATTGGTTCAAGGTATAAAGGAAATTTCTACACATGCACTCTATACTGTATAGTAAGACTGTTCCAGAAGGAGTGACTTTTAGACCTTCTAACTCAGGCCAACGTGTTGAGCATGTGGTCTGATCAGAAAGCATGAGGTCATTTCTAGTGTGAAACATCATATTGCCTCATGCAAAAGTATAGTAGCCTGTTCACTATATGTTGATTGGAGGGAATTATCATTTTGGTGGGAATTTATGTGCCGCGTGCACAATTTAGCATGGAGTGAAAAGTGTCGTGTGCATTTTAATTGGCTACCCACCCCAAAGTAAAAGTTACAAAATGTTTTTCCTGAGAGTCAGTCAGTCTGCTGGTTCTGCTCTATTCGGTTCGGTTCTGGACGGGTTGGATAGTGGTTATGGTCCCTAGTTCTCAAGGATACGTCTAGTGTGCGGTTGTTGCTGCCACTGGAGATGCATTTTGCTGGTTCTGAGAGTTGTTTGAGAGTTCTGTCAGCTCCACTCTCTCATAGTAGGATAGATAATGTATAACCCTGGGTGTATAAAATTCTCCTCATGCTTCCTGTGTTATTGTTTTGTCTGTAATTATTGTATATAGTTATCTGTATTTTAATACACTATTTAATTTGTTTAACTTCTATTTTGGTGTCCCTATGTATTGATCCCTATAAACTAGGCTGGGCTGCCTACCCCAACAGTAAAGTCAGCCTGAGCCACTCATGTTCCCTTCCTGTTTACTGTAATTTCTTTACCTGAAGCCGCCTTTTGGTCCTTGTAACTTTCTCATGGCTACTGTGTGGGGTCCAGGTGAAGCCCAAAGAGAAGAGCTCAGTGCAGGAAGCCTATCTGAGTAGGAAGTCCCAGAAGAGAAGGAGGCAGAGGGAGAGACCCAGAGAATCTCACTAGGCTGTTAATGGGGCCAGGGGCCAGAGAGGGGCTGGAGGCAGCCACAGCAAGAGACTGCCAGAGCCAGAGAGGGGCATGGAGATCTCAGCTGGCCCAAGGTGGGGCCAGGGCTTAGGAGAGACTGAAGGTCCAGATGTGGTCATAGCCAGAGAAGAAAGGGTTAGAGAAACTGAAGCCCAGAATGAGGAACGCTGGTATAGGGTCATCAGATGTAGAGGAAGGTCCGAGATCGCCCCAAGACTGGGGACCCAGAGGTAGAAGAACCAGGGTCTGAGAACCTGGAGGAAGAAGTGAGCTGAGCCCAGAAGGGGACCAGGTGAAAGACAGTGAGCCTAGGGCCTGAGAGAGCCAGGGACGAGGGAGCCTGGGGGGTGGGGACATCAGTAAAGGGCCAAGGAGCTTGTAGCCCTGGAGGGGCCAGGGTTGTTGAAGAGGGACAGCATAGTCCTGGGGATAGAGGCTAGGGCCTAAGCAGGTCCTAGGTATGACCAAAAATTGCACTCTACTGGGATCCGGTGTCACTGTGGTGGGATTGCTTATGGCAGAGCAACCCCTAGAAAGTGCCCCAGGGAAGGGCAAGTCTTGGCTCAGATCAAGTGTAGACCTGTACCTGGCATGGGAAATACCATGACCACTGAGAGCCCAGAGTGGGGCTGAGTGAGGTTGAGGGGTCTGAGGGCCTAGAGAAGGGCTGTGTGTGTGAGAGACAAAGAGCATCAATGAGGATGCCATCTGCAAGGCTTGGGGCATGGTATAGGGGCAGAACGGAACCATGCAATTGGCCCATAAGGCCTTGACCACAAATCTGGTGGTCATTATGGTGAGACCAGGGCAGCCTCCCACATTCTTTATAACAATTAACATCAAAGTGTGGCGGGCAAGAGCAGGGCAGATGGCCCATAGAACAGGATACAAGTACATTTTGTTGTCTCCACAGGGGCTTTACAACCAGCCCTGGAGATGGTACTGTGTCATATTCTTGCCTTGCCAACTTCTTCCAAATCCTGTAAATATGTAGTTGCTGTGTTGAACTCTGAGCATCTCTATCCTATCAGTTGTTTTAGTATTTATTAGTCCAGTGAAACTTTTAGTATCTTAAGATTTTATTTATTGTTAGCCATATAGGACAACAGAAATATTGGGATGTCTTTCTGGACTCCATCAATATTTTTCAGGGAGACCCTGTGGTCTGTAGCGGTTGGGGTTTCCTCCACTTCTGCCCCATTTATTTGCCTCCTGGTCTGCCAAAGTGTCTTCTGCTCCTCTGCCACTAACCGAATCCTGCCAATTTTCTCTGGCATTACTGGAAAGAGGATAAAAAATAAAAAGGTTATTTAAGTAATCTGTACTTAAATGCCAGTCAACAAATATTTATTCTTCCCTTATTCATCTCTATTATTCTCATTTGCCATAGACTTTTGAGGTCACACAAGGACCTCTGTCTGTCTGGAATAATAGGAGCCATCTGACGACTGTGAAACAAGCTAAGCTGGCCCTACTCACAAAAGATAAAATAAAAAATACTGATGACAATTGCATAGCACAAAAGGATGCAAGTTCATAGCTAGGCCATCTGAGAAAAAATAAATGAGGTATCACTTCTAGCTTATCTTACTATATTCATGATGATTTTAAGCAGGCTCCTGGTTTTCTTGTATGTAGCTGTTTAAAATGTAGCTGTTTAAAATGTCTATTCTTGATTATTTAGTATGGTAAACATTTCTTTTACAATTAACTTGTGTTTATGTGCAGGAAGAGTCATTCTCCATATGTGATAGATGTCTCCTCCTGATTTACTCTTGTTTTGCTGCTTCCTCCTAATTTATTTTTGTTTTGCCTTAGTGGTTCCATCAATCATCCAAGGATGACTCCTCAAAAACCTTGTGTTTTTTCCTAGTTGATAATCAGTTTCTTGATACATGCCAAACTTAGTAGAAATGGATAACCTCTTGTCACTGAGGAAGGTCACTCATTCAAATTAGGACTTTCTGACATCAATAATGATCAGTTTGATTAACAGGATTTTCCTCTCAATTACTATTTGGCAATCTCTTGATTTACACACCTACAGTGCTTTGAAGATGCTGAGCTAAAGGGTCTACGAAGAGGAATGAGAGGATTAACAGAGCGTGCTTCAGAAATGACAAATCTCTCTGAAACAAACTGCTACTGCGCCCAGCTGTTCTCGGAGGTGAGCAGATCTGCACCTGGAGAAGCTGATAAGAAACAAACCACCTCTCTTTAGCCTGTACTGGTGAGAAATTATCACTTTACAGCTAAATACTGGACTTTGCTTTGTTTGGGGCTCATTTAACCTGGAATACTTGTAGTAAATAAAGCTTTTCTGTCATTTATCGAACAAGGTGTCATGTCAATCCTTTAACACTAGTCTGGAATCCTATTTTATTACTTAACACCATCCCAGAAACACAACTGTATTTAAAAAGCTTTCAGACAATTTCCCTTCATTAAATTCTACCTGTTCTTAAGTTCTTAACATTATAGGCTTCACATTCAACCAAATATTTTAACACCAGGGACCAGAAAGACTAAATGCACTGTCATGAACATGTCACCCTGTTTCTACATGGACCTGTAATCTGATCTGAGAATGCATTAAATTTGTCAGCTTATACCTAGCAAACACAGAAAGCTGCTTTGAAAACTCAAGCATGGCCCCAGTCTTTGCCATCAAATTTGGCTAGTTAAGCTATTAAATAAAAATGTCTTTTCTCCAAGAGCTTAATAAAAATGTATGAATCGGGATGCACATCAGCCTCATTGGATTGCCCAACTCCTTACCAACTGTATTCTTATATACCAAGTAGCATTCTTTACCTGATAACTTCTGCTGCCCAAGCACCACCAGGACCTCTTTTGGCAGCATCATAATTGCCACGAGCATGGAAATATTTATCTGAATTTTTCCAATTTGCCTCACGCATATCGCTGTATGCTCGGTACATATCCCTAGCACCTGGATAAGGGGGAAAGAATTATGTAGATGCTGTACATGTAGAACAAAACTTTAAGATTATTTTGCTTCATCCAAAAACATTCCAGCCACATTACTACTGGGGTGTACAAATATAGTGCTTGTACAGAAGGGCTCATACATCCAATATGCCCTTTAGGAACAAATAGATTTAAAGATTCTTGAACATTTCTACTAAATAAGGTTTCCATCAGATGACATCTCTGGAGGAGGAGATGAATGAGGGCTTCTTGAGAAGGATCTCAAAATACCATGTAGCATCAACAGACTCAGATATATAATATATTTGAGGAATCTTTTAGGTACAATAAGCCCTCAGAGATTTCTCAAAGCATTCTCCTCAAGGTTACTAGGAGAACAGAGTAAAGGTATGCATCCAAATTACAAACATCATTCTCTTGAGTCTCCAATCTATGCCATTGTCTAAATGCAGATTGACACCTATTGAAAAAAAATCCATAAACGTTTGCTTTATCCACAAAATTCTGCTTTATTTTTCAGGAATTCCTTAGGGATGGAGAAGCTAAAATGAGGTCAAGAATGGCTATACTGGGAAATTTCTGTGTTGCACTAAATTAATTCCTATGGTGATTTGGTTTAATTGGTCCCATGGAGATGAATTTGGACAGAGTTGAGAACTTTTATGCATACATTATAAACATCTGAAACTGAAATTAATAAAAGCTCATCTTTTTTGCCATGCTTTGTTAAGAAAACAAAACTGTCTTACAACACTAGGTAGAGTTGATAGATTATCAACTTAAAATTAGATATGTTACACAGCTTGGAAGCAAGGAGTAAAATGATGAACAGGAGACAATAAATGGAATCAGAGCCTATTGTGAGTTGCTTCTTGAGATTAAATTAGATACTTGATTCCATCCATATGAACCTAGCTATTGACACTCCCTTGATATAAGGATGACAGTCTTCCAGGAAGTAGAGAAGTTATTAGCGAGTCCATGGATGACTGAGGAGGCCAAAACAAGATCTGTATGCTTGATTGCAGACATGGCAAATAGTTCTGGAAGGAAGGACTAGATCCTGGTGATGTCAGGTCAGAGCACTTTCCCTCTGTGTCCTCATCTATTCCATACACTCAATGGAAGGGACGGGCCATCACAAGGGAGGACTATACCTCGGTTGCTCGGGGCTGTAGGGGGACAGTCAGGAAGACCAAGGCAGATATGGAACTAGGACTAGCTACCAGGATCAACAAGAAGTCCTTTTTTAAATACATAGGGGGTAAAAAAGTGAATACATCAGCAGGCAGGGACCGCATCCAGGCAG
>NW_017729025.1:143631867-143636125 GCF_001723915.1 Gavialis gangeticus
CAGGTCCCTTCCGACCCTACCAACTATGAAACTATTAAACAGGTTGAAAATCACTGCCCTAGACTATACCCAGAGCCCCAGCTCAGATAATAATTTAGCATTAAATGATTTCTTAGAATAAATAATAAACAGAGACTGAAGGAAATAAGGAGAAAATAAGAAACAAACAGGGAGGGAGAAAAGGAACATTTTTTCTTGAATTCTTTTGTCTTTCTCAAAGAGCTGCATGCGAATAGCATTTGACCCATGCAGGTTTAGGCATCCGTGCACCTGAAATCCCATTAAGGTCAACAGATTGCCATATGTGTCTAGCCTTGTGGATCAAAATACAGGATCTGAACCAAACCTTCATATTTAAAAGACACAAGCAAAACTTTTCATGTATCTTCTTATGAAGAAATACTTAAGAGTGATTATGTACCTTCACAATTTGAAGTTAGGTACACTTTGAAAGGACACCCACGATCATAGTTGCAGAGCACTAACATCCTAGTGAATTCAGTTCTCTGCTCTCAAACCCACTTCCCGCAACCTTTGTTTCAAGGACAGTTTTGTTGAACAATACAATTAGTAAAAGCTTACCTCCAGCAGCATCTCTTACGAATTTTCCAGCATCAAGGAACCAGTTCTGAGCAGTGGCACACAGGACCAGGGAAAACAATATCATGCAGGTACAGAACTTCATGGTTCACTCAGGCTGCATCAGGATTATGAGACAGAAACAGGGAGAGGAAGAGGGAGAATATTTAACCCAAACCTGGACAACTGGTTAAGGCTCCAGGCAGCATACGCACCTTCCATGTAACCGCTGTGGAGCATATGCATGAATTGGTAGCATTACCCACAATTGTGAAGACACAAAAAAGTTATGATTCTGCTTAGAAAAGGGAATTGTCCTCTCTGACAAACCCAAGTGCTCCCAGCGCTCACCTGGGAGGTCAGACATGCGTAAGTTAAGGGGGTTTTTTAGCTGATGCTCAGTACTTTAATGGCCTCTTATAGGAGCTTTAATAAATGAAAAGGCAACATTTTTATATAGAAAGCTTCCATTTAGAATGAGACTTACTGTTGTTGTGCTGCTAGTCTCTGAGAAATGGAGTTCTTCCCGGAGGCTTTCTGAGATGAATAGACTATGCCACATTTATAGCAATTCTTATCTCAGAGAGCCAACACCCAATCATTTACAGAAACCTGACTAAATAAACAGAGATTTATTATTTGCTCATCAGAGGCCAGTAAATATTCCCTTCAGGAATTCAACACTGCAAGCTGTGTTACCTGTTCTTGAGGGTTTTTTGGCTGGAATTGATGAAGTTCTGAAATATCTCTCTATACAGAGCCAAAGGTCTGACAATTATCAGCTAATGCCTAGTACATGACAAAATTACCAACATTTACTATTAGATCCAGACCACCACTATCTTTTTCTATAAACAGTGTAAGATACTGCATGAAAAATGTAAGTATTAGTGAAATGAGTAATCTTACTAAGTTAGATTTTTCTCTGGCATAGTTTTAATTAAAATTCATAAATGCCAAATTGATTTAATTCTTATCTATAATTTTAATAGGAAGTGAATACTCAAAAATCATGTCAAAATTATCAAGTCTGTGATAACGAGGGTTCTACCCAACTCAAGGCTGTGTATCAGTGTAGCATGTGACAGGGCCTCAGGATCCAGCAGCCCTGTGCCTGACCTGACTGTGCTATGGGGATTCAAGTTCATCAGAGCTTAGTAGCACCAAGGGGCTACCTGATTTTTCCTTACCACGACTTGGTCTTATCAGATATTTTAATTGGGAAGCATTTAATTCCCCAGGTAACTTCCTGCTGGTCCGCCCAGCTTATCCCATCTTCTGGAGCTCCAACCTCCCCTACATGCCGGCCATGCACCACCCTAACATTAATGCATCCATCACACCCAAGATCTTTAGGGGCAGACTCATTCTCTGACATCGTATGGGCTCATGGTCATATCTGGCCTGTCTCCCTGTAATAAAGGCACTTCTGTTTAAAAGAAAAACTCCCAGCTGTGCTGGCCTCTCATGGACGTGACAGCTCTATCCTTGGGCGCTTCAGCTCAGTTCCATCCTGACCCATCTGGGTTTTACACACGCTCGTGTGCAGGCTCTGTCTCTCCAGTGTCCTGCTGGGCTTTCCCTCCACCTGTCCAAAGCAGCAAAGAAAAAGACAGGACTTTAGCTGGGCTGCTTCCACCCGTCCTGTAACTGGCTTATCCCTAGCCAAGTTTCCATCCAGCTCCCACTGCTGCTCCTTGCCACGGGCCTGCTGCCAGCGTCTCCAGCTTACTTGGAGCTCTTCGGAGCTTCGCTGCCGGCTGCAGCCGGCTCAACTCCCTCCAAAGCCGCTTCTCCCTCCGGAGCCGTTTCTCCTCCACCTCCCCATCCTCTGCCTGCCACACCATCTCCCAGTGCCCTTTTTCATCCCCCACTCCCACCCCGGCTCAGGCTCAGGCTCCGGAGACCCGAGCAGCTGTGCAGCAGTCTGATCCAGACCAAGCAGCTGCTGACGAAACACGTTTCTCCCAGCATCCTCCCCACTCCCCACTGGGGAGCCAGGATTGTATTTTTAGTAAGTTTTTGGGGCGGGTTGGGGGTGTAGTGATAAGGGTTAGACTTTGGAGACAGTCCCTTACAAGGGAATGTCTTATCAGGTGAGGAATTTGAACATGAACCCTGGGGAGCAAGTGGAAATCAGGATGGGGGCTGCCACATGGTCTGTGCTGGAGGAACTTGGTGCTGTGCTATCATTAAAGGTCTGTTCTCTCCCTCATTCATAGTTGTTGTTATTCACTGCTGGACCTAAATCATTACAGGGAGGGGTTTCCTGTGGATTTTGTGGAGGGCTCCTGATTTCATGATTTCCATAAAATCTGCACAGTTGCGATTTGAGTAGGTCCCTAGTCATCATTTGGCCTCCTTATTCATCTGGTCAAAATGGGATGCCATGTTGGAAAAATCTTAATGCAAATCTCATCACTTTTCTTCCATCAGATTTCAAGACAATTGTATCAACATTTTGAAGCTTGGAAGATTTCAACTGCCTTTTTTATTTTCATCTTGACTTCTCCGGAAGAACCTTAAATTTGCCTTACTGGCAACCAACTGCCAAAGAAGCATTCAGATCAAAGTCAAGATCTAAGCTTTGTGCAGCTATGTGAATAGTTACTAAAAATTCTTCAAAATATTGGAATTAACAACTCTTCCCGCAGCTCAGTGTCCTCCACAAGTTATACTTACTGTCTGGTAAAAGAGACAGCCTTATCGCTAGGAGTTAGATTGAGCTAAAGCAAACACAGGTTGCATTTCCTAATCAGAGTCGGGAAGATGGCACTTAAAACCCCTGTTCATTTTACTGAGAAGGATTCCAGTAAAAGTCTGCTACTGCAAGCGACACTTTGCCCTCTGAAGTCTTTTAGGTTATATAAATACATTTTCTTGTAAAATACCCATGCATTATTTACAGGAATGGAGTTTGGTAATGTAAGTGGGATTGGGAAAGTGTTGCAAAAGAGCCCTACATGAGTAGCACACACCAGACCAGCTTAGTGCTCTGGCCTGCAAAGGCAATTGACTTAAGCTATGTTGTCTTTGCTCCTCTCCCCAGTCTTGGCCCTCTCACTGCTCCACCAGCCTTTGTGGAAGTCCTTCCCGGTCAGATTCCTACTTAGCACCTGAAGAGGTATGTGCATTTGCACAGCTCTGAATTTGAAGCATTCCTGGGTTTGGAGCATGTCAAATGTCTGTCTGTCTGTACATAGCCTATGTTCATTCTACATGAATATGCACTAGAGCTGGTACATAGGTCAGCAGTATCATGTGCAGTTCAGAAAACTTAGTAAAGTGATGAAATCCACTCAAAAAACAGAAACCTCTCTATGACAAAGCCAGCTGCCTTCAGAGCACTTAGCTGAGAAGCGAGGAGGAGAGACACACATGTAAAAACTGTATTTTCAGCCTTGGTTTAACAATTTTGCAGTCAAAACCTTATGTTCTACGATGTTATCCCCCTCATGGAGAGCAAGTTGAGAGTAGAGCAGACTACCTTCAGATTAAAACTTAACAATGCAGTATAGCAAAGTTTCTGAGAAACAGGCTCTGTCTTGTTTAAAGGCAGAAGGGTGGTGACATTTACAGGTCCTGAAACCACAACATGTAAATAGCGAATGTTATCTCTATTTCGAGAATTCAAATCCCATTTCCTCTGCCTGATCCTATTGTATACTAAGATAAATGA
>NW_017729025.1:143641125-143645047 GCF_001723915.1 Gavialis gangeticus
CCCCTCATGGAGAGCAAGTTGAGAGTAGAGCAGACTACCTTCAGATTAAAACTTAACAATGCAGTATAGCAAAGTTTCTGAGAAACAGGCTCTGTCTTGTTTAAAGGCAGAAGGGTGGTGACATTTACAGGTCCTGAAACCACAACATGTAAATAGCGAATGTTATCTCTATTTCGAGAATTCAAATCCCATTTCCTCTGCCTGATCCTATTGTATACTAAGATAAATGAATACAGTAAAATCCCTGTTATCTGGCACAAGTGGGGAATGGGGGTGCCGGGTATCTAAAAATGCCAGTTACCTGAGTACCCAAGGCTGGTGGTTTTCAGCTGGATGCGGAGTGGTGGGGGGGAGAGGGGGCAGTGACAGCAGCCGCACGTGGAGCAGGGGGTGGCAGCTGCACACAGAGCAGCTACAGCGCAGGGTGGTGGGTGGCAGCAGCAGTCACCGCATGCGAGCTTCCCCCCACCCTGCACCTGTGTCCAGCTGGAAATTCTGGTTAATAGAGTGTTCTGGTTCCTCAAATGCCAGATAACAGGGATTTTACTGTATATACATAAAGGACTCACAGCTGTATACAGTCAACCCCCGCTTAACACAGTTTCACTTACCACGGTTGCGCTATAGCTCTCATTAAAAATACCAACCTGGTTTCACTTGGCACTCAGCAGTTTCATTGCAACACTCAGCATGGGAGGTAGGGAGAAACAGTGGCGCAGCGGCGGTGGTAGCAGGATCAAGTGAAGCGGTGGGTGGTAGCCGGTGGGGCCCAGGGTGGGGTGGCTGGAGCCCAGAGTCTGCTCTGGCACATGGTGCTGGAGCGGGTGGGGAGAAGCAGGGATGAGAAAGGGTGGGCGGGGGGCTGGGCAGCATAGGCATGGAGCCTGGACTGGTGCAGCCCAGGGCAAGGTAGTAGGAGCCCGGGGTCCACTCTGGCACATGGTGCTGGAGCAGCTGGCCAGCGGGGAGGAGTGGCAGTGGCGGTGAGAAGGGGTGGCAGGGGGCATGACCGTGTGGCCCAGGCTGGCACCCAAGGTTTACAGGGCAGCAGAAGCACAGGGGGTCTGGGCCAGTGCAAGCCAGTGCTCAAGGACACGTGTGCAATGTCCCCAGCCCACACAGGAGCCAAGCCCGCAGAGCCTCCCTGTCCTTGGGCTGCAGCCCGTGACCCGTTCCACTCAGGTCATGCACTCACCTGCCACAGCCCTGCTGCTCACTGTTAATCCCTGCCTTCTCGCTGTTAATCCCTGGCGGGCGGGTCCCCGACTCAGGCCCTGCAGGCGGGGTGGCTGAGGCCATGCACAGGTGGGGGGCAGTGCACAGCCCCAACCCCCTGCTCCCTGGCAGGGAAGGACCTGGTGCTAAGTGCAGGGGGAAAAGTGGCCCCTCGCCTGCCCCGTGGCCAGCACTCCCTGCTGCAGCCACTCACAGCCTGTACAGGGCTGTCCTGAGCAGGCACAGACGGCGGTGGCAAACACTGTCCAGCGCAGCAAGTGAGGGGGCCACAGCTGCTGCCGCTGTGTGTAGCCCTGACGGGCGAGCCCAGAGCCGGTGCAGGACCCAGGCTGGCAGTTGGGCAGGTTACAAGCTCATGCTGAGTGTAGGGGAAAAAGCGCCCCTTCACCCGCCCTGTGGCCGACACCCCACATTGCAGCCACTCGCAGCCCGCTTGGGGCTGTCCGGAGCAGGCACAGGCAGCCCCACATGGGCTGCGAGCGGCTGCAGTGGGGGGCACTGACCGTGGGGCAGACAAGGGGCCGTTTTTCCCCCGGGGCCAATTTTCCCCGGGCTCCTTCCCTGCCCTCCCCCACACCCTCCCTTACCTGAGCTTTCCATGCTGGGGAAGCCATGTGGTCCCAGGCCAGAAGCCCTTGCTGGGGCTTCCGGTTGGGGGGGGCAAGGCCAGGCAGGCCCTGCTGTTCTGGGAGCCCACTGGCCTTCCCCTGGGTCCTACTGCCCCTGGCTCCTGTCATTTTTTACAGGAACCAAGGGCAGATAAATATTAATTTTCTACATTTTTTAGGCACCCTGCAGGCCAGATAGAATGGCCTCATAGGCTGCATCTGGCCCGCGAGCCATATTTTGCCCACTCCTGCGCTAGCACCACATGCTGCTGCAGCCCATGGGACGTACAGCTGGTGGGTGTGCAGTCCCCAACTGCTTAGAAGTCGGACAGTTCTGTTATTGATAACCCAACTTTCAGGGGATAGTCTCATCTCAGTGCATGGGAGACACACAGATTCCAGTCTCACTGGACACATCTACACAAGACACTTACTGTGCATTAGCCTAATAACACTACATAGTAGCGTGTTACAGCAAAAACCACAGTAATAGCCTACTGTGCTATGTTATTAGGCTAATGCACAGTAAGCATCACCAAATAACCATGTGCTGGCACTACCATGCAGTAGCTGTAAGTAGTGTGTATTTAGTTAGTACTTTATTAAGGAAGTACTAAATTAAATGCGTAGTATCTAAGGTGCATTAATGAACGTGTAGTCACACCCACTAACTATAATCAGAATTAAAGAAGGAAACAAATGCTTGTCCAGGCCCTAGTTTGAAATCCTTGGTCTTCTTGGAACCGGTGACAAATTCCTATTGACTTCAACTAAGTCAGGATTTCACCCATAATCCTTTGGTTATGTTCATGGATAAATTCAGCCTTGAATTAAAGAGAATCTAATTTCATGTTTTACACTGCAGAATAATCCCTTTATTGTCATCTGTTTTATTTGTAAGATTAAGATAGCCAACTTTCCAAAAAAAGGAAATTGTTGTAAAACTTGGAGTTTCCAAAATTATGCAATCCACCAAGAAAAAGGAAATCCTGGCACTTGTCCTAAGGCCAATTTTTGCCAATTTAAGTTTCTAGATTTTCCAAAGTTAAAAGTAGATCAGGAAGGTGGAGTTTCTTAATCTCTTAAATGGGCAGGGTGCTTGGCCCTTCAGCTTTCCAGTATCCCTGGAATATGCCACAAAATCTGGAGATCCTGTTGAATATGTTACTGAGGCTTGTATTGTGTTCCATAAATTCATTTGTTCCATGTAACAGAAAGGCAGGAGTAGCACTGCTGTGATTTCTCTAGCCACGCCTGGACCAACCTCTCCTGAAGCAGTCTGGGGGTTCAGAACATGAACCTTTGTAAATGAATACAGAAAGAACAATCCAGAGGTTCTCTGTTATAGAATAGATTTCATAGATTTCATAGACATTAGAGCTGGAAGGGACTGCGGAAGATCATCAAGTCCAGCCCCCCACCCGAAGGGCAGGAAGTCAGCTAGGGTCATAGGATCCCAGCAAGATAAGCATCCAATTTTTTCTTGAAGGTATTCAATGTAGGTGCTTGAACCACCTCCAATGGCAGGCTGTTCCAGACCTGGTGGGACTCCACCCATGACTGGACCACGGGTATAGACAGCTATACCCTGTACAGGAGGGATCGAGTGGACAAAAGGGGCGGGGACATAGCTCTCTAGGCCAAGGAAAGCTACGCGTCCCTGCAAGCCAACATTGGCACCCATGGTGGATGACTTGAGACCCTCTGGGTTAAAATCCATGGGGAACACAGCACAGGGGATACTATGGTGGGGGTCTACTACAGACCCCCTAACCAGAGTCAAGACCTTGACCAGGAGTTCACCAGGGAATTGGCTGAGGCTTCACAATCCCAGTGTGTGGTTGTCATGGGAGACTTTAACTACCCAGACATCTCGTGGGAGGAGCGCTCGGCCAAATCCGAGCAGTCGCAAAGATTTCTCTCGTGTGTGGATGACCTCTATCTGATGCAGGAAGTCTACGGGCCAACGAGAGGTAAAGCACTGCTTGACCTTGTACTAGCAACCAGGGAAGACCTAATCAGCGACCTAATGATAGAAGGGAAGCTAGGTGACAGTGACCATGAGCTGATCACCTTCA
>NW_017729025.1:143651603-143655744 GCF_001723915.1 Gavialis gangeticus
GGGCGGACAAGAACCTGATGGTGTTTAACACTGAAAAATTTAATTTATATTTAATGAGTGAACAATTAATATTTTAATTAACTCTACTTATAGCATAGTGTGTTAATTAACCTCCATGCACCAGCAGTGCCAAGTCAGTTTTATTTTTTATCTTTTATTGTAATTGGAAACGAGTGTTCATAAATGATGTCAACATTATTATGAGAAATATTTGCCATTCTTACTGCTAAGTTTCAAAAACTGTATGGGAAAAAATCATAGAAAATTACATCTCTTTTCTTCCAGCCAAATTAGAAATAATGAGGAACATTATCAAAATTTTGAGGTTTGGAAAATATCTACCACCTTTACTTCCCATTGGACCAAGCTTAATTCCCTGGCTAGCAGCCAACTTCCAGGGTAGCTTTGTCAGCAATTTCTAAGTCAGGGGTATCAAACTCACGTCAAGTCCTGGGCTGGAGCTGGACTACAGGGCTCTTTGTGAACCAAATCCACAAAGCAAGTGGCAGAGGCAGGAGAGCCAGCAGCTGCAGTGGCACATATGGCAATTACAGTGGGGTGAGCGTACATGGGATGAGTTAGGCTATGTTGGCAGAACTATTGCTCGCCCCCCTGATGCTAGTAACCATGTCCACAAGGGTCTTATAGCCCCAGATTCTGCCACAGACCCCATTCCTTGTTAGCCCTGCTCCCAAATTTTCTGGTGTGTCAGGAGCCCCACAAGCCAGATAGAATGACTCTGTGGCCTGAATCCGGCCCACAGCCCATGATTTGACATTCCTGCTCTAGGCCAATAAGATAGATGCAGCTATATAAATAGTTACAAAAATATATATGATCACCATATTGAAATGGTTGACTCTTCCCATAGTTCAGTTCAGTTTGTAAATGGTACTTTCAGATCTGGTAAAAGAACAATTTTAATTCTAGCAATTAGACTGAGCTGAAGTAAATACAGTTACAGTCTCAGGTCAGTGTATGAAAGACTACATGCAAAAGCCTTAAAATTTCGTGGGAAAGATACCAGTAAAGTCTGCTGCTGCCAGTGACACTAATGTTTTTACCACCATTAAACATTCTTGTGAATTGTATGAGTGGTAGTTACAAGAATAAAATCTAGTAATGATAATGTGATGCGGAAGGTGGGAAATAGTGCTAAATCAATAGCACACATCAACCCAGATTAATACAATGTCCAACAAGGGCAAGTCACTTTAAGTGAGCCATCTTTGCTCCCTGTTGGCTTACAAAGGGTATTTAAAGGCCTAGTTTTGGGAACTGGCTAATACATATAGATATATGCATTATAAGGGTTCAAGATGGGCAGCAGGGGTTAAATGGATTTCTAAAGAGCTTGGGAGGCACACACACAGCTTCTCATGGCCCTGAAAGCAGACAGGCTGTTTAGCACAGCAAGACCAACAGATGGAGACAGCCTGAGAATTGAGAGGGGCATGCCATAACACAAGATCACAGCCTTCGAGGCAGACAGGTTGTCTAACACAAGAAGGACACACAGCTTGGGAACCAAAGAAGTGTGTCCCATACTGTCCCATAACACAAGATAAAGGGCACCAGCAACAAGGCCTCAGAGAGTAGGGGGGCCTAAATCCTGGTTTTGGGGGAACAGACCAAATTAGGAGAAGGCCCAGAAGGCTACATGGATGTGTGACCACAGAGAGACAACCAAACAGAGATAGCCATGGATGAAGGGGCATCAGGAGTCATCAAGGGGGAAGGAGAACACAAAAGCAGAGACTTGAGAGTAACAAAGGGTCCCTCCCTGTCCCTCCCCATTTTGCTCTCTGATAGGGGTCCCCATCCTCTGGGAAGGGTCCCCAAGGCTGCCATGGACAGAGGTCATACCAGCAACCCATCTCATGCACCCCACTGGAGGGGGACTGTGGGCCTCGGCATCCCACCTCTAGACTGCTGACACCTAAGAGAGAGAGCCTCAGAGTGGAGCCTGCATCCTGACCAGATGTACATTGACTCTGATGATGGCCCTAGGATTGGTAGATATAGAATTGTTTAATTGTTTGTATTGTTGCTTTTCTGTTATCGCTCTGTATCAATACATTTTCCTATTATCAACTGGCAGGTGTTGTGGTCAGTCTGAGGGTTGGGCTCACCCAGAACAAAGGTATGGGGTGGGTCCAAATCCAGTGCCAACACTCCTCACCTTGTGGATCAGTCTAACCTTACATCTTCTTACTGCTCAGGCATAGTTTGGTGGCCATCCTGCCAGGAAGATGTGTGTCAGGACATGGTTACACAGCACTGGATTGTGCTAGGGGAGTATTGCAATGGAAACACCCATTTGCTCCCATTCCCTGTCCCTCTGGATGTTGAAAAAATGTTATGTAACTGCTGTTAGAGTGGTGCTGGGTCCAACAAGTTCCAGTCCAATACGCATGCCCAAAACGGAGAGCAACATTTGGCATGCACCAGCAAGTGGCTACATGATATTTTTTTGAGCATTCGGTGCAGAGAGAACGAGATCAAGTGGGTGGGACAGCTTTTTACCATGCCCCTCCTTACCATAGTCCAACATCATATAGACATGCCCTTAGAATCCTCCCTGCCTGTTCCAGATGATATCATTGGTTCTTACATGGGTCAAATATTCAACATGAATATAATAATCAATAATAATATATTATTTATTACACAGTGATACTAAATAATAAAAATTCAATATTAAATAACTGACTTCCCTCCTGTCTATGTATTATTCTGCATAAATGAGCACGGTGTCTTGCTCTGGAGTAGTTAGTATTCACAGCTAGGCAGTGAGGCGGCTCTGCAATTTCTGCAGGTGTCTTTGCAGGGACAAAAATGTTATAAAGTGTTTAAGTAATACATTGAGTATGTAATGGGCAAACAGGTTACAGAAATTATTCACAGTCTGTTCCTACTATCATTTCTCAGAGTGAATGGAAAGATGACCTGACTGATACATTCTGCAGAAGAGGAATAATCATTCCCTCCCCACCATGAAACAGCTAGTATTGGTCTATAGTCTCCAGGAGTCAATAGTGTTGCAGATGTGTGAGGAAACCTTCCCGTGGCTCATACACAATATGTCAGGACCTAGGATACTTCTGGAAGAGCCAATGAACAAAACTAAGAGCCTGAATAGCGAATGTAAGTGATTTTACTTACCCAAGAATTCAGAAGGAAGAAAGATCTACAGGATCTCTCCCTTATTCTGTTACTGCAATCCTTTTTAGTAGGTTTCATTAATTTACACAAATCATATGAGATATTATGGAAACCTGATTTGCAGAACTCCTGGCTGATAGAAATTCGTACCCATATTATCTCCTTCCCCTCCAAAACATCTCTAGATAGGGGTAACCAATGCACAAAAATACAGTTTTTATAGTTTCAGAAAGGGTTAATTCAGACCTAACCCATGCCCACTAAAGTAATGTAAGGATTTCCACTAAAGAGCTTTTGTTTTCAAGTTGAAATGTTGAGTTAAACACACCCCTGGAAATTTCTAGTAAGACTTATGTCTGATAAGTGTCCAAGGACTTGGCACAGAGAAATACAAAAAAAGCCTCATTTTAAACTGCATTAACAGCCATCCAGAGTCAGTCCTTGGCAATGGCCAATACCAGCTGTTTCATGCTGAGCAGGACACTAACATCAGTTTAGCAATGCTTCCTGGCATCACTGAAGAAGAGCGAGTAAACATGATTTTAGGCAACCTTTGTTTAACTATTAACCATTACTTTATGCCAACATTGGAGTGATATTGTAGCTGTGATAGTCCAGGAAATATGCAAGCAGCAAGGATTTTTGTGGATGATGTATTTTTATTGAACCATCTGCATAGCTGCATGGGATAAACACAGGCAAGCTTTAGACAAGCTTTTGAATGCATTTAAAATCAACCCCAACTACGCAGTTGGTCCAGTAATAAGATATAATCCACAAAATTCCTTGCCAGTGATTACTTTGTTCACTTTTCTTTTCCCCACACCATTTAATTTCTGCTCTCTCTCATTTTCTAGACCAGTTCTGGTTTGTAGAGGTGACCGATACATCGGTCCATATTGCATCAGCACTGATAAAAGGAAAACAGACATTATCAGCAATCAGCCTTTTTTGACTGATGTAGCCAATAATGTTG
>NW_017729025.1:143660744-143662539 GCF_001723915.1 Gavialis gangeticus
CTCTCTCTCAGAGGTCTGTGAGCTCCCCACTATTCATTACACACACACACACAAATCTGAATCTTTACCTTTCTGAACTAGCAGGAGCCACCTCCATAAAATAAGCTTGCATGTAAAAGTTTCCATTCTGCTCCCAACATTATCTTCCACGAGTGGCTCTTAAATGTCAGAGGCAGTACATTCATCCCACAATATTTTGAAACAATTCTTATTTGAGGACTGCAGTTGAATCTATGATCATAGTTTTATAACTTCAAGTAGCGATAGAAATGGATCTGATCGAGAATAAAGGGAGAGCCCAGAATTAATTGGCTTTTAAAAGTGCTATAAGTGAAATGCCACCAGCCTCATACACAGTAATATTAGAGAATGCACTAAATATATCAACTGTAGAACCTAAAGTACATAAGTCAGTAGGCACAGTTGTCACATCTGAAACCCATTCAAATATTCCCTCTCCAGTGAAGACCTCTGTATGAATTAGGAAGTACTTCACACAGCTCTCTACCAACTCTTAGCTCACAGGTAACATCTGTTATCCTAAGAGTCCTCTCTGAGCAGTACCATAATTTCCACAAATGTGGACAGACTATTTTATTTCTTTATAATTAGCTCACTCTTGCCACTGAACTTAAATAAGGAGAGAGAATTATCGAGGTACTGTACGTTTGACGCAAGCTTTCCCTCCTCCCAACTGCAATCAAGCACCATTTCACTTACAGCAGCACTGTGGCTTCTGAATGTAGTGCTTATACAGCATATTGGAGGGCTCATTCACCCAAGCCAGGTGGACTTCCATTGACTTCAGGTCTGAAGTCACTTCAGCTACAAATTGTAGCTTCCTTCAGGTGACATTTCTGGAGGAGACAAAAGTGAGCTCCTTGAGCAAGAACCCATACAGCCATGGAGTCTGTTGTACTACACACAACTATGCAACCCTGGGTGAGGACAGACATTGATTTAAAGTGCTCCAAGTCATGCAGCTCTGTACTGCCTTGCATTTGAAGTGTTTCAAAACAGCTGCAGGAGTATATAGTGCTGGTGGTGTGCAGTCATAGGGCCAGAGAGTAGATAGCTCAGCATGCCTTATCTCTGAAGGGTCCTGAGTCACCCAAGCACAGAGGAAAGTGGCAACTGAGTATCCACTCAGGGCCCCCCACCCGTATCATCAGAGGTGAGCAGCAGCTGATATGGGTGCATTGTCCTGGGCATCTGGGACAACGAGCAGTGGCAGCAGAACTTCCAGGTAACCTGGGCCACCTTCATGGAGATCTGCGCTGAACTGACCCCATCCCTCCAGCACCAAGCCATTATGAGGGTACCTTCATCATGGAGAAGCATGTGGCCATCACCACCTGGAAGTTAGCAAACCTTGACATCCTTCAGTCTGCTGCCAACCAGTTCAGCACGGGCATGTCCACAAGAAGATTAACTGTGCAAGAGGCAATCCAGAAAGTGACTAGCAGGACTGCACAATACAGGGGTGGGAAGAGAAAGGAGAAATTCCACACATGTTGATGCCATGGTCTGGTATGATGGTCAGGGGATGGGTTCCCAAGATGGGTTAGGTTGGCCCCTGGGTCTGTATTTTCAAACAGAAGGAAAGGGACCCCTCAGCCTTCCAGCCCTTACTATGCTTGCTTCAGGGCCATGGCAGGGGCAGGCAGGCAGGCTACAGCAGAGCTTTCCCCTCCTCTTGGATGGAGGCATTGGTGCTTTTGGTGAGCCATGGGGGCTTTTGTGCCGTCCTGCCCCCTTTGTTCCGTGTTGGGATTACCTCCCTTTGGGCTTGGAG
>NW_017729025.1:143667539-143675179 GCF_001723915.1 Gavialis gangeticus
GGTTGGCCCCTGGGTCTGTATTTTCAAACAGAAGGAAAGGGACCCCTCAGCCTTCCAGCCCTTACTATGCTTGCTTCAGGGCCATGGCAGGGGCAGGCAGGCAGGCTACAGCAGAGCTTTCCCCTCCTCTTGGATGGAGGCATTGGTGCTCTTGGTAGGTTGAGAGTTGCCAGTGGTGTTGACCAGGTAGCAGGTCTCTATGGAGTCATCCCTGAGAAGGATCCATGGCAATCCCTTGGAATAGGTATGAGTCACCCTCTGGGTACTAGAAACCCAATGACATCTTGGGCCCTCTTGTAGCTCAACTTCAGGACCTTAGTCTTCATGCAGCACTGGTGTCAATCAAACTTTAGCCTCAAGCTGCCATTTCATCAGAGATATGCTCAAAGATGTGGTGGCTGATCTTGAATGCCCACTGGGTTTATTTTGGGTTCCAAATAGTGAATAGATCCAGTACCTCTGCCTGCTTCTAGATGATGGAGCACCTTGAAGATGAGGCAGAAGGAGCTGGTGTGGATATTTTGGGTGCTGGTCTCAAGTGGCACACTCCAAACGGGTTTTCAAAACTGTCAGCACAGCCTTAGACTGCATCTACTGGGTGTGTGGCAGGTAAGAGAGTTTGGTAAATTCAAAGATGTTACTTTTTTCCAAAGGTCATTTCTGAAGTGGAGTGGCCATTTTTAAGTGCTCCAGCAGCCATGCATTTCTGCACCTTTGCTTTTTGAAGTGCTTCAGGACTTTTGGAGTGCTTGAAACATAATGTCTGTCCATGGCCTCTGCTGCGATGTCTTTGGATAATCCTATAGGATTAGATAAACCCTCAGAGATTTCTCCCAGTGTCCTTCTCTATACTCTCTAGGACATGTGATTTCAAATTACAAACACAAGTCTTTTGAGTATCTCATTTAGTACTTTGCTTACCTACACTCCGTGCCCCTCTGCGAATAAAATGATTAAGAAATCAACTTAGTCATATTGCTGCCCATGTGAACTGAACGTAACACTTAATACAATCAGTGCAACATAAAACCACTGCAGCACACTGTTTGGGTTATCTATATGAGGGAGTTGTTCAGATGTAATTTCATTAAAGTCTAAGACAATTTAGTTTAATTGGCAACCTGAGACAGTCAAGTAAAAATCATCATGTTGAGAGTGTGCAGTGTGATAACCTGAAATCTGATTTTCATAGAAGCAAATGAGGGGGGACCAGAAGGGTTTGGGGGAGACGCTGTTTCCCCTAGCGCCCGCTGGCATAACAAGGAGTAATGGGCACAAGCTGATGGAGAGGAGGTATAGATTGGACATCCGCAAAAACTACTTCACGGTTAGGGCGGCTAGGAGCTGGAACCAACTTCCAAGGGAAGTGGTGCTGGCCCCTACCCTGGGGGTCTTTAAGAAGAGGCTGGATGCCTACCTGGCTGGACTCGTTTGAGTCCCGTTTCTCTTTTTGGGGTTTTTTGTCGTTCTCCCGCCCTGGCGGGGGGTCGGGCTAGAAGATCTACTAGGTCCCTTCCGACCCTTAATCTATGAATCTATGAATCTATGAAATGCCTTTCATTATACCTCCAGCCTACAGCAACTACCTGAAGGGTGGTTACAAAGAGGATAGAGCTAGACTGTTCTCAAAAGGTGGCAGACAAGAGAACAAGAAGCAATGGTCTCAAGTTGCAGCAGGGAAGTTTAAGGTAGATATTAGGAAAAACTCTCTCACTAGGAGGGTAGTAAAGCACTAGAACAGGATACCCAGAGAGGTTGTGGATATCCACCCTGGGAGGTTTTTAAGACCTGACTAGACAAAGCCTTGGCTGGGATGATCTAGCGGGGAGTGGTCCTGCTTTGAGCAGAGGGTCAGACTAGATCAGTGGTTCTCAACCCTTTTTGTACCAGGATCCATTTGTAAACATCGATGACCAGTCCCAGCCCAGTGCCCCTCACTTCTGACCCCCTGCCCCCAGGTCCCAGCTCCCCAGTATGTGGGGCAGGGGGTGGGTGTGGGGGGCAGAGGTGGCCCTGAAAAGCCCCTTGCAGGCTGGAACTCTGCCAGCCTTCAGGGGAAGAGCCACGGCTTCCCACATTTTTCTCCTTCAAAGGAGAATCAATTTTTAAAGTTTGACCCTTTCATATATTTTTGCAACCTGCTTTTGGATTGCAACCCATGGGTTGAGAGATACTGAACTAGATGACCACCAGAGGTCCCTTCCAATCCTACTTTTCTATGATTCTATGATCATAAGTCATAGCATCATCAGGTGCATCAGGTGCACCTAAATCTTCAGTTCTGATCAAAACTTTCTATTAAAGTGTGATAGCCTCTCTGAAAATAATTCTCACTGGCACACACTTGGACAAGGATATATTATTTACAACAGTTCTAAAAACCACAAAAAGGAAGTAAGAAATAATGACTCAGGACTGGGAATTGCCCTCAGCAGATTCCATTTTCTCAACTTAATGTCTTCTCACTTTCACCACAAATAATGTAGACCCTATTGCCTAACAAGTGGAAAAAACAGTATAATTACTTTCAGTTTTTTAAATCAGTGTTTTATTTATAATTTCCCTGTTTTTTTATTATTTAATATGATTTTGTGTGTTTAATTGGCTTATTTTAATAGCTTTATTAGAACATATTGATGTACAATCAGAGAGAGGGAGTTGCCTGGATTTCTTCTTTAATCTGAAACAAAAGGGGTGTGCAATGAACAGACACCTAATATGTTCACACAGCATAGCTGCTGATGCTATATGTATACCCTCTACTGTGCAGCTACTGTCCAAGAGGCTAATCCAATTCTGGGATAAATCTGTGAACAGGGGACCACTGAGTTAGATTGGGGAGTTTAATTTCCAATCAACAGCACCCTGGTGAGAACTTCACTGAAATAGGGTGGCTATAAAAAGGTGATGTAAAGTGTAAAGTGGTGTCCACATTTTACAAAGCACATGGAGAAAGCAAAGAGTGTTCAGAGAAAAGTTGCTAATATAGTCTGATATAGTTGCTAAAAGTTGCTAATATAGGCCAACAAAACCCAAACATGCCTTCCTCTGTGATTTTAAGGAGTTTGGTCTATTTTGCTTATGAAAGAGGATGTTAAGGACTGATTGGATCACAGTCCAGATGTATTTAAATGGGGAACTGGTTTTTGATGACTGAAGGATCTTTAGTCTGGCCAACACAGGGCATGTCTACAAAGCAAACTCATTGTGCTGGCAGTGGTGTTTTCTGTGCAGATTTCTAACATCAGCAGTGCAGCCCTGTCCAGTCACATACTTGCAGATATCTAGATAGAATACTCCACATGCCACAGTTTCAGCCTCAAGAATGACTGCTGATAGGCAAAGCTAAGTGCCTTGCCTGCAGCACCATGTGGACCCTGCTATACTGCTTCTGGAGATAGCACATGTGATTGCGAATGATGGGTGGGTGAGCAGGGCACAAGTCCAGCAGCAGGGAGGGCAGAGAAGCAGCAATGATGGAGTGAAGGAGTGGTGGGGAAAGAGGAAAGATGTCACCCCCTTTTTTGCCTCAGCTGCTGTTTGCCTCTGATCATGGTAAATTTGTAGCATGATTGTAGCATAGTCACGAGGTCAGATACAACAGTTTTCTTGTTGGATCATCCCTGCTTCTGTGTCCTCCAGCCCTTTTGCGCAGAAGCTGGATAGTATTTTATAACTCTAAGCTCCATGTTTAATCCCCTTTTTTTCCTCAGACTGCTCTAGGCTGCCAGCTAACCTGTTCAGCTGGGTCAACCATGTGCTCCCAACAAGCAGCCAGCTGAGCAAAGGAACACACACTTATAAGACAGTGAATAGCATCTCCAGGCAATACTCTAGCACTTTGATTCTGCCCCCAGTAACAACAATATTGACCAGTACAATGCTATTTCAAGGCAGCTTGTTCAGCTGAGCATACCCTGGGACCACTTATAATGCCAGGTGCTGCTGGAGGCAGTACAAGCACCCACTTTGAACACCTTCAAGACACATTTGGATGTTTATCTTGCTGGATGTATCATACCTGCTGACTTCCTGCCCCTGGGGCAGGGGGCTGGACTTGACACCCCTTCAGGGTCCCTTCCAGCCCAAATGTCTATGAAATCTATGAAATCTCTCCCAACAGTGTAGTTGGTCCAATAAAAGATATCACCCTAAAAAAAAATCCATGTTTTTCACATAATTCCTGGACCATCATGGCTACAACGATACTCTTAACACAGGGGTGGGCAATTATTTTGGGTGGAGGGCTGCTTGCTGAGTTTTGGCAAGCCATCAAGGGCCACATGACAGGCAGCCCAGGGCAGATTAATATTGATTTTCTAATATTTTTAGGGGCCCGCGGGCCGCATTTTGCCCACCCCTGCTCTAACATTTGCTGTTTTTTGTCACTGAAGCTGTAGGGTGCAGGGACAGCTCTTATTTTTGGTAAAAGTCCTATCAAGCACTTACTGTTACTGTGTGGCAACAAGTCACAGAATCTCTCAATGGCAAAGTCCAAACCATTCAATTCCTATATTTCCCATCCTTGCTTTGTTTTTGCTGGAAACAGCAATAAAAATTGTTTGGAAAAGGGTATAATTTCACCTGTGCAATTCAATGAACGGGTCCCGTTTCTCTTTTTGGGGTTTTTTGTTGTTCTCCCGCCCTGGCGGGGGGTCGGGCTAGAAGATCTACTAGGTCCCTTCCGACCCTTAATCTATGAATCTATGAAACTAACTCTCTCTTTCCAAGAATTGTGTAAGAATGTGTGGGAACTGTAGTGTCATAATGGAAATCTGGCCAGAAATAAAGCAATAGGCATATCTCTTAAAGCACAAGGTTTGTGCGCCAAACTGGAGGGGCGTGGACTTTACCAAACTGGGCATTGCCCCAAATCCAACCTGCAGATGGTTCTAATGCCACAGGTCAAACCCGTTTTCTGAAAATGAACACTGAAGGAACGCTTTAGGGATGAAAGATTCCCTTTGGGGGTAGCCAATGTACCCGAAGGGTTTTCAAGAATAATGGATCAATTATTGGAAGGTATCAATGGTTTTAGCTGTTAGTTGAATGACCAGGTGGTCCAATAAAAGGTTCTAAAGGGCCTGAAAAGTTACAATTTTAGACAGATAACAAAAGAAAAGAATGCTTTGTTCAAAATCAGGTCATTTACTTGGGGTATTGTATGTCTACAGAAGGGAAGAGAACAACAGACAAAAGCTATTAAGAACATGCCCATACATAGAACATTTCAGAGCATATATGGACTGTTAAATTAAGATTGATGTGTCATATCAAATTGGCCGATATTAAATCAGCAGTATTATTCTGCTGGTGACAACCAGGCTGTGGAGATGGACCTTAATTGTAGCAACTTAGCAGTATGCACAGATTTTAAATCATCAGAAAAACATGCTATTGCAAATATACCAGCTCAGTTGCCTCTGCATGCGGAAAACAGGGGAACATAATTTCTATGTACAGAGTCTCTTCCCTAGACTTCCTTATTACAACTAAGGAAAGTAAGGAAATAACAATAGAAGATTAAGGTAATACAGTATCCACTACACACTTTCAGGATAGCCATGTTTTCTAGCCCAAGAACAATTTAAGCCTGTCTCTTGCCAGAAAATTGAGTCAATCACTGGAATAGGAAGAGTACAAATATTTATACCAGATGTAGAATACTAAAAGAATTCCATGAGAAGCACCAAGCAGTAACAAAAGTGTTAAGGATGAGCAGAACTTACTTTGTTGTCCAGTTTTAAATCAAGAAGTAGAAAGCTCTCAGCATGACTCCTCCTTAACTGTTACCAGAAACAGCCCCGTGTCATGCATTGATTTTGCAGAGAGAAATTAGCAAATGGATTTAGCAGTGATTCACGCTTCGTATTGATGGCCAAAAGCTATACACGATACAATCTTTGCTCAAAAAACAAATGAGGTGTTTTGTAATAAGTGGGCCAATTAAAGATTGCTGGAGGAGCTCATTTTTTTTTTTTTTAGAAGAATCCACAATTTACTTCTGAAGTATTTCAGACTTACCTGCAGCAAAATTTAGGAAAACATATTAGGTCGCTTACCTAGCACTTAGCATTAAAAGGGTTAACAGTAGAGGTGTGTGCAAAGTGGGCCCTATTCAATTCGGATTCGGCCCAAATCAGGGACAATGATTCGATTTGTTGATTCAGATCACTGATTCGGTCGAATACAAATCTGAAGGTTTGATGCCGATTTGGAGAATCAGCAATTTGGGCATAGACACAGCTTTAAATGTTTTTTCTATATACCTCAAGGTACCAGCGCACCTCGTGAGTGCTGGGATGGTGGGGTGGATGGAGCATCCCACAGGTGCGCCGGGGGGCCCTCCACATGCTCGGCGGTGAACCTGGAAGTACTTCCGGTTCACTTGCAGGTCCACCAGGGAGTGCACTGGGGGGCCCCCTGTCCCCCCGGCTCAGTAATCGGCCATGGGAGGACCCTGGGTGCCCCCCAGACCCAGAAGGCACCAATCACTTAGCTGGAGGTAGGTGCAGGGGGGGCTCCCTGGCCAACCTGGACGTGCTTCTGGTCCACTTCTGCGTCTGCTGCCAAGCATGCTGGGGAGCCCCTGCACTTCTGTGGGACACTCCACGTGGCTTAGCATCGCAGCCTCCTGGTACCTCAAAGTATGTAGAAAAATATTTAAAGCTGTGTCTCTGTCTGAATTGCCAGATCTCTCCAAATCAATTTGAAGGGTTCTGATTTGATTTGGAGAGATTAAAGGGTCCTCTGATTCGATTTGGATTTGGAGATTTGGCCACCAAAGCTTCGCACAGCCCTAGTTAACAGTGTTTTGGGGAGACAATGAAACTGGCATTAAACAGATAACGTGGCAAACTACCTTCCATTGCATTGCAAGGTTCCCATTCACAATTAGGTCTACCCTACTGATAACTACTCAGAAAATGCAATTTTCTGATACCGGGCTTAGCGAAATTACTTAAGGAAAAACAGCAAGTAAACCCAGCCTAGAACCAGAGCTGACAGTCAGTACATAATTAATTACAGGAGGGTGGAAAGGTGGGCAAAGGATGTGATAAAGACAAAACGGGTCCAGGTGATTTATTCAGTAGAAGGCAACAGGGAGATAATGAAGAGCCTCATTGATTAGCTGTTACAAAGTAATAGCTGAGGATGGGTACAGAATGGGCTGCTTAACATTAATAGAGAGAGGGTGGCAGGACTAGAAAAATTGTATATACAGATTAGGAGAAAGAACATTCACACTGAGAGAAATCTGAATGGTATCAATAAAAAGACAAACCAAAACAAGAAACCAAGTGCCTACTTCCTTCTCTAACAAGTTGCTCCCCCATCCCTCCCCCCCTCAAATCCCAGGGAATTCCCAGACCTCCTGTCAGACTAAATTCAAGGGTTTTTTGAAGGGTGGTAGGTACTGGTTCATTTGTTTGTGGGTTTGGGGTTTGTTTTTTTTTTTTGGAGAGGGCAAGGATTTGAAGAGACTGTGACTGTGTACGCATTCAAATATTTTGATAGATTTCTCCCAGTTTTATTTTCTAGTAGAAAACTTGCCCAGAGCTGCAGGTACAAATGTTCAAATGTTGAGGCCCTGAAAAGTAGGGAGCTTGCAGTGCTGGCAATGTACAGCCAGAGGCTCC
>NW_017729025.1:143680179-143696454 GCF_001723915.1 Gavialis gangeticus
GGAGTGCAATGTGTTGGGATGGGAGGCGGAAATAAGTAAAAATTTATACATGTGAGCTGGGGGATGGCTGCAAGCATGTAATCTGAACCTAGTTCTTAGTTTGGGTTATGATCCAATCTCCTTCTAACAAGGTGGATTATACTGGTGCTCTGATGATTGGCTTTTATGTTGTGGGTGTTTGAAGTTATTGATTTGGGTTCTAAGAAAATTAAGGGCTTTTCTGCAGCTGCTTTCTGAAGAAAGAATACTTTTTAAACTTTTTGTGCATTGCAAACACAAAACAAATTGTCATGTATTTAATGAATGAATAATATGGGCATATTATAAACCTACAGTATCAAGCAAAATACATTCTCCCACATGGATAGGCTTGAATTTATAGGCCAATAATATTCTCTGATCTTCCAGTTTACAGTCAGAGAATTATTTCTTTTCTGATTTTCATATGGTAGTGTCTTGCAACCATAACCAATATCAGAGCCCCCTATTGTATTGAACTTAGTGCAAATACACAAGAAAAGACAATCCTTTGTTGGTGCCTAGTCCAAGTAGACAGCACAGGAAAGTGAGGGAGAAAAGACAGGTGGTTGCCCTTTTCACTTTTCCAATTGAGAACTGAATCATAAAGAAAATAAATAACTTCTCAATATCCTAGAAGTCTGTGTTAGAGCTTAGAATTGAACTGAGTTCTTCTCAGCTGCTACTAGTTCTCCCTGGATTGATAGTACCACTCCTTGAATAGTTACGATCTTAACAGCCCTAGACATACTGATGAAGATCCTGTTCCTGAAACAAGCTGGAGAGAACAGAAGGGATTATATTTTGTACATGAGATTTTTATAGCCACCTATGAGAGTTGAATTTATCCTTTAAATCTTTCATGTGGCTATGAAAATCACACCACCATGACCACTCCACATTTTTTTTTAAATCCATCCCTTCTTTTTTTCTTTTTTACTGTTTTCTCTCATTCTTAGTAGGTCCTTCTAGGCTGGAGAATCACTCATACAGGTTAATAAATTCACGCAGGGTAGTAGAAAAGAAAAGGAATAATACATGCACTTGCAGGATGACCTGCAGCTGTGGGAATCTGGGATGGATCCTCCACATCAGAGCATCTACGTTTATCTGCACAGGCTCCCACCCTAGGCCTCAAACCCTTTCAAAGAAGGGGCTTGGCCCATGTGTGCCTAAAACGAACATGGTGACATTAGTCCTGTCTTTCTATGACTGGGATTAACTGGATCCAGGAAACATCCGGTAACAGATTCTACAAGATCTCCAGTCCTCCAACTCTCAGGATTTCTTCAGAACCAGATTACTAGGCTCCACAGTTGTGAAGTCTGTGGACTGCTCCGCGGATGAACAAACCTTAACTCTTGACACACTTGCAACTTTGGAAAATCCACAGGTTTAAATACCCAAAGATGGCTGTAGTGTCATTTCCATCTCTTGAGACAATTCATAGATCATATAGTCACTAATTCCTACATTTATTGCAAAGTTTTAATCAGAACACCTCTTTTAAAAAGACACCCAGTCTTGGTTAAAAGATTGCAAGTAATGGAAACTCAATCAGACACTTTTGGTTTGTTTGTACTGTTCCATTTAAGGTGGCGTGTGACCTACAAGCAGGAAAAAAAACAATCACCTTTCATATAGTATGTGTAATGCTCGTTAAAACAGAACAAGATCCTGGTTAACTACATCCAGACAGACATGTAATAATAGAGGCAGTGCCCAGGACAACTGAGATGCATAGGGGCAGCAGTGACTTCTGGCTGTTACTAGTGGCCCTCACCAGCATAATTTGGTGCCTGGGACACCTGCCCTTGTGGCACTGCTTTAGTCATGCTACTGCATCCATACAGTACTTAGCAGCACTGTGTGTCACTAGGATTTGTGGAGGCATCTCCCAAGTTTCCAGGCACCGCACATTCCTGGTAACACAGACTTGCACATTCTGTGTTCCTTGCAGCCGCCAAGCCTGGTACCTGAGGTAGTGTTTCATAGACATAGACATTAGGGCTGGAAGGGACCTCGGAAGATCTTCTAGTCCAGCCCCCTGCCCCAGGAAATTATAATTACCCATATTGGAACTACAGCGTGGACATGTCTCCACTTCTGGGTATATTACTCCTAAAACAAAACGATGTTGTAGATTGTCTTTCAAAAAAAACCTTACCAAAACAAGCGCCAGCAAACAACATTTTAGGTTTGCAAAAAATTGAGATCCCTCTTTTTCAAGTCACTTTCTGAAGACATGGCTTGTATCGTTTCATTAAAAAAGAGCAAGTGGTAAGCAAGTAATGCTTTACAGAAGCTCTGGTGGGTCTTCATACTCTCTATCTTACCACGTTCTTTTGGAAAATGTAAGTTCTTAAGCATTGAAAACAGGTTTCCAAACCACTGTAAGGCAAACAGCCTTTGTTGTGCAGTATTTTCAAGCATCCTTAGCAAAAAACATTGTTCAAAGCTGAGCACATATTGCAAATTCTTTCTTTTTCATTAAATTGGAAGTTGCCTATATCATCAGATATAACCTGTTCACTGTTCTTTTCCTTTTCTTTTAAAATTCCATTCTCATTATCAGTTTTCTGTTCTGGTTTTGCCATATACAGACAGATGCTAAGACAAAAAAAATTGCACTCTACAGTTTTTTCAAATAATGAACAGTTCTTTATTTTCTTGGAATCTGGTTTTCTTGGACTTCTAATACCCATGTATTACAACCCATCTTGTTGCAGGAAACGTCAAGCATCACAGAAACTGAAAAGCAGGTTCTGACCACTGGCTGCCCCTGCTACCCCAGCCTTCTAGTAGGAAATAGATAACCCCTTACCAGTGAAATATTATTGCTGTGTGCCCCTGTACACCAAAACCCTTTAAGTGTTGCCAGAATTAATCCTACTGGCAGGCATTGGTCCATATCAGCTGTGCTGCAGGAAGGTGCAAGAAAATTAATAAAGAGCAATCAGTAAATAATCTGCCCTGGCAAGTGTCTTCAAATAATAGCCAGTTAATAGCAGGCATCATGTATATCTCCATCCCATATTTACAGTTTTTCCTATCTACAATAACCGTGGAGGGTTTGCTAGCTTACCAAAAGCTTCAGCACATTCAGCTTTTCTTTATTCGGTTTTGCAAAGCAGGTAGGAAAAATAGAGAAAACTGCAATGGTTTACAGGTGGCTTTAATAGTTCCAGGGAAAGTGTGCTCGTTTGGAGTGGTTGCGGTCTCTTTCTTTTTTGACTGCAAGTGTGTCTTCTGCTCCACTGCCACCATCACCAGTATCGCTAGTGCCAGCAATGTCAATGTTACCACTGCCACATCCCATTTGCCAGTTCTTCCAGAAATCACTGGAAACGTGAAATAAAGGTTCTTTTAGGCAATCTCCACTTCAATGCAAAATTATTTCTTTTTCATCTCTTCACTCATATACTCCTTCCATTTCTACAGGACCCTTTCTAATCATACCCAAATAGACACTCACAAATCTTTGCCTGTCTGGAATGACAGGAATCATCCCAGTGATGCATCACTACAGTAGCCACAAATGTGAAAGCCATGACAAATTGCCTGTACTACATTCTTGAGGGTCCTTAATTTCACAAGTAACACATTCAACCCACAACAGCTCTCACTGGAGGATCAGGATGGAATCTATGACCATTGTGATATCAGACAATGTAACAGGGAAGAAATGGGTTTAATGTTGATTAAAGGATGAAGTGGAGGCTGCAATTCACTATGGCAGTTTTAAAAGCATGATGATTAGAAATTCAGCTTCTTTGAAAAAATTAATGGAAGGGTGGGCAAAATGCAGCCCAGGGGCCAGATGTGGCCTGCCAGGCCATTCTATCTGGCTGGCGGGGCCCCCCAGAAATTAAGAAAATTAAAATTTATCTGCCCCTGGCTGCCTGTCACGCGGCCCTCGATGGCTTGCCAAAACTCAGTAAGAGGCCCTCCGCCCAAAATAATTGCCCCCCCCAAATTAATGGGATATTATCTTACAATTAATTAGAGATTAGATTGCAGTCATTAAAACAAAGGCAAGGATGTTTTATAATATCTTTCATTAGAGAAAGTGTATAACTGGGAGAGCTGCTGGACAAGTTTTTAGGCATCAAGCACCCTTCCCCAGGCCTTAAGAGACAGGCAGACACAGGCTGAGCTAAATAGCAAAGAGAAGATTCCACCTAAATGCAAGCAGTCTACTTAGAGCAATAAAGGAGGGCTGTGAGTTAGGAGTGACGAGGCATATCTACACAGTAATTACTGCACATAAACAAACTCCAAAGCTTATTTGCTCCCAGCTATACAGTTTGAACGTGCTCATGAGAGCAATAAGTTCCAGAGTTTATTCATGTGCAGCATGTTGAGCCAGGTTGGAGCAGCCAGGGGTGGTTAACCTGTCAGCCTTGGGCTGTTCCCCTGGATCAATGTACTGCAGGGGGGCTTGCTGGAGCACAAGGGTGCTTCAGCATGGGGCTAGTCAGCAGGCAGTCCCTGTACTGAAGCACGCTCATGCCTCAGCCAGCTGGAGCAGTGTCTACACATGTGCTGCTCTGGAGTTTTTACTCCACAGCAGGATAGTACTTGTAAATACTAGTACTATTAAATACAGTACTAGTAAATACAAGTACTATTTACTTGTATATGAGCTTACTCCAGCCTAATGGGGGTGCACATGTAGCTGCTGAGATGTTTATTGAGCAGCTAATTAGTCAACTGCACAATAAATGTCTCACGTAGATGCACCCAAGAAGTGTTATCAGGCGTCATTATAAAACAAAAATAGTGCAGTAGAATAGGCAAGGTAGTTACTGAAAGAATGGGACCATTCAAGAAGGGGGAGGGTAGTTATAACCTGCCAAGTACAAGAAGATCAAGAACAGTATTCGTTAGGTTGCAATGAGCCATAAAGCCACTGTCTGTATGAAGTCCAGGTTTTTAATATCCAGTAGGATTATGTATATCAGTCCCCTGGCCCATCTTCTGGAATGTAACATTCTTACATTGAAGAAGGAGCTCAGTTTTCTCATTTAAACTTGGTTACTTCTACTAAATTTAAACATAGCTTCTCAGTAAATGAGTTAATAATGATTTGTAAATCAGAATGCTGTTCATCACTACTTCATTACACATATTTTCTTACCACTAAGAGGCAACAATTACCTGTTAGGTTTTGGAGCCCAGGCCTCACCATGCTTGCTGCGTGTAGCAGATTCTCCGGAACGATAGAAATACTGGTATTTATCACCATTTATATAATTCTCTGCATGCATGTTCTTGTATACTTTGTGCTTTTCCATAACACCTGGGAAGGGAGAGAGTATTATGGAAACACCACACATTTTAAGCAAGTTTTGAAATTATTTTACCCTCCGCCTAGCAGACACCAAACACTATTCCTCCTACTTCACACCACTGGCTTCAGAATGCAGTGCTTCTATAGTAGGTAAAAAGGCTCATCTATGTTAGATTCTCTCTAGACACTGATGGATTTGCAGCTATTGAATCTCTCTTTCTAACCACTACTTCCATCAGTGAAGTGAAGATAGCTGGAGGGATTTCCCCTCAAAACATCTGGAAGAACTATAGGGGAAAAATCTGGTTTCAGAAGACAACACCCTTCATCCTGTGCACAACAATTCTTTCAAGGAGATTTTCCTGTAGGAACATATTTTTAGAAAAGAACTTACGTCTAGCTGTCTCCTTTAGGAATTCTGCAACCTTAGAGAGCCAGATCTGGGCACTGGCCTGCAAGACCAGGGAAAACAGC
This sequence comes from Gavialis gangeticus, assembly GCF_001723915.1. Classification (NCBI taxonomy): domain Eukaryota; kingdom Metazoa; phylum Chordata; order Crocodylia; family Gavialidae; genus Gavialis; species Gavialis gangeticus. The sequence continues at coordinate 143,685,965 of NW_017729025.1, forward strand.
AGCACACTGATATAGAATTTCATAGTTCACTGGTTTAGGCTGTAACAGGATTAGGAGAAACAGTTCATCAGAAATCAAGGCAAACATTTAAAGACTCCAGACAGCATATTCATTCGGCTTGTCACTCTTACTGGTCTGGTATATAGATTAGCAAGGTCACACACAATTCTGAAGACATGGCCAAGGGTTAACTGCTAATCAGGAAAGTGAAATCCACTCAAATGCCCAGTTCAGAGACAACATCTATGTCAAAATTTCTTTTTTAACTTTTGCATAATGTATTTTACACAGGACAGTCATACATCCTATATATCTTATTTCCCAAACTAGAAAAAAAAGGTTAAAATGAGGTACTTAAAGCTTAACTTCAGACTAAAACTTACCTCTGCAGTATGAGAAATGATTTTTTTTGGTGTGGCTACTCAGACACATAGGGAGAGATTATATTTATGAGTCCCTAAAACACAAGGAATGAATATGAGCATTCCCTGGGAGTTGGGGAATTCCACTCGTCAAATTCCATTGCCGCCTATCTGACCTCTTCGCACTCTTGTTGCAGACAGTTGCCAACAACCATTATTGCCTAATGTCTAACAGGGAAGGAAATGTTCTGCACTCCTTGGCAGTTTTATAAATTCCAAGTTTATTTCTGTTTTGCTTCCCAGTAAGTGAAGAAGTGCACTTTTATGATAAACAGTTTACTAAAATGGGGCATTTTATTGGCTTTAATTTTATTTTTCATTAGGACATCTGTTTATTCAGTCTGATATGAAGAAAGCCAGGAAAGGCCAGAGGGGCAGAGAACTGCACAGCTTCAACTATTCCGCTTTGGCTGATGGAGTAACGCAGTATTTGGATATGCATGTTATAAATAAGGGCCTTGTTACACAGTCATTTTAGGTAGCTCCTGCAGCTCTTAACTCCTGGACTCTCTGCACATTAACACCTAAAGTGGTTTTAGGGATGTTAGTTATAGCTGTGTTGTTCTAAGGACATAGGCAAACAAGATTTTGGGGGTAAACATGAAATCTTTTTTTAGACCAACTAAATAGTTAGAATATTGTTCTTTACAAGCTTTCAGGCACGAACACACTTCTTCAGCCATAGGGAGAGTCTGCCTATATCCTTAAATCAACCTGGCTATAACCAACACCCCCAAAGCATGGAAGATATAAAATTTTACAGTTTGAAACAGAAATTTCACAACATGAAAAAGAAAGAAGCCAAACTCAACAGCGACATATATTTTCTAAGCCTATGCAAGAAATACAACATCATTCCTAGAGGACTGGACATCTACAATTCTCTTACTTGTACACATAACTCCAAATAAGCTTCATAACTATGCTGGAAAACTTCAGAACACAAAAACCAGCAGACTCTCCCTATGCCTGAAGAAGGGTGCTTGTGTCTGAAAGCGTGTAAAGAATATTTTTTCCAACTATTTAATTGGTCTAATAAAAGATGTCACATTTACCCAAAGAACTTTGTCTACTTAAAGTGATTTTAAGCACTCATTATGCAGCTCAAAGTTATGCCAGTCCAGGGCAGGATGGTCTCTGATCTGCACTACCCAGCTCCTGTTCCGTTAAGGTGTAGCCACTCCCCACAGATGTGCTGCCCAAATTGAAGTCCTCGGGTATCCCAGGATCTCTCACCCCACCCTTCACCCACAAAAGCTGGTCCTGGCTCACCAGCCCCGTAGTGGAAACTCAGAGCTCGAGCCCCTAGTCCTGCCCCTGCTCACCAGGCCCTCTAATGGCAAGTCATAGTTGTGCAGGTAGGAAACAGTTAGAGAAGGTAAGTAAGGTTACCTGGCAGGGGCAACACCATGTATCTGGGTCCATGAAGGCAGTTTTCCTTAAGCGTTCCTGAGGATGACTGTTCTTCTGGCATGGTTTAGTACCCGCTGAGGTGTTGGGGCTTTAGGCCCGCTTTATGGAAATGGGTGGTTCCTCCCTAGCTTGCTTCTGCAGCCATATGGCTGAGGGCAGGTGAAACTTGGGGGAATCTGAACCCCAAGCCTCCAGGATGCTTGCCAAAAGACTTTGGAAATATCTGAAGCCCCTGGTGGGGGTGGAAGATGTTTGCTGGTACTAGCGCCACTTACGGTTCTGGATTGACTCATGGATTTGGACTGATTTGGCTTGGAAATGTCTTTAAATAAAAAAACAAACAAACAACCAGTCACAGAAGGTTTCTAAACTACAGGTGTGACTGCTCCAAACTAGCACTAACACCAATCAACATTTGTGCAGCTTACAGCATAAAGGGTAACAAGGCCTTAGAAGACCACTGAGTTGCCACGGGGAGCTTCCCTTTCCTGTCAGTGCAGTACCTGTGCTCTCAGGTATCCCACTAAAATAATAAGACTGGTCACAATGTCCACACTTACAAAGGAGAATGACATACAGGTAAAAAGGAGAGAACAAGTGCTGCAAAATAAGCCTTACAACCCAAGATTAAAGGCTATCAATCTGGGCTTCATAAAAAGGTTAGAATGGGTCTGAGGAGCTTACCTTCTGATAGGAAAGGACTCCATTGTAGCTGATTCAGGCATAATGAGCTTCAATGAGATAAAGGGGGGGCTTAAATTCCAACTGGAAACAGGCTGCACATTGCTATCAAGGTAACCCACCACTGAAACATCTTACTGAATGTGAACATCTGTCATTCAGAGTCCTTACACCTGGGCTGGATGGCTTTCTAAATGGCATGTTCTAATTCAGTCGCTGTTCATTCTGAGTAAGAGAAGGCAGAGAGGTGACTTGATAGCCATCTACAAATATGTCAGGGGTGAGCATCAAGATCTAGGGGAGCAACTCTTCAGGAAGGGAGGATAAGGAGCAATGGCCATAAGCTAAGAGGGTAAATTCAGGCTAGAAATAAGAATTTTTTCTCTGTAAGGGTCACCAGAATCTGAAATGCACTCTCAGCAGAGGTGGTGCAATCACCCTCCTTGGAGGTGTTCAAGATGAGGTTGGACAGGCACCTTGTCGAGCTCATCTGAGCCCAATAACTTCCTGCCCAGAGCAGGGGACCAGACTTGATGATCTTACAGGTCCCTTCTGGTTCTCTGTTTCTATGATTCATGATACTGGGATTAATACAGAAAAGACCAGATGATTTTCCAGTGCATGCATTAATAACTAGATGCTTATTTCTAACCCATTTACCCTTAAAATGGATGTATATATAGATGCCTGCCAGTCTCATGCAACTAAGTATCCCTCTCTCGATACTGAACTCTGCAATGGAGGTAGTGCCATCTTTTCTAGTCAATCAATTTGTAACATAAAAATTACTTTGCATCCCTAAGAAAAGATAAGAACTATTTCCTACAGATAATTCCCCTGACCAGAAGCACCAACTTTGGTTTCTGCCAGTGGTTGCTTTGGCCCTACTTGCATCCACAACCTCACCATGAATCGTGGTGCGTTGGTCTAATTCACCTTCCTGCGCAGCTATGTATCGTGCTTCTGCCACCTACTGATACCAGCTTGTAAAAGTTTTTAACATAACAGAGATCTAGCACATATCATGTAAAAGCAAAATGGCCAGGGCTCATGGGTTCTGACCACCCCCTAATTTTTTTTGGTGGGTGCTTGAGCCCCAGAGCACCCACAGAGTTGGCTCCTATGCTCCTGGTAGGCAAATATTCTCATCTCAGTGCATGGAAAATGCATCAGTTCAAATCTAGCTAAGCATGACTGGGTTTGTGCTGGGAAAGAAACACTCTTCCAGGTCCTTTTAATATGGAAAAGAAAATCTCAGGTTTCTTGAAGCCAGTATCAAACTCCCATTGACTTCAATAAGGTCAGGATTTCACTCCTAATCCCTCGGGTAAGTGCATAGATAAATTCATTCTAAAATTTAGGAAGAGTCTTATTTTTCATGAATATGCTACAAAACCAGCACCCAGTTTATTTAATCATCTGGATGGGGCTGGACCACCTCACTCATGATCACAACTCCACTGAAGTCCAGAGATCTGTAGAGCTACAACTTGGAGATCTCGAAGAATCTGTGTGGAGGCTCAAATCATATTAGATACTCCCCAAGCCAAACTATTCCCTATTACAACCAGAAAGGAGGCTGATATTATTTGTTCTCCCACACTGGAAGCAAGTCCCTTTCTTACAGACATGCGGCTAGGTTGATTAATGCATCCCCCTGTTGATTTCACTAACCTAAGGGCCATGTTTACAGGTTACCTCTAAACAGCCATAAAGGCACTTAAAACAGGAGCATTCACCCATGAAAGGGTGTTAACCCTCTAAGGCCATGTCCACATGTGCATGGATGTTCGGTTCCCTGGGGTCAACTAGCAGTGGTACACCTTGTGCCACCGCTAGTTGTCCCCAGGGAATGCCTGTGCCACACACCCTCTGGCATGCTGCAGGTTACCCCAGGTGGGGAAGGGGAGGCTGGGGCCAACACAGGGCTGGCCCCAGCAGCCTTACCTGAGGTCTTGGGGGCCTCCCAGGGCTACAGCAGTGGTAATCCTGCCATGCAGAGCTTGGCTGGCAGCAGGAGTGCAGCTTTGGCCATCCAGGCTCTGGTTTTGAGTGGCGCACGTTGCCACCATGTGCACTACTCTGCCTTTTTTTCCCCTGCAGGTTTTTTGACCCCTGGATATCCCGGGGGTCAAGAAACCACCTCCCGATGTGCTGCTCCCTTGCGGTGCAGAGAACAACTGAAATGTGCGGTACATGATGCCACAGACATGTCTATGGCACCCCATACCACATGGCCACATTCATCTGGACTGGGCCTAAATGTTCGAAAGAAAAACCACTCAGAATGAGGTTTATTTTTAAAACATTTAACCCAAGCCACTCCAGGGTATTGTTTAAATGGTCATGGGAGGTAAAATGCTTTACTTTCATTCCTTCAGCATCCCAGGACACACAGCTCCCAGCTGCTCTTCCGCTTCCTTCCCTGAAAAACACTAATTGTTTCCCCACCCCCCTCCACTTCCATGCTGGAAACAGTTGCTCTGGGTGGCTTAATTGCAGAGCCCATAGAGCCAGGGAAAGAGTGCTTCCCCTGGCTGCATTGTCTCACTGCCGGGCTCAGCTGCTTTCAATGTGGAGTCCACGTATTAATTTCAGCCGTGCAGTGCTGCAGCAGCTCTGCGCTGAGAGCACAGCCACTGGAGCTTTCTGGTCTCGCTGAAACTGATGCAGCAGCTCCTTCCTAAAAGCGGGGCTGCCAGGGGTTAACTGTTAAGTTTACAAACATGATTCACAAAATAATCTCAGAGATTTCAAGTAAGAATCCATAGGGTTAGAGGGATATTGATTTTGGCCATGTTGGTTAAAAACAGGGGTAGGCAAAATGCAGCCCATGGGCTGGATGCGGCCTGCCAGGCCATTCTATCTGGCCCGCAGGGCCCCTAAAAAATTTAGAAAATTAATATTTACCTGCCCCTGGCTGCCTATCATGCAGCCCTCAATGGCTTGCCAAAACTCAGTAAGCGGTCCTCCACCTGAAATAATTGCTCGACCCTGGTCTAAAAGCATAGGCAAACAAAACTCTTGTGGTAGAGGCAGTATCTTTTATTAGATCAACCAAATAGTAGCAAACAGGTTGCCTGTGCTTTCACACCAACACGACTAAAACCAATTTCCCCGAAACATGGAAGATCTTGTAATTAGCTGTTTTGAAATGAAAACTTCACAGCTGAACAAGAGAGAGAAGCAAAATTCAACATCCTGCCTGCAATCAGATACCATCAGGTAACAGGCCTGCTTCTGCCTATTGTGTGTGCCTCCTTTGCATACTCACAGAGCAACCTTTTTTAAAGTGGACTGTTATACCCAGGGGAACCCTGCCATCTTTTAACTCCCCTGTGCAAGATGAAGTTTCATTTCTACCTGGGAGAACTTTTACAATCTTTGAATTCTCCTTTGCCTGAGGAAGCTTAGGCCAGAAAGCTTGCAAAAAAGGATTTTTGTTGCTGCTATTTAGTTGGTCTAATGAACTCTACCACAAGAGTTTTGTTTGCCATACAGTTAGAAACACTCTACCCTTTTGTGATCTTTCTGAGTTCTTTGGAACAGATGAATTGCTCTATTTTTTCCCTATAGTATAAAAAAAGAGTGAAAACAAAGAGCTGGCATTTACCAAGAGATGCCTCGAGATGTGCCTTAAGTCTACTGAAAGGTCCTTCAAGTAGCACCTTGTCAAGGGTATTTAAATGGATCCAGCTCACTGGAGCTAGAGGGGAAGAAACAAACAGCTTCTGGGAAGGCATGGCCAGGTACTGCCAAGGCAGACAGCAAGCACCTATTAAAGCCTTTCTTAGCTCTTATGTGGAACTTCTCATACACGTATATCAAAGCACTTTGCAAAGAAAGCTCAAAAACATTTCACAAAGGGCCACAACTCAGCTGTCTTGACTGAGCTTGAGCTAGACAACACTGTTTCTTGCCTGTTTGGGCCCTGTCACTACATGAACAATATCAAGGATGCAATGATAGTATGGCCCATCCTCTCTCATTCCCTCCAGGCTGCAGCTGAGGTACAGGTGCGGGGGTTTGCCCTGTTTCTACCTATTCTATATCTACTGTGTGGATACATTCAGGGCTTAATTTTCTCTAGGGCACCTTTAACCAGCACTAATCAACCAGAGAAAAAGCATTCTCCTTGCTGAGGTTCCCTTCTCCTTTCACCTCCCTCTTCACCTCTGAGCTACATGCCACTTCCCACCCATACTCCAGAAGACCAATGAAGTCCTGACTGCTGTCCATGCCTCTGCTTGCCAGCTGTCTGGTAGCAAGTCACTATTGTGCAGGTTGGAGACAGCATTAACCCCCAATCTGTAACTACTCTAACTTTAGGATGGCAAAACATTCCACAGATTTAGAACATTATAGAGGTAACCTGTAACAGCACCCTAAAAAGATTCATAGATTAGGGTCAGAAGGGACCTCAACAGATCATTGAGTCCGACCCCCTGCATAGACAGATGACCCCAGCCAGATGCCCACCCAACCTCCTCTTGAAGACCCCCGGGGTAGGGGAGAGCACCACCTCCCTTGGGAGCCCATTCCAGACCTTGGCCACTCTAACTGTGAAGAAGTTCCTCCTAATGTCCAGTCTAAAGATGTATAACACTTCAGAGATGAGCCTGATTAATTAATTTCACTAAGCCTAAGAGAAGCTACTAAGAATAAGAAATGCACCCCCCCAACAAAATATATGTGTACATTCTTTAAAAAAAAGTTGGGGGGGGGTTGATGTTAACTTTCACTTGTGGTTTGGCTATAGAAAAATAATAAAGCAATGCCTCTGTTGCAAACAACTAAAAAAAGCTGCAACAGGGTAGACTAGTTTTGACACTATGGATTCTTATTTGAAATCTCTGAATTTATCTTGTGAAATAGGTGTAGGTGTTTACACATCTAATGGTACTAATATTGCACAGCACTTGTCCACTCTCTTAAAAGGATCTCAGGGCACCCTGGTGCAATGGCACCCTAGTTAAGAATCACTGGTGTAGGGGAAAGGTAAGGTGGTTGAGTCTTTCATAACAACCTAAGGGATCTACCATCCATACATGCCAGACCCTTAAACTACAACCCCTTCTCCTTTCCTGACACTAACTGTGGTTCTAACCAATAAATATGAATATAGTTGCTACTTTCACCTGACCATACTATGCACACCTGATCCAGTGACCACTGATCCCAATGGAAAGTTTTTAGCTCCAGTAGGATTTGGATCAGAGCTTAAGTCTAAAATTGTGAATTGTATATTCCAAAAGCAAATCCAACAAGCTTTTCTTCCTGACAACAGGACAGTTTATATTAGGCTGAAGTCCTGTTGACCAGGCAGTATTACCCTAAATGTCAGGAAAATGTTTAAAGAGGTCTTGCAAGTAATAACTGAAAGTTTATTGACAAATTTCTCAATTGAGTAATTGAGAGAAGCTTAAGATGTCATGTGACCAGAGTCAGTGGGTGCTTACACTTCGTTTAATTGGAATTGGTGTATAGCAGCAGTTCTTAACTTTTTAAGATGCAGGCACTCCTGGGGAAATGCCAGCTTTCACTTGTTTCTTGCCTATGGAAAAATAAAGAAATTCTGTTGCAAAGAACTCAAAATGATCACAACATGTCACAATGTTCTGACACTACAGGCACGTGCAGATCACACTAGGCCAGTCTAAGTGAACAGAAATCAATCTAAACCCCTAACCATACCAAAGTTTAGTGCACACAGATGGGTCTAAAATGGTGCAAGCGCTCCAAGATAGACCTGGTGTGAGGCACGCTCAATTGAGCTCAATTTAGGTTATACGGTGCATTGAGCTTCTGTACTGTTTTCAGTGGTGACGCATAGGGGGTGCATGGGGGTGCACATGCACCCACTGATAGCACCAGTGTACCCAGTCAGGCTGCTCATGCAATGGGCAGGGGGGGCAGTTGGGAGCGCCAGCGCCCACCCTGTGAGCACCGGCCAGGGAGCGCAAGTGCCGGATGTAGGCCACAGCTGCTTCCAGAAGTGCCACCCCCCCACTTTCGGGAGCAGCATGGCCACTCACCAGTTGGTAAGTTTTGTTGCAGGGGGACTCCCCCACCCCAGTTGGCATGATCAGTCATGGGGGGACCCAATGGGGTCCCCCCCAGTTGCTGACTGGTCACTGGGGCACACACCTTCCAAACTAAGGTGGCACCAGTCACCCATGACTGTTTCCCTATCAATTCAAGTTAGATCACTGTCCTCTGGCACTGCTTCCTTGCCTTTGCAGCCCCTGCTACCTCTCTCTTACAAGCAGGCATGCTAGTACTCTGCCCAAGCTCAAGGGCTCCAGTGGAGTGCCCCGTGGGCTCCACCCCCAGGCTCTCCCAGTGCTGAGCCAGAACAGCCCTCTCCCCAGCCATGCCTCCTGCCTCCAGCCATCTGTCAGTCACAGGCAGCAGCAAAGAGAAAGAAGGCACCTGTATCCCTTGCACAAGCCCAGTACCTGGGCACCTGAGTCCCTGGGCCATGTCCCTGCACCCCGTGCTTGGGCACAGGCCCACAGATCCCAACCCTGGCACCCACACACTCAGCCAGGGATCCACATACTCCCACACTTGGGCACAGCCACACAGACCCCAACTCTGGCACCAGCACACCACATCTCAAAGGCCAGAGCCAGGCCCCTGCCACCCAGACTCCAACTTAGACCACCCTCTCTCCTGAGCAGGAGCCAGTGCAGGCAGCTCACCTCTGGTGGGTCAAGGTGGCGTGCAGGAGGGGGCACAGACCATCAGGACTGGGTCTGCACAGAAGCAACCCTGTGACCTCCACAGCTCAGCCACTGCTGGCAGGTACCTGGGCAATATGCACCTGGCATGCTGCACCTGGAGTACTAGGGCCAGGGGGAGGCACTGAACATCCAGGCCAGGGCAAGCAGGAAAATGCTCCTGGAAACTTCAGGAGCAAGTGTGGTGTGGCCAGCTGCCTTGTTGCAGGGAGCCAGGGTTGCGAGCAGCACTGTCCAAGATTCTGAGCCGGAGGAGCCCATGGCAGGAGATCCATTGCCCAAAACCAGAGCATGGACACTTGAAGCCCTCTAACCCTATTCATCCAGGCAGCACTCTTTGGTCCCCAAGGGTGAGGAGGTAGTCAGCCAGGGCTAATGAACCTAGACTCCATGCCACTGTGTGGGGCCAGCGCCCCATCAGGGAGAGAGAGGCTTGCTCTCTCCAGTATCCCTGTGCTGAGCATGTATGGCCTGCCATGCCTGGTCTGTGCACTGTGCTGCCTCTGCCCAGGCTTTGTGGAAGAACCCCTTGATCTCACAGATGTTATAGAGGATGCATGCGACGACAAGGCACAGCAGGTTCTTCTCCTCCACCTTGAGATGTGCTGAGAGCCCCCCAGTTCACACTGAGGTAGCTGACGACACACTCCAGTCATGCGACCACCTGCTCAAGCAGTTGTTGAAGTTCTCCTGGCAGTCTAGCTGCCCCATGTAGGGCTTCATGAGCAGGGCAGGATGAAGTAAGTTGGGTCACCAATTATGAAGGGAGGGATGCCAGTGGCACCAATGATGAAACTGGGGGCTCCAGGAGCATAGCACCTGCTCTCCCTCATTTTGGGAGGTGGGGAGCTTCAGAAAATGTAGGCGGCGTCATGGGCATTGCCTGTCCAGCCACCAAAGATGTGGGTGCTTGTGATGTCCCACAGCATCTGGTGAGATTCTCACAAACTGACAAGCATGACACGGTGCAACTCCTTGGTCTCTGTACTTGGGTGCAGGCAGTGGGATGTTTAACATTTTTAACATGTTAAACATGTTTAACGATTTCTTTGCCTCCGTCTTCCTAAGTAGGGACCAGAACAGCCACCTCCCTGCTGGGCCCCCCTCGGGCCCCGGGGGAGGCACACCTGGGCCAAGGGTTAGCGAGGATTTAGTTAGGGAGCTTCTGGAGGGGCTGGACGTTTTCAAGTCAGCCGGTCCAGATGATCTCCACCCTAGAGTTCTAAAGGAA
>NW_017729025.1:143696868-143698528 GCF_001723915.1 Gavialis gangeticus
CTATTTCACGGTCAGGGCGGCTAGGGTCTGGAACCAACTTCCAAGAGAGGTGGTGCAGGCTCCTACCCTGGGGGTTTTTAAGAGGAGGCTAGATGAACACCTTGCTGGGGTCGTTTGACCCCAGTACTCTTTCCTGCCATGGCAGAGGGTTGGTCTAGATGATCTGCTAAGGTCCCTTCCGACCCTAGAAACTATGAAACTATGTTATGGCAGGGTATGGGCAGGCTGGGACACAGAGGCACATGCAATTCACAAGGGAGGACATTTGCTCTGGGGCTTTTGCAACCATTGCAAACCTTGACCACAAAATGACAAGTTGAATTTGGTACTGAAAACGAAACATAAACCTCATTTATGTAAGAAAGTGCTGTTGTTATCCAACTTACATATCTCTATCCATTTGCAAACAACCAAGTTTCTACTCTTCCATGCTTGTATCATTCAGACCCTGTGAGAGCCGCTTCCCAGAAGGCATTGCTCATCATTAAAAATTGTAACAGATTTTGGATCTCGACTTCTCCCAAAACCTAGAACCTAGGGGGGGCCCACCTTTTTGCAGGTATATCATAAGGTAAATCCCATCCTTTCCCTGATGGTAATTCCAATCTACTTTCCCTGCCCAATCCACTACACTGTTCTTTCCTCCCACCTTAACTGCTGCTGGTCTCCCCGCTTGATGCACCACTCTGCTCCCTGCTTCCTTCTGGATCTGCCACATAATCAAAGACAGCAGCAATGGGGCACCCTGACCTGGACACAAGTAACTCTAATGTTCCTTCTTATGCTAATTTCTAGTAATTTATTGCTTTCTGAAAATATTCCATTGCTGGATTCAAATTCTGAGGCTTGGTTTCAACCATAGGACAATTATTCAAGGGAGGAGAATGTAACAACGCAAGCACCTACTCTGGCCACTTTTAAGAAACATTTGATGCTTATCTTTCTGGGATCTCTTCATAGTGTCATAGCTGGTACAGTCGGAAGGGACCTAAGCAGGTCATCTGGTCCGACTCCCTGCCACGGGCAGGAAAAGATGCTGGGGTCAAACGAGCCCAGCTAGGTGGCTGTCTAGCCTCTTTTTGAAGACCCCCAGCATAGGAGCAAGTACCACTTCCCTTGGAAGTTGGTTCCAGATCCTAGCTGCCCTGACAGTGAATTAGCACCTCCTGATGTCTAGTCTTAATCTACATTCAGTCAACTTATGGCCGTTGTTTCTTGTTACCCCCGGTAGTGCTCAGGGGAACAGGGACTCTCCCACTGCATGCTGGTCCTCCTCGGCAAGTTTATAGGTGGCCACTAGATCCCCCCTCAGCCTTCTCTTGTGGAGGCTGAACAGGTTCAGGTCCCTTAGACTCTCCTCGTAGGGCCTGCCCTGCTGCCCCCGATCATGCGAGTCACACTCCTCATGCTGTCCACATCCCTACTGAAGTGCGGCACCCAGAACTGGACGCAGTACTCCAACTGCAGCCTGACCAGTGCCGCATAGAGGGGGAGGATCACCTCCTTGGACCTGCTCAAGATGCATCTGTGGATGCATGACAAGGTGCGGCTGGCCTTCCTGACTGCATCCCCACACTGCCGGCCCATGTTCATCTTGGAATCAATAGCGAGTCCAAGATCCTTTTCTGCCTCTGTACTGACTAGAAGGGAGTTCTCCAAC
>NW_017729025.1:143703528-143710004 GCF_001723915.1 Gavialis gangeticus
TCCTCCTCGATGGCCCCTCCCTTCCGTTGGGTGTACGCTTCCTTTTTGACTTTGAGGTGTTCGTGGATGCTTTTAGTGACCCATGGGGGCTTTTGAGCACTCTTGCCCCCTTTGATCCACATGGGGATTGTCACGCTTTGGGCTTGGAGGATTGTCTCCTTAAGGAACGACCACTCTTCTTGGACTCCCAACTCCCCTCCCCTCCAGGACCTCAGTGCCTCCCCAACTAGTCTCCTTACCTCATTGAAATCTGCCCTCCTGAAGTCTAGAGCTGGTGCCTTACTGCAGGCACCCTGCGCTGGATGGTAAATTCCAGTAGGCAATGGTCACTATTGCCCAGGTAGTTGAGCTCCTGACCCTAGCTGACTTCCTGCCAGGGGGCTGGACTTGATGATCTTCTGAGGTCCCTTCCAGCCCTAATGTCTATGAAATCTACGAAAGGGGGGGTGGTTGCTTTAAGCAAAAAAATACCAACCAAAAACAGCATGTTTTTCTTGTTATGTAAACAGTAATAGCTTCAGGGTCAGAGCCAAATGCTTAAGTCCTTTGATTAATCATTTGAATTGAGTTGAGAAAAAAAATAACAAATCTCAGCTGGCATTTAAAGATTGCTTGGTGTTTTAGCATTTGTTCTGTTCATTAATGAAGGCTGTATCGTCATAGCTCACTTCCCAATGCAGCATGCCAAACTTTTGCCTTAGAAATGCACAGGGAAAGGCCCCTTACTGTGAAGTAGTGTTTAGTCACTGAAAACTTGAGGTGTTCAGCCCATTAAAATTTCCACCATGTTGAAAGTGTCAGCTGTTCTGCATATAAAGTTTTTGAGTAAGGTGCACATTTGGTGAGAGTGGTTTTTTGTTTTTTTTTTTTACAATTTCTTTTTTTAAATCTTGCAAAATTTTGCAAACACTTTCTAACATGTTTAAAATTTACTGGTGTGATCTCATTTCTGGTCTTAGGTGTTTGCCTTGCAATAATATATAGAATCATAAAATCATACAGAAGTAAGACTGGAAGGAACCTTACAAGCTCATCAACTCCAATCCCCTGCTTAAAGCAGCACTATCCCTGTCTAAGCTATTTGTCCAACTCAGGGTTGCTAAATCCCCAGCCTACAGTGCTGTCTCATCCATGGGATCCTCATGGGTCTGGAAATGGCAGTGGGGCCTAGTGGCCCAGCTCCTGTTGCCAGATTTCCAGACCCATGGAGCCGAAGGCCCTGAGCACTGGATAGGGTACTCAATCCCAGTGTGCAAGGCTGGGCTTGGGTGGCACTGGGCCTTACAGCTCAATCTCAATGGGGATGGGGGTGTGATGCAAGGACTTGGTGTCCAATCCCAGAGCATGGGGCAGGAAGCAGCAGCACTGGGCAACCAGGTCCCAATCCCAGTATGCAGGGGCAGGAGGGAGCAATGCAGGGCCTCAGGGCTGATCTAGTCTGCAGACTGGCCCATGCCACTCATCTGGCCCATGGGGCCAAATGTTGAACATCACTGGTCTAACCTCTTCTCAGAAACTGCCAACAGAGACTTCATAAGCTTCTTACGTAGTCTGTTCCAGTGTTAACCACCCTCCTAGTGAGAAAGTTCTTCCCAATATCCAACTTAAATTTCCCAAGTTATAATTTAAAACCATTGCTTCTTGTCCTGCCCCCTGCAGACATGTGGAATCCTCTGCATAACCACCCTTCAGCTATTTGACGACAGTTATCAAATCCCTTGTATTCTATTCCCCAGACTAAATAACCCTAGTTGTTTCAGCATTTCCTCATACAAGTCAAACTTCCCATACCTCTAATAATTTTTGAAGATCTCTGCTGGACTCTTTATAGTTTATCCATAACCTTCTTGAAGTGTGGAGCCTAAAACTGGGCACACTACTCCAGGTGAAACCTTACCAGTGCTGAATTAATTGGGAGAATTGCTTCCCTTGATTTGCAAGTGATGTTCTTGTTAAAAACAATCCAGTATGCTATGGCCTTTTTTGCAATGAGAGCGCAGTTAACTCATATTCACATTATGGTCTGCTGGTCCCCACATCCTTCTCTGTGGTTCTACAGCTTAGCCAGCCATTCCCCAGTCTGTATTTGTACATACAAATTATTCCATCCCAGGTACAGGATTTCACACTTTTCTTACTGAATTTCATTTAATTGATTTTGGACCATTTCTCCAAGGTTATCCAAGTCATCCTGCAACTTGATATCATCTGCAAATTTGCTGATTGTGCACTAAATTCCATACTCCAAATCATTAATGAAGATATCAAACAGTACCAAACTCAGGACAGACCACTGGGGAACCCCAACTCTATACCTTTTTCCAAATCAACAGTCATTGATTACTACTCTTTGAGACTGATAAATCTATCTTTCAGTACTTTCATCTATTCTGTATTTCCTTGGCTTACGATTGAAAATGTCATGGAAGACTACATTAAAAGCCTTACTAAGGTCTAGGTACACCTCATCCACAAAACGTTATTAGAGAAGGAAACCAAAGTGGTCAGGCATAACATGCTCTTGATGAATCCATGCTGGATGTTCCTGATCTTCCTCAGGCGCTTTTAAATGGATTGCTTGATGACCTGCTCCATAATCTTCCCTAGTATTGTGATCAAGCTGTACGGTCTATAATTCCTCTTCTTCCCATTCTTACAGATGGGCATTGTATTTGTCTTTTTTGAGTCATCTGGGACCTCACCCAACTTCGGAGTTCTCAAATGAATTCAGAGCAAATGGCTCTGAAATTATCTCAGTCAATTACTTCAGTGCTGTAGGTTGCATCCCATCCAGCTCTGCTGACCTGACACCATTTAGCTTCTTTATGTAATCTGTAACCTGACCTTGCTCTGCTTTAAGATGCTTATCTTTTCCCCATCCATGCTGCCAACTGCACTTGCCAACCTTACTCGTGAAGGCTGAAGTAAAAATAGCATTAAATACTTCTACCTTTTCTGCATCCTCCATTACTAGATTGGCTTCTGCATTCAGCAAGGAACTTAAACTTTCCTTGGCCTTCCTCTTAAATTCTGACATACTTGCAGATTCCTTTTTACTGCTTTTTGTGTCCCTCCTAAGTTGCATCTCAAATCATACCTTGGCTTTCACAATTTTCTCCTTGCATGCCTGTGTGATGCTCTTATACTCTTCCATATGAATACAGCTAAGTTTCCTCTTTTTGTAGAATTCCTCTTTGAATCTGATCGTTGACAGCTCGGCAGTGGAGAGGACAGTCTGTCAGTGATTGGTGGATCCAAAGAGCAGGCCCCTATTGCTCCTGGCTGGAGGTCACCTTCAAGGCAACTTTGTAGCTCTCCAGCCAATGAACTGAAAGGTCTATATGTCCCCTCACTAAAGTGCTCACTGTTTAGCCAGACTGGCTTTGCTGCTGCACTTCGTTTTGTTCCTTTGCATTGAAGTAGTTTGCTCGTGCATCTTTAATAGGACCTCCTTAAAGTACAGGAACCTTACTGGGCTTGCCTTCCTCTCCAACTTGCCACCCAGAGGATCCTGCCCACCAGTTTCCTGAGTTTGTTACAGATTGCTTTTCTAAAGTCCAGCATCCTTAGTCTGCTGTTCTCCTTCCTTTCCTTAGGATCTTGAACTGCATCATGTTCACTGTCACCCAAGTTACCTTCTGCCTTTGTATTTTTAAACAGTTCCTCCCCGATTGTGACCAGCATGTCGAGAAGAGCTTCCCCAGAGTTGGCCTCTACCACCTGTATCATGAAGTGATCCGTGACACCATCCAGGAACTTGCTAGATTGCCTGTGCAGTTCAGCAGATGTCACAGTAAGTAAAGCCCCCGTGAGGACCAGAGCCTGCAATTTGAAAACTTTGGTTAGTTGTTTAAATGAAGCCTCATCTACCTCTTCCACCTGTTTGGTGGTCTATAATAGACATCTACCCATAACATGACCCTTGCCAGTTTCCCCTCTTATCTTGACATAGAAGCTTTTAACAGGCTTACCTCCTGTTTTATACTACACCTCAGAACAGGCATACATCCTGCTCGTGGAGAGTAATGCCACTACCTTTTTTCCTCTCTGCCTGTACTTCCTGAACAAGTCAATCCATCTATGACACACAGTACTCCAGCCATGCAAACTATCCCATTAAGTTTCTGTTATCCCAATTACATCATACTTACATGATTGTACTACAGATTCTAATTCTTCCTGCTTAATCCCCACACTTCTTGCATTATAAACTTCTCAGGAAACTAGTTGATTGCCCTGATTTTTTGCTTTCTCTACATTAATATAGTCACGCAATTAAAGATTCCCAGGTCACAAACAGGCATTAACATCTGTAGCACTAAATATGCTCTTGTAGTGCTACAAAAAGTGAGCATACCGCTGTTCAAGCTACTTGTGGCATTACAAAGACACTGAAAAAAGGCCACAAAACAGGGCTATTTTTGAAGAGGGACTCCTCGGTTTTGCCGCGCCACATGCAATGCTTGTTCAGTTCTATGTAGTGCTACAGAGGCCTCTAGCCCTGCCCTCCCCCCAGGATCCCACAATCCTCTGCTCTCCCTCCCCAAGGGGGAAGGAAGGACAGCAGCTAACTTTCCGATAGCTCACCCAAGAGTGAGCTATCAGGGAATCCTGCTGCTGCCATGGGCCAACACAGCTGGACCTCTGTGTGCTCAGACGGGCTGAACACCTGCCTGGTTCTTCTGATCAAGGGAGCCTGATAGGGACAGCTGTCTCAAAGCTACCCCCATGGGAACAGCTACCACAGCTTAAAGAGCCCTGGCTCTTGCAAGAGTTTTAAAAAGCAGCACTAAAACCTGCCTGGCATTACTAGGGGTGGCAGGGGTGAGGAATGCAGTTCCTTTTGCCCCTGCTAAGTCGACAGACAGCTTTTCAACAGCTGCCTGCACATCGAGAGCCTACCTCTTCCCCAGCAAGGAAGTGGGTAGGCTGTCAATTATGTCAGTCTTTCTCCAACCTTGTAAGATCAGGGACACAGACCACATTAACTAAGCTTCATGTCCATAAGAATAGTTTATAGACTGCATATACAGCATAGGCCTCAGACACAGTAAATTAAGTGCCATATAGATTATAGGGAAGTGTTGCATGTTACACTGCATTAGCAAATATTTAATCAACTTTGATGCATGTATTATATTGTATCCAGGCACATAGAGCAGGGACAGTTAAAGATGTGCACGTAGTCCAGTTTCGGCATTTCCCGACTACAGCATATTGTAACGTCTAATCTTCAACATTCTCCGAATGGGAGACGCACTTAAGATACTAACGGAACACAAGCACGATCTATAGGCTGTGCTAACACCTTGCATGTTTAAGGGGTTGTTCATACAGATCCCCAAGCAATGTACTTAAATGGGTAAATGACATTATCCTCATCTTACAGAAAAAACCTGGAACACAGAAAAGTAGCAATATATTACAAAGCCCAACACACTCAGTAACAAAATCCACATCCCATCTCGCGCTTTTCTCTAATGATGTTTGTGTTAGTTGAAACACAAGCTCATTTTAAGTGTCAAAGGTTTAGCAAATATTGCTTTAAAGTGGTAAAATAGAAAAAAACAAAGTATGTGAACAGAAAATTAATGATTTATTGTTTTTAAAAAAAATCAGCATTATGAAGGTGTACAAAAACAAGTTATAAAAAGGGCATGTATACAAGTTGTCAGCTGTTCTGTTACTTTATCTTCTAAGAGAGGAGACATCAATAGTTTTCTATGATGCACCATGTATGAGTTCTCCTGAGATGGGTGACAGAATGGATACAGATTGTTACACCCTCACAGTGCTGCATAAAACTGTACTAATTAATCCCAACACCCATTTGAGGTAGAAGTAGGCTTTTGTTTGTTTGTTTTTTACAGGTAGGGAAACAGGCACACAAAGGTGAAATTAATTGTTGAAAGCCTGGCAGCTTATCAGTGGCAAAGGCAGGGTAACAACTAAGGAGTACCTACCTATCATGTCACAAGACCATGGTGTGCTTTAGGTTACAAGATGGTGCTTTTTTTTTCTTTTTAAACCAAACCCCCCAAACAATTCAAGCTGAAAATTGGCTTTTGGTGTTTTTCCTCCCTATGAAGCAAGATTAAAGTTATGAAAAGCCCACTACTGGGCCCATGCCAGTGGACTTTTAACCTGTCCAGCAAAGCTACCAATCCCTCCACCAAAGGCAGCAAGTCTTCCAGCATGAGAGAGAAAAAGGCTACGCATCCATCTGCAGTTTCATACAATCACACTACACCTTTGAATATGAAAATGACATGAGGAGCTAAAATCTATTTTTGTCCCAAAATAAAATCATTCATTTGAAATGGAACAAATGGAGACCAAAATGTGCATGTAAAAAGAGATTGCTTTTAAAGTTATACTGTCATTAAAGACAACATTTTAGTTTTGACAGAAAAACTGGGAAAAAGTAACTTTAAAAGAGTTATTTCTTTTAAAAAAAGATTTGGGGGGTGGGGGAG
>NW_017729025.1:143715004-143717237 GCF_001723915.1 Gavialis gangeticus
GACATTATGTACTGTGGTAGGAAGTGAGACCCTAAAATGAAAATGGGCTGTAACTACAATCTTTTCTTTTCTTTATGTTCTCCATCTCAGCTGAAATAAAGTGTACAAAAAGGTAAACAGTAAGGTGCAAAGCATGGTTTTTGGAAATGAAACAGTAAAACTAGATGTACAATGATTCAAATCTATTATTTTAATGCTTGTAAGAAGAGGTTAAGACTTCTTTAAAAAAGCCACAAGATTTTTAGCCTGACAGTCTCTCTCTAAAACATTTGTTAGTACTTTCAGCTTTTTAAAAACAGGCAATTTAAAAAAGTATGCAGTTCTCTCATTTTCTGAAAAGATCCAAAAAAAAAAAAAAATCAAAGTAATACTGACATCTCAGAAAACCTACTGGCATTTCACACAAGAAATCAGAGATCATGTTTTGTAATAGATGCGTGCAATTTAGGAAATTTGTGTTTGCCCATTTTTCAATTGTATATTTATAAATGGCATTTGTTATCCAATATCTTAATGTATTATTCAACTATATGCAATCCATTCTGCATAAGATTACTTTATTCCAGTCATAAGAGGCAAAAATAATGTCTTTTTTAAGTGGCAAAAGTAGACAGTCTGTATAATTGGGAAAAATCTGCATCCTTGCATGGACTCACTGTAACTTTGCAAAAATGAACAGTCAAAAAGAAGATAGATGGGAATGTAGCTTAAGTATTTCTGAGAGGGGGTAAGCTCATGCTTTCAATGTACACAGAATTAGTCATTTGAAAGTTTAAATTATGAACAGAAAAGAGTTGATCAAGGCAAAGGAGTACTTCAAAGTCTAATTTGATGTTCAAAAGAGTAAACTCCTAACCAACTCTTAATTCATGCAGTGCTGTTAGCAAACTTCTTCAGGAGTTTTAATCTTCAGTGTGAAATATTCAGACTCATGTAGACCTAATTTCAGCATAAGCATTGGATTACTTTCATCTAAGACATCCTATAACTTGTTATAGATGCAAATATTAAGCTGTTCAGGAAGTTTAAAATTTAGCTCAGGTAAATTTTCTCATGCAATTTGGCTGAATATATTATTTTCTTGATAGGATTTTGTCTCTTTAAGAGGTTATGCAGTTTAAGAGGCACTTTAATTTATAATATGTACAATACAGAACTTCTTTTCAATATTTTCAGGGATCATTTGCTATGTCTGCTGAGACCACAAAAACCGATCACACCTTTCCAGCATGGACTGAATGAGGGCTCTGCAAGAAAAATGCAAAAAGAAAGATCAACCATAAACAATTAGAGGATCAATAGTTAAATGTCTCTGAAATAGGTGACAAGTCAGATGAAGCAGCTGAAGGTGTCTAAACAAGAATCTAAGGCCACTGACAGGTATTCAAAAGGCACAATGGGATCTGAGGCATGATCCCAACAGTCATGCTTCCTACCATGCCACACATGCATGGCAAGAGACACGATTGCACATCAGATGCCATCACGATCCAGGGCTCTCCCCCGCACTAGCAATCTTTGCTCATGAGACTGGGAGCTCTCTCAGCTGACCGAATTCCCAACCCCTGGAGCACATGGTGCTCCCCCGGAGCTCAAACACTAACAGGGCTCCCAGCCATGGGAGTGCATCGTGCGCTCTCATGGCTGGGAACACCATCAGCTAATCAGGTCTCCCAGCTGGGAAAGCTCACAGTGCTCCCCAGGCTCGGACCCTCAATCAGCTGACCAGTGCTGCCAGCCTTCAGAGCACACTTCAAGGAGTGTGCTCTGAAATTTGGAAGCATCGGCCATACATTTATTTAAATGCATGACATGAACCCGTGACCAAGTTATTACGCATATTTTGTGTAATACCTTTGTCACTTACTCATTCAATTAATGGTGCAATAAAACTAGGAATATGTGACCAGGTCACTACTAAGATGCAATTAACTAGCTGATCACATCTTCACTGTAACATGTACCAAGGGTCCGCTACATCCCCACTTCCGGCTTTTTTCCTCTCTGACTTGAATGGGGTACATAAGTGACACACAGCAAAAGACTGCAGGAATATTTTCTTCATAAAGTTTATTATTTGGGCTCCAGATTCTTAATGAGATTCCATGTTATTTCTGTTGCTTACGCCCACCCCTCAATATTGAAGTGACAGAGGTTTCAACAGAAACGTGTAAACTACCACCCTCCAGAAATTTGTTTTTGGAAAAAAGTGAATGCTTTTTTTTTTTTTTTT
>NW_017729025.1:143717345-143731466 GCF_001723915.1 Gavialis gangeticus
TTTTTTTTTGGGGGGACGGGGGCACTAAAGACGACAATTAAGGTGGCTCTTCACAGGGAAGAACTATTGTGTAAAGAGACTTTGAAATTCCACACTTTAAGTGTGACTGGACTCCAACAGCATTTATAAAGCTACCATTCAAGCAACTGAAGACAAGAGAAGGCATGCTTACAATACTACAGTTCTTGGGATGTAAATACTGAATAGAGGTTTTGGCCAATGATCTCCTTTTTAGGGAACATTTATTGTCATTTTTTTTTTTTTTTTATATATATATATACACTCCATTTTTAAGCTATACATGTCTACCATGTTAAATTGGGAGGAGACATTCTTAGGTGTTTTTAACATTTAAAATTAACATTTAAACTGCTGGGGATGAATCAAAAGTGTTTTGCCTTTTTCTAAATTAAATAAAAAACAAAAATAAGATCTAGGATGATCACAAGTAAAGCACCAATCACCCTCTGATCTCTACAGACCCACAGCATTTACCTTTGCCTTTTTTCAGCAATTCTCAGTATCTCGCAGACCCTGGTAAATCTGTCAGACAATTCGACTGTCAAGCCACACTCCTGCAATAGCGGCAATGCATTATCTGGGCCAATCACCTTTGCTAACAAGAGAGCTATATTTTCAACAGTGATGCAGTTAGACCAATTGGAGCTGCCATTGCTGACAGTATTCCCATTCTGTGCACCAGCATGGTGGGGATCAGCGTTGTGACTCTGTGCAAGGTGGAGAAGGAACTTCCATTCCTCCACAGTCTCTGGAAGTGAATCTAAAACATAAAATTAATATATATTAACAGTTAATTATCTATGAAGGTAAGCCTCCTACAAGCTCAGCCGTTTTTAATCTTCCTGTATTTAAAAAGCAGCTTGTATTCTAACATCAAATCTACTTTTATATCTTAAAATATAAAAGTATGGGGGCTGGACTCCATGATCTTCTGAGGTCCCTTCCAGCCCTAATGTCTGAAATATTTGAAAAAATTACAGTTCAACTTTTAATGAATTTGCATGCACCCAAGGGTCCTGAATCTACCTTGGGATATCAAGATATCTAGAACTATAATGCAGACTAAGCTTTTTCTGACTGTCACTGCAGTTTTAGATTATACGAAATAGACACTAGATTTTTAGTGGAATTCCACCATCTGACCTACTAAGCAAATCACTGCATCTCATGAAAGAATTGGTTCTAGCAAACTAGAGGATTCTTCAAGATATGTGGCAACATGCAATAAATTAAAAGGCACTGCTGCAGTTAAAGAAACCTGGTTAAAATATCAAGATATTTGAACCACTCCGATGACAAGGTTGCCATTTTAAAATAATGTAAAAATTGCTGTGTAATTTTGTTGGAAGATGAAAAAAATCAATCTGCAAAGGAGCATCACACTGACTTATATACTGTTACATTTATATTGTACCATGCACCAAGCAACTGCCTTAAAAAAATCAACTCTGGATAAACATTTCTCTGAAACTGGCAGGCCATTAGTACATAAGAAGTATTCATTATGCATCATAAAAATGTGTACACACGTTAAGTTTCACTAACCATGTTCTTCATCTAACAGGTTCATATCATCCAAATGAACAATGTTAGTAAAGGCTTCTTTTCTTCTATCCATCTCGAAACAAAGTGAAAGATATCCAGGCCAGAAGCTTAAATAAGAGAGCAAAGATTTCCAGGAATAAAACAGTTGGTCTAAAGTAGAGCCAAATGATAATTAAATGCTGATTTACGAACACCTCAGTAAGGACCAAGACAACCAAGTCCCAGGAACAACAAGCAATAGGCTTACAACATACCTTTTGGAGCAGAGAACCAGAAGGCATAACAAGACTGTTGAACTTCTGGGCAGCTGGGGGCTGCACACTAAGGCAGCTGAAGACCTAGGGGCCATTACATGGGCCACCCAACCAGCCTGGTTTCCTCCTGCCACACATACAGCCTCACCCCCCTCATGGCCAACCATGCTGTGCAGGCAGCTCACCCGTCTGCTGCTGAGCAGCCAGGTTTCCTCCCTTGCTGTGCACCCCACATGATGAGTGCAGCCCCTTCTCACACCAAGCACACTGCATAGGTACACTGCCCTTTCCACTGCTCCACCCCATCCCCAGGAGCAGAGGTAGAAATAGGAAGTCAAGAAGGGGGAAGGAACTTGGAAACAACAGCTGCCATGGAGCAATGAAGGGAGTGGCAGCTGGGAAGGAGCCCACATGTGCTCCACAAGCCACCAGTCGAACATCCCTGAGGTATAACAGCAGTGGCTCAAGATCTGCTATTCACTGCTTTAAACAGCACAGCTTTTCATCAAGTGATACCTCAAAACCTAAAAAGGTAATAATCATTCACTGGTAAAACAAATCCAAGTGATCCCAGCCAAGTACAATTACCGTACGATTACTCCTTGTTCACGTTAAACACTTCTAGCTAGAAAGCAAGACAAAACTGCATAGATATGTTTTCTGTGAGTACTTGGCTATTCATAACCTGTACCTGTCACTTCCACAAAAGCCAGCCATAAAATACTTCATTTAAATGAAGTTAGTGCTGACAAGGAGCACACTGACTTTCATTTGTAGGTTCAGTGGGCCAAAATGTCAACTAAATAAGCATCAAGAATAATCTTAGTTTAGCAGTAAATCAAACTACTGGCTTACCCATGTGACTTACAGATGTCAGCCATCTTTTCTTTAGTTACAAAATCAGCTGGGAGTTTAATGAGAAGCAAAATCAGTTGGCTATAGCCCCAGGTAAACAAGTGTGAACGTGGGCTGAAAAAAAAGATATAGTAATTAACAAGTTAAAGGTTAATATTCTTCTGAGTTTTAAAAAATTCTACGAAGTGGCCAAAATACACGACACAGGAATGCTTTATGTGAAAAACAAGTCTGATCATACTAAAAAAAAATAAAATCAGAGATTAATGTATTCAATTTTCTTTCTTTGGACTCGTGTTAACTTTTTCTTCTTCCTCTGCCAGCTCAAATGCTAGCCTGGCTCTTTTATTTCAAAACTAGCATAAGTGAGGGGTGTGCGAAATGGGCCGTATTTGATTCAGATTGGACCCAAATCGGGGACAGTGATTCAATTCGTTGATTTGGATCACTGTCCCAATTCGGTTTGGCTGAATCCGAATCTGAAGATTCAATGCCAATTCAGAGAATCAGCGATTCAGCTACTGACACAGTTTTAAATGTTTTTTCTACATACCTCAAGGTACCAGGCGTGGCTTGTGAACGCTGTGATGGTGGGGCGGATGGAGCATCCACTTCCAGGTGCGGGGAAACCCCCAGCTCGGTGATCAGCACCCCCCTGGCTCGGTGATCGGCCGCAGGGGGATCCCAGGTGCCTCACCCAGACCTAGGAGGCATCAGTTGCCAATCTGGGGGTGTGGCCCCCCCCGGGGGACTCAGAAGTAGACTGGAGGTGCTTCTGGTCCACTACTGAGCACGCTGAGGACCCCCCCAGTGCTCCTGTGGGATGCTACATCCGCCTCAGCATCTCAGCATTCACAAGCCACCTGGTACCTTGAGGAATGTAGAAAAAACATTTAAAAATGTGTCTATGTCCGAATCATTGAAACTTTCCGAATCGATTCAGAGGGTTCCGATTCAATTCTGAGAGATTAAAGGGTCTCCTGATTCAATTTGGATTCGGAGATTCGGCCGCCAAATCGGGCTGAATCTCTGCTGAATCTAACCAGTGACCAAAGGTTTGCACAGCCCTAGCATAAATACCATACACATCTTTGTACATGGAGTGCATGCAGTTGAACTGGGCCAGCAGGAAATTTCAAACTCTTCAAATGTGTTTCCAGAGAACATGAACTTTAAAAATGACTCTCGTAAATGACATGACATTTTCATATACGTGAATGTAAATGGTTAGCAAACAGACTGTTCCATGTATATACAAAAAAATTTAAAATACTGGTTACTTCTGCTGAGTATTTTGTGTCTGTGAGGTCACAGTCACACTCATTCAAGTTACTGGAAAAGAAACCAAGCGGGACACAAAAAAACAACAACAACAACAACAACAACAACAAACTTACCTGGGGTTTCCCTCAGCATCCACAGTGTTTGCTTTTTGTGGTGCATCGTAAGAAACTGCCCATTCTAGCCAATTTAGTCGTAAGGATTCAGGCTGAAGAAGTGATCTAAGCAGAGATGCCCTAGACAAAAGATGGCAGAAAGGCAGCTGGTTTCAAATTTACCAAATATGGACACGTGAAAGCACAGGTATATTAAAGACAGAGGAGCGTGTTTACACGACACGCTAGAAGTGCGGTAGACTAATTCTACTGTTCATTAGCACGTCATGGTAAAAGCTATGCTAATGCACAGCAGAATTAGTCTAAGCATTAGCATCACATAAAAGACGTGTGCCAGTTCTACTGCGCAGTAGTGCCAATTACAGTGCATTAATTTAGTACCATAATTATAGCTCATTTAGGCATGTCTAGATGTGCAGAGTTAGAGAGAACGAATGAGAGTGTGAGCGAGGGAGTGACTGCATAAGCACATGTGCATGATTACATACACGCACAAAACTTCGTCATGGAACAGTATGAGAAAGATTAAGTGAGCACTTAGGTAAATTATGCTTGGAATAAATTCTAGTGCCTTCAGTAAATAGTAACAGCATGTATACATTTGAGTTCTGCATGTTAAACAGTTTTTTATTCACTCCTGGGTACAGTTAATCCATTAAATCACAGTTCTCCTTAAAGAATAACTACGACAAGTTAGGTAAAAAAGGAACTACTTTATAAACAGGACTGTTGTTAGGGCAAGAAACACACAAAGAAATTAACTGGCAGAATGAAAAACTATTGTGCATTAAGCTCTACTCAATATTTCAGGTACAGGTAAATAAAAAAACCTCACACATCTGTATGACAAATACCTTTTATGTTATGGAAGCATTTCCCAAAACAAAGCCACACAGCATATGTATCGACATTTTACCTTTTGTCTTCTGGTTTGGATTTCACAAGACTGTCTAAATATGCCAGGAAATGGGCAGGGCGATGTCTACAAAGCTGCATGATGTCAGAAGGCAAGATGGATGGGTAGAACTTGATCAAGGGCCTCAGAGCTGTTTCTCCAAACTTCTCATAGAGTCTGTACAAAACAGATACCTTTAATGCCAAATTGCAGAAAGACTGCTGTCACTTAGATAATATAAGAATTACAAAATTCTAATTCACTTTCCAGTCTCTTACAAATACAGCTCTCAAATTTTGATAGACCATTAACTATAAAACCTCACATGCTGTTAAAGAGGCTAGCAGGAATATGAATCCACAGTATGGCAAAGAAAAAAAAATGTCTTGACTTTGTCAAAAATCATCAATACTCAGAAAAGGAAGTCATAAGCCACAGACCTTTGGACGTGTGCCAGTAACAGAGGGCTATCCCAGGGCCCCAAGTCATTTAATAATTTTAATATTTTCAACATATCGCCATTTTCCATTGCCGAAGTCACTGGACTACTGTGTGTCAGCTCTGAAACAGAAATCCTTGGATCAGTTGTGAGGTCTCTTTCATGCTAGGCTAGACACAACTTCCTCTGCTCTCCCTAGGTATCTATTGTGAAAACCTATTTCCAGTCAACAGCCAACAAGTAAATAAATCACAAGCAATGCTAAAACTCAAACACTCAGAGTGTAATAGTGTTAAAACAAAGTTACCATCATCATACTATTTTTGTAGAGGGAACATTTTTATTTTAAAAAATTCAAACCAAAAATGTTTTCCACTCTTTCTTTTCATTAGGCTTAAGATGATTTGCTTCTTTCTGTATATCATATAAAATAATACATATCTGGAGAACGTTCAGCTTCCTGTGCACTGAACAGACTCTTTACTTTTTAACACAACGGTATTAACTTTTCTTAAGAGAGTACAATTAGAAAATGCTGACTGCCAATATAACTCTCCTCAAGTCACTGGGGCATTCAGTTGCTGACCTCATAAATAGTAAGAAAGGTGGGGGTGTAGTTCTCTATGTAAAGGAGCAGTACACATCCCTAAAAGCAGAGATTGGCACTAAAGAAGGGCAACTGGAGACCCTCTGGCTTAAAATACGGGGAAAGTATGGTGAAGGGGCTTGCACTATAGGAGTTTATTACAGACCTCCGAACCAAGAGGAAGACCTCGATCAGGAATTCTCTAGAGAACTGGCAGAGGCTGCACACTTTTGGAGCATGGGCAACTTCACCTACCCAGACATCTCATGGGAAGAGCACTCAGTAAGATCTGATGAGTCACAAAGCTTCCTTACTTGCATTGAAGAGCTCTGTCTGACTCAAGAAGTCTACGGGCCAATCGGGGGTAAGGCACTCCTGGACTTGGTTCTGGCCAAAGGAGACGATCTAGTGAGCAACCTGAGGATCAAAGGGAAGCTAGACGACAGTGACCATGAGACAATCACTTTCTCCATCGATTGCAAGACAGGGAACTCAGTAAGCAGGGTAGAAAGCCTTGATTTTAAGAAAGCAGACTTCTACAAGTTTAGGAGATTGGTTGGTGAGGCCCTGCGGGACCATGTTCCAACGGGGAAGGGAGTCTAAAATGAGTGGTTGCTCCTCAAGGATGCGATCCTCGAAGCAAAAAGGAAGTCAATTCCTGTTTGTAAGAAAGATAACAAGGGAGCTGGGACACCCCCGTGGCTCAATAGAGAAGTCATGGACAGCCCGAAATTGAAAAGAGATGCTTAAAAGCGATGGAAGTTGGGAATTACCACCAAGGAGGAGTACATAGCAATAGGCCTGCACCTGTAGGGAGCAGATCAGAAAAACAGGTAAAAACTGAATTCAAACTGGCAGTGGAAATCAAGAACAATAAAAAGTCCTTCTTTAGGTACACAGGACGTCAGAGAAAAAATAAGGGAAACATAGAACCCATGCTGAACATAACGGGACAGCTGATAACCGACACCCAAGAGAAAACAGAACTCCTAAAGGAGTACTTCACGTCGGCAGTCCACCAGTCTAAGGGTGTTGTCCTGCCTGACAGGATACAAGATGATCAAGGTGGGGATGATCACTCATCCATAGCTGGCAAAGATCTCATGAGGGACTATCTGGAGAGGCTGGATATCTATAGGTCAGCAGCACTGGATGAACTACAACCACGAGTGCTAAAAGAATTGGCTGACGTCATCACACAACCAATGGCAAAGCTATTTGAGAACTCGTGGCACTTGGGAGAGGTTCCAGAAGGTTGGAAGACAGCCAGTGTGGTGCCTGTCTTCAAGAACAGAAGGAAAAAAGCCCCAGGGAATTACAGGCCAATCAGTTTGACCTCAATCCCTAGAAAAATCCTGGAAAAAATGATCAAATAATCCATTAGTGGTAGCCTAACTGAAGGCAGCGTTCTAAAAGATAGCTGACATGGCTTCATTGTAGGCAGGTCATACTTAACCAACCTCGTTTCCTTCTATGATCAGGTAACATGCCACCTGGATAAGGGAGATGAGGCTGATGTCATATACTTGGATTTCAAAAAGGCCTCTGACTTGGTCTCCAATGATGTCCTTATGGAAAAACTGGGAAACTGAGGCCTCAACAACTTAACACTCAGGTGGCTGGAAACTGGCTCTGAGGCAGGACCCAGAGAGTATTAAAAGATGCAACTGTGTCAACATGGTGCATGATGATCAGTGACATCCTTCCGGGTTCAGTACTTAGACCAGTGCTTTTCAATATATTCATTAATGATTTGGGTGTTAAATGTGTACTGGCAAAGTTCACGGACAACACCAAATTATGGGGTAGTGTGGTCACGATGGAGAACAGGCTGGGGATACAGGTTGACTTGGGCAGGCTCACAAGGTGGGCGGATCAAAACCTGATGACGTTTAATACTGAGAAATGTAAAGTGCTCCATCTAAGGAGAAATAATTCGCAACACACTTACAGGTTTGGCAGTGCTACATTTGGTAGCACCACAACCAAAATAGACCAGGGGGTTGCAATAGACCATAGAATGAACACGAGCCACCAATGCGATGCTGTAGCCGGCAAAGCAAATAAGACACTGACATGCATCTACTGATGCATCTCAAGCAAGACTAAGGATGTCATCCTCCCACTCTACTCGGCGAGTGGTGAGGCCACAGCTGGAGTACTGTGTCTAGTTCTGGGCTCCACACTCCAGGAAGGATATGGAGAAGCTTGAGAGAGTCCAAAGAAGGGCTACACATATGATTAGAGATCTGGAGAGCAGGCCATATAAGGAGAGACTGAGAGACATGGAACTGTTCAGCCTGGAGAAGAGAAGACTTAGAGGGGACGTGGTGACAACCTATAAGTATAGAAGAGGTAAACATCAGGATCTGGGGGAGCATCTGTTCCCCAAGGCACCCCAGGGAAGACTAGGAATAACAATTGTAAAATTGCTAGAGGATCAGTTTAGATTGTATGTTAAGGAAAAACTTTTTTACGATTCGAGTGTCCAGGGTCTGGAACACACTTACCCCAGGGATGGTACACACACCTACTCTGGAAATCTTCAAAAAACATCTGGACGCTCACCTTGCTGGGATCATCTGACCCCAGCAGTCTTTCCTACCCAAGAGCAGGTGGGCTGACCAGATGATCTCATGAGGCCCCGTCTAGCCCCTAACATCTATGAATCTATGAACATGGAAAATATAACACAATTTTCTCAAGGACAACAAACCACCTGCATGTGAGCAGTCCTTTGAAATGCAGAAATGTAGCTATTACTTTTTCCTAGTCTAGAACTTGCTCAAGCCAAAAGAGAACAGATTCCCATATGGTCAGCCATAGGCTCACATCCAACAAAGTACTACTTAAACAGATGCTTAACTTTTTTACCAAAATCAAGGCCACATTTAGTTGGAGACCGATCTATAAAAGCTTTTACTTCAGCTATAAAGAACCAGAACAAATTCTGTTCAGATACATCTAGAAAATGGGTTTGCACAGATGTTAGAAATAACTTCTGGAGAAAAGTGTGCTTGGGCAGATCAACTCTGTATGTCAGTAATTAGAACAATACTAAATACTCTGTTTCAAAGAAAAAAAGCAAAGGCATACATGTGCCTAAGCTTATCCCTGAGGTTACTGGAATGTTTTCAAATGATTAACAGAAATGGGAAAACTATTTGATTTCTGGAGCAGTATGCTCTGCAATTGCTCTTTATGAAATGTGCATATTCCATTTCAACTGGTTTCATTATTACTGCAGTATTCAACTACCTAAAACTGCATTATCAATTAAATTAACTTGTTAAGAAATAATTTCAGTGTAATTACCAAACAAGGGGAAGCATAGCCCCTCAGGAGCCATCAGTTCTTCTGTTGCTTTAGTTTGTTTGAAGAAAAAAAAAAAAAAGAGAGGGCACTGGCAATATTTGTTTCAGAAATGATACAGAAGAGGCTGTTCTCAAGGTCTGATATTTTATAATCTGAATTTTTCCAGAACAAAACCTAGAACTAGCAGTTGACTATCAGTTCTATCAATTCACTTGACAGAAAAATATCACCCCAACCCCCGACAAAACACACATGCTAGTTACCTTTCAATCCTTCAATGTAAGTTTCCCAAATATTGGGACTGTTGGCATAATTGATTATAATGAAATCCTTTAGTCTTTTTAAATCCAAGAGAAAGAAGTAGCTTTGTATAAACCTACAAGCCAACACCCATAAAGTTGTTAATGGCAAACACTCTTCAGAGCTTTCTTTTGTAGGCTTGCTCTCACAAGCAAACACGTTTAATTCAAAACACAACGTTGTCAACTCAACTAGATCCTTATGCACCTCCTGCGGTATAGAACATGGAGGATACACTCTAAAAGAGTGATTCAAGGTTTCTTTTGCAGTGGCATCATTTTCACATACAGTTTTGCCTGTATGAGCTTCACTAGCTCCATTCTTTTCCATGTTGTATTCCAAGGCACCACGCTCTCCTTTGTCTCCGTGAACTTCGCTATTCTGAGGCAGTTCAATATTTTCTTCCAAAACTTCACCCTGTTCATCAGCAAACATAGTTTTGTCTTTCTTAATAGATAAACCATCATCTGAAATGGATGAACTGTCATCTGAAATGGAAGGCTCTCTGAAGGCAAATGTTTCTTCCAGGTTCAAAAACCACTTCTGTAATATCTCCTTCAAGCATTGTGGTTCTAACAATATGAGAGGATCCTGGAGTTTCGCTCTGGAGAACAACAAAAAAGGTGAATTTTCCCTAACTGCTAAGAGATACCAAAGTTAACTTATTACATATATGACATAAGCTAATGAATAAGCAGCACATTATTAGACAATGGGGTTTCCTTGAGCACTTAGGACACACTATTTAAAATGGGAGCAAAGTCATAACAATTTTCCAAATATGTTTGGAGGCCACATCCCCAAATGCATTTCCTATAGCTTAGCAGACAGCTACCAACATCTACCTCTGAAGTCCTGTTTTCTCAGCAATCTTCCTGTGGGGTTTCTTTCCTAATGGAGAAAAGCCTCACTACTGAAATAATAGCCTTAGTGACAGCATTAAACTATATCTGGATACATCATCATCTGCTCACCATAATTTATTGCAGATATAAAGAACTGAGCAACTTTCTAGCAGAGTCCAATATAGACTTTACATACTTTTCACTTACATAGCTTCTACTGTTGCTACCTTGAGGTCTCTTAGCTGGTCCACTTCTGGAGCCTGGCTTTGCTCCACTCTGGAAAGAAATATGAAAGTAACACTGTCATCTAACAAATCTAAAGAAAGATCTTTTTTTAAAAAGTAAGAAAGATATAGCATTAATTCTGTTATAAAACTGCAGTTCTCCAACTTTCAACGAAAGATCATTCTGAATCCAAAGAAGTTACAGTTTAGTTTAATAAAGTAGCAAGCATTAACACAACCTCAATGGCCTTTTCACTTCATGTCAAACATTAACAGAGATAACCAAAATGAGGAAAAACATCAAGCTGCAATAATGAATGCATTACTTGAAACAGCTAACCGATCTGGCAATTTAACAATTTGGCTCTTGCTCTTTAAGTCACATGACAACTCACAAATGTTCACTGTTTTCTTACTGCTGCCAAACAACCCTTCTAAGGGCAATAAAATTAGGGATACACCAATATATTGGTTGGCCATCAGATCAGCACTGATAAGAGGAGAAATGACATTACTGGCCATCGGCTTTTTTTGGTCATTGTAGCTAATAATTACGGCCACGTGCTTGGAGCACCTTGGCGAGCACAGTCCAGTCCCCACACCCCACCACTGGCCCAAGCCCACAGCAGATTACAGGTCCCAGTGAGCAGCAGTCACAGGGTGCTGCACTCAGCAACAAAGGCACCGTTACCAGCTCCTACTGCTGCTGCCACTACCATGGCACTGCTACACGCACTGCAGAGGCCTGTGCACTGGGGTGCCACAGAGACAAAAGCGCAGGCGAGGCAGGGTGCCACACAAGGGACATTCTGCTCTGCCAGACATTGGGCACCTTTACAAAATTGACTTCTCCCTGGCAGCTGTGGGAGGTTGGCTCTGCGGTGCCCAGAGTGGTATGCTTTCGGGCTCCAACTGTGCCCAGCACTGCTGTCCACGCAAGGGTCCATCCCACCCACCTGTGACAGCAGCATGAGCTGTGCAGAGAGCAGAGCTGCAGGTAGGAGCTGTGGGTGAGGAGGCAATGTGCGTGGGAATAAGGCAGCGTACGCGTGCATGTGTATGCGGCTTATAAATGCAAAACAAACAAAAACAAAGGTTTATTTACGTCAGTAGTTTAAACTGCCTTGCACCATTACTAAATATCAGTTATAAGATCGGCATTGGCCAATATGGTTGGTTAATCATCAGGTATCAGCCAAGAAAATCTTTAATTGGTGCACCCCTAGATAAAACTGTTTATTCCTCTTCCACTGAAAATAGGAAGTTGGCTTTAAATTCCCATCTGCACAACCCCTTTTGAAGGTAGAACAAAAGACTGAATAGGGAATGACCTAGTTCTCTTTCCTCAGCTATTCCAGTACCCCAAACAGTATGTGCTTTTAATATCTATTTATCTAGAAGAGTTTGCTAGCTAAGTACAGGTTTCCCTCACTTTACACGGGTTCTGTATGTGCAAATTCGCTCCTATGCAATGAACCCTTTTTTCCAAAAATTCGTTATATGCAAGGTAAATTCACTCCTATGCAATCAGTGTGGTGGAAGCCCGCAGCCAGCTGTTTTGTATGGTGCATTGTGGGAGTGACATGCACCAAAATATGGATCTGTGCTCCTTGCTCATTGTCTGCAACAGATGTTTCTGTAGTTGCCCCATTATGATAGTGCCCTATGCTTGTGTGTACTGTCTGCTGCTGGTGAGTACCAAAATTGTCTTGTAAAAGAGACAGAAATGGGTCTCACGGTCAGTACAGTCGAGGTCTTGGAATGTATCCTTATTTGTTACATTGTAAGTGGGTTCCTCCCTTTATGCAAATTTGAATTATGCATTGTTTTCCAAGAATGCATGTACAGCATAAAGTGAGGGAAACCTGTATACTTTGAGATAAAGGGTCAGGAAAAAAAAACCTAATTCATGCAACCAGCAGGAGAAAGACATTTAAAAAAAAAATCCATGCAGCAGAATCATATGACCACCCATTCTACTGAACAGAAGATAACCCTTTTGAAAATTAGAGATTCCCAGCCCCTTACAGATCGCATATTAAAGTAATGAGAAATATGTGAGCTTGCACTTACATGTTTTCGTCTTCTTCCTGGGGGTATGCTGCTATACTTGCAGGCACCTCATGTGGCTGCTCCTCATCTTTCATTTCCTGCCTCACTTTGACATCCGGACTCACATGAAATGTGCCAATCTTTTCGGTGGTTTTGCGTACAAAGCTGGAAACGCTAAGAGTCCAAATTTCAAACAACTTAAATGGCAGCAGGGGAAAGCTCAGCCAGAAACAACAAGTATTAATTTTTCTACCCAAGCTGTTATTTCAGAAATCTTTAGAACATAAAGATGTAAGAAAAGACTATGAGAACATGGAGAACCAGCGAGAATATAAACATAAAAGAATGAACGCACTCATGTCACAACTTGCATACTCTGACCCAGTTCTTTCCATCAAAAGGTGACTTTCACAAAGGCAAAGAACACACAAAATAAAATCATAAAAATTTACATTCTGATGCTGCTTGAAATGAGGGAAATCTCACTATCAGTGTGCAGATTTTTATCCGTACAGGTTATAGTCCACATCAGAGCCATTAAACCAGATGGCAGCATTAAGTTACTTATCTTTAATTTAAGATACACCTCCTTGTCAGTGACAAGAAGCTGTCTTTCAGCATTCATGATTATTAAAAGAGTTTAGCAAATGGTATTGAAGAAACAGGAAGAATGTGATTTTCTTGGGGATGGATGTTAGCCCTATAAGCAAAAAGCCTCTCTTAGTTATATAGTAAAACATTATTATAAGAGCTGCTGCACAAGATGGAAATTTATAATTTATTTGACTTATATGCCACCCTTCCCAAGAGAGGCCAAGAGCTGTTTACAAGAGTAGAAGAGAATAATGTAGAGCAGAAGAAATTTTAATTGTAAAATAAGCCCAGATATACCACACAGCCCATGTGAACCCCTCCACTGAGAGGGAAGGACCACCTGTGAACAACCAGCTAACTGCTTGATGAGCCATTAGCAGGAATCCTGGTTTTCTGTTTTAAAAACTGCAAATTCTCCAATTTATAAAAAATCCCAAATTATTTCGATTTAGAACTCCACATCCGCATTTTTCCTCAATTAAAATGAAACACCATGATATATAAAAGATATGAGTTGAACACAAATGTTTTATCAATATATTTACAATTTTAAAACAATCTGGAAGCCTACCAGCACCTCAATCGTTCAAGAAAATAAATTCTAAGTACCTATATATTTTGGTGTTTGATTTTGGTTTTTTATCGTGGTAAATCAGAGCTGCCCATGCCTACTTTGCTCATCAGGACATGGATCCAGCTGCAGCTGTCCCCCTGCTGCTTTGTGGTGCTAAGCAACCCTGATATGTCATTGCCCCTCACTCCCCACCCACAGCCCCCTGGCCCTGCCAGTAACCCTCCC
>NW_017729025.1:143731703-143745338 GCF_001723915.1 Gavialis gangeticus
CCTTTTCCTCCCCCACTCCAGTCCCCCAGACAGTGCCCAAGCCCTGGCCCTCCAATCCCCCCTCCCCCGCAGACTTACCTGCATTCAGCTGCTGGAGCTGCTCCCATCACCCTGCCTGGCTGTACTGATGGCCACATGCATGTGCACATGCACACAAACATGGTGCCCCCTGCCTCCATCTGCCCTTCCCTCCACTTCCCCCAGCCCCACGCAGCTCCTTGCAGGCTGGAACACTGCCCACCTGCAAGGGGAAACCTGTCATTTCCTGTGGTTTTTTCCCTTTAGCAAGGAAAATCCGTGTTTTTCTCCTTTAAAAGAGAAAATCCACATTTTTCTCCTTCAAAGTAGAAAATCCGTGTTTTTCTGCAGGAGACAGAAAACCTGAATCCCCAGTCACGAGGCTGCCTAATGTTTCATCTTTAACCTCACAGGCTATGGGCCCTAGAGCCTGCCTCTCCCCTCCCCTCCCCTCCTACTTGCTGGCACTGCATGGCTTCCCTTCCCCCCTTCCCTGCTAGACTGCACCCTTCCCTGTGCTAAAAAAATAACCAGTAGGCTAACCAGTTATCACTGGACTTCTCAGTTAAACAATTTATCATTTAACCTTTTCACATCCCTAGTGCCCAGGTAAGATGAGAAAGAGGGAGTGCTGGGTGTCATCAGCATATTGATGACACCTCGCTCCAAATCCCATCCACTTGCTTCATACGCACATTGACCAGATGGAGAAACAAGATTAAGCCCCGGAGGGCCCACAGGAAAGGGCCTCAGGGGGATGACAAGAACTTGACCATCACCACCCTCTGGGACCTTCCTGCTAGAAAAGAGAAGAACCTGTTTAGAGCAACACCATGAAGACCCACCAGGTCATGGTAAATGCTTTATCAGTACCCCATGGTCAGCTCCATCAAAGACTGCTGAAAGGTCAAGTAAGATCAGTAGGGCACAACTCAAGACAACGATCACTGACCAAGGCCACAAGTACAGTCTCTGTGCTATAACCAGGATGAAAGCCAGACTGACATGGATCCAGAAATCTGATGACATCCAGATGAACTCAGAGCTGTTGGGCATGGGCCATTCAATAACCTTCCCCAAAAAAGGGAGGTTGAAGACAAGGTGACAACTGGCTGGGGAGTCAAATGTCAAGCATGGTTTCTTAAGCAGGGACCAGACAAATCTCAAGACTTAAGAAGGCCTAGTACCCCGACTTCCTGAAGGAAAGCACTGACAACATTTGCCAGTAATGGCCCCAATGCCCCCCACCAAAATAAATAAGTATAGAAGCAGAGTCAACAAGTATAAAAATAGTAGAATATGAGCTCTTAAGTGCTCAGCAGTATTGAAAAGAAACACTGGATAAAGTAAGGGGGTGTGGGACAGAGCAAGGAGGGCTGGGCACTGCAGAAGGGATCAACAGCCTGAGACAGTGGCTGGGTCATGAACAGCAGTCCAGTGTTTATAAAACTTTATCAACACCTGGTCTAACATGCATTAGAGATTCACACAGCACAGGGATGAGAGAGAAATCATTTAGTTCTTCTCCCCCTGCCCTGACACTGGGTGATTTGTACTTAAGCCATTTATAACTAATATTTGTCTTGCCTGCTCTTAAAACATCTCTAATGAGAGACAAGAGATTCTACAATTTCCCTAGCTTAACTAATTAAAATCAAACATTCTCTTGATCATAGGATGTGAAAGCAGTGTGCTCACCTTAGCAATTATGAGGGCAAAAGAGCCAACTTAATATATCAGGATAAAACTGAAAACACATCTTACGTTAACACTCTTGGTTTTAAATAAGATGCAGTCAATGTTCAGAATAGTCACAGGTTTGGGGGAGTGGGGGAATAAACTTTTGTTTTACATAAGCTATTTCATATTCTCCTTATATTTAGTGTTCTGCTTTTGCTTGTAAGGCCTACATTTGATTTTTATTCACAAACAGTTAAGCATAAACTGCATTTTTCATCATGTACTTTTAAGGATGCACTGGATTTGCTAAAGGAAGGAGAAAGAAAGGTGATTTAGGGCACATATCTTGGCAATACATACCAGCAATTAAAATGCAAAGCTTTCATTTTGCCTACACGCAATACAACGAGACCTTCTTACACTCTGTAGGAATGTGAACACTACAACTGCCTATAGACATGCATGGAGGTGGGTGGTTCCCAGACAACTGCTGCAATTAAATTTATTTTAAAATGGCCGCAGGATGCTTTATCTAACCCTTGTTCAACAAGGTTTAGTTAAAGCACCCTATGGCCATTTTAAAATGCGGCACTGCAGCATTCTAATAGAATGCAGAACAGACTCAATTAATCAAGTCTGATCCAACATCTTCTAATTAGAACACCAAGGAACACATGTATAGGCACCCCACAGTACCAAATCCTACAGCCACACTCAACAGGCTCACTTAGAGCCAGAAATACCAACCACTGCCTAAAGGACACTTTTATATTTTCCTCAAATTGCATTTGAGAAAAGAGAGTGAAATCTTGACTCCACTGAAGTAAATGGTAAGCCTTCTATTGTTCAGTAGAGTCAGAGTAAAACCTTAAGTTCACTACCAAATTTGATTTCACTTGCTGTGTTTTCTGTGATATTGTAATTTCTTGCAAAGTAAGGCATGAATTAACAGACAATGCTACAAAATCAGAAAACAAATTAAAAAAAACAAAACAGACATAATGGATGAACAAATCTCCTAGGATTTTACCTTTCCTTGACAGCTTGGAGAGAGACGAGAGGAGATGGGGAACGAAATGACAAAGGAATACTGAATGGGAGAAAAGTCTCAGTCCGATCAGTCTCAACCGTCACAGAAGCATGAGACACGTTGTCTAACAAATGGAATTGAAATAAAAATCATGAAACAGTGAAGTGACCTGACAAAATGAAACATTTAGTCAAATTCTGAGCTGGAAACTCTTAACAGGGAAACTGCTTTTACATGAACTAAAACAGGTTTATGGGTGTTTTTTGTTTTTGTATTTGAAGACAGATTTTTTTGGCGGAATTCTCTTTTTAAGAGGTAAGGTGCCTCAAAGGGTAAGAGTCTAGCATTGTGCATACACCTCTCGTGCTCAAAGTCTATTTCAATGTTACTGACCTTGGACTTGGTAAGCTTTTTTTATTCATGTTTTGGATCTGCATTGATAAGTGCTGTGAGGCAGCTGACAAAACAATGACAGTTCTAGAGGGAAACACCAACTGAACAGTAGTCTTCTGTTCAATGGCTTCTAGCCAGATGACTACATTTGAACCAATCACGGTTGCACAAAAATTCAAAAGATTGTCATCCCTAAAACTACAATCAAGATATTTCAAAAAAGCCAACTCAGTCCAAATACCCGTAACGAAATATCCATTGCTACACTCCCTCATTCTATGTGAAGACAAATCAGTATAACTTACTCCGAGTGCTAACTCTTGCCATGAACCAAAGGGAAATCAGTAACTGAAAATGCTTACATAATTTGTTTGCTGGTTTTTCTTTCCCCAGTAACTACCAGTGAATTTGTTCCTTTTCTTTTTTGCCCTTCATCCTTGAGAACACACATAGCATGTGCCAGTCATACTAAAGCTCAGACAACAGATGAAGTCAGTTTTGAGCCACCTGTTTTACCTTTTGGGTATTCTTTTTTTTGAAGAAGAAAACAAAAAGCACAAAACCCTCCTACAATGCAGCTGAATGTTGCAGTCTTTTTTCAGATGTTGTCAGTAGCATTTTTTGTTGTCCTTTTCAAACCATGCCCTAGCATGAGTCATGCACAAAATGCCCTCTGCACTTTTAGATGATGCAATTAAGGAAAGGGTTAGTTTTAATACTGGTGGCTTGGATCTTACCAACTGCCCCTTCAGAACAACATCTTTGAAAATTATTTCTGCTAGCATTCACAGTAACCCTACCCACACACTACCAGAACAAATGATCTATCGAGTCAGTAGACCTCAAGATCAATATTACACTTCCTGCAAACAGACTAGCTTTTATGCACTATGTGGAAAAGCATCGTGTAAAAGCTAATGGCCCTTTATATAAATGCGAAGAGAAGAGGCCATTCATTATGCTTACTTAATAAGGGAAGCATCTCAAGCACCACATGAAAAACTCATATGCAGACACAGAGAAGCATCTAGTACTTATGTGATTTAGCGATTTAAAATAGTCTGGTTTGTTTCAAATCAAATGCCCTTGTTTTAACCTTCTTAAACACAATAAGGTAATACAGTAAAAGGTGTAAAGATGATGAAACAAAAGACATATGGCAAATGTAAAAGCTGATGGTTACAAATGTCACCAGCATTGATTAGTAGCATAACACCACTTAAAAAGAAGGATGAAGGATATTAACTTATAAATCTTTATTTTTTATCATTACTTCATGACACACATTGAGATGAAACCCACTACTTCTAGACAAAAAACAACACAGCACAAAAAGAAAATTCACCTGTTTTTGTGCTAGCAAAATTTAGCTAATGACATCAGTGGATTAATCACTAAAGAGGACAAAGAAACATTCCAACATATTTTCAAAACCTGTAAAACATCCTATTTTGATTTTAGGTACTCTGCATCTTTCTGTCTTGAAAACACCCAGTTCTCAACTTAAGGGGCCAGGAAGATTTCACAGTATTTCACCACCTGGTAGAGTCTGCAGCTGCTGGACAAAACACTCTCATTTACACAGCTGAGGAAAGTGAGGTGTTGCCCTCTGTATGCAGCTATGTGGGTATCCAGGAAGGGTAGCATCCTCACTTCAAATGTGGATTCAGTATTATCTCTTACTAAAACTCGTCTCTTCAGTTCTGTCTCATCCAGCTCTTCTGGTACAAGTGACTAGATTTTTTTTTCTTTTTAAAGTAAGCTAAGTCTCCACATGCTTCCTCAATAACAGCAGAGTATACTCTCTGTAAGAGCAGGGTCCTTCCTGAAAGGCCACACTATATCCAAGTCTAGCACCAAAAAGCCTCTAGCTCTTGGTGGGAAAATAAAGGGCAATGATAGTGGGATTGTGTAACAGTGTTAGTATTTCAAAATGATACTCTACGCTACCCCCTCAATATGCTTATCTTTGAAAATACAAAAAGCCACCACCTCAAAAAAAATTAAAACTGCAGGGAAGTTAAAGCATTCTTCTTACACCTATTGCCATCTCAGACCCAATATTGCTCTAGGTATGTTAGCTGATGTTGGAATTGTTTTTTTTTTTACATAGAAGTTAGACTGTAAAAATGACAGAAAGTATTTTTATGTCTGTTACGAGATCACTAGTTACTTGACGAAAAGTGTGTGACAAGCATATTTCCAATATATGCCATTACCAAGATCCACTTGCTCTTCTTCCTGATGTGCAGAAAATTCTTTAAGTCTCTCATCTTCTGATAGGGTTTGACTGTGTATAGAACAAGAGTCCTCATCTGACTGACTGCCTCTTCGGCTAATAACACGATAAATACCAGAGTCTAAAACACTGAAACTTTCCTGTGGAAAGGGAAGTGTCACATGAGCCACAGAAATATGCTTCTGTATTAAACCACATTCTAAGAAAAAAAAGTGCATCACCAAAACATTTTTTTTTTATTGCCATGGTACAGATTCTACCACTACCCTTCTCACACATCTTCAAGGTAAAAACCATCTTGGGTATTTGCATGCTGATAACTATGCAACATCATGCAACTAGTTTCTTTTTTTTTTTTTTTTTTAATAAACATTTTTAGAAGAAGAGTATTTATAAAACAACTATAAATGTAGTGGAGTGAGCAGAATAATATTCAAGAACTCACTAATTTTAAAATGTTGGTTCTGACAAGCACAACGTTGTGTGGGCAAGTCGTTTCACCTTTCTGTACCTGCCTAGGTTTAAGTTTTGGGTCATGTTATAATGGACTGACTCCCAGCTAACAAGAATTAGGTAATACAAATTCTTCACAAAAATACCCTCTAGAACATGCATGTTTCTTCCTGGCCCAGGCTATGCCTTCAGCATCTACAAAAACACGTAACACTCCTCTATCTCAAGAAGTTACTATGTGACTAATTTGTTGCCTAAAGTACTTTAGATGTGGAAAGAACCATGCATGTTATTAAACATGATATTCACAAGATACTGAAAGCTGTAGCCACTGCCAACCAACCATACACATAAGACAATAATGGCACCAACTCTAAATTTTTCCTGTGTTGTCAGGAAGAATGTGAAAACCACCTAAAATACAGCTTCAGAAAAGAAAAACACTCATGCATTAACCACCATGGGTTAGATAATCTAATGACCAAGGAGGCCCATAAAATCAGATTGTACCCTTACAAATTTAAATATCTGAATTAACAGCGTCTTCCCTTCCTCCCCCAGCAGTCCCCAATAAGGAACAGACATTCAAAATATATGACCACTGCCAGTTAAAACAGGCACTTTGCAAGAAAACTATTCTCCAATTTCTGAAGTGTATGTTAATAGGCAAGGTTGTAAATAGTGAGGATGTGGACTGACGGGCAGGAAAAAGAAACATCCAGGACTTCATGTGCACCTACATGTGATGAGATACTGCTCCTCCTACTGCTGCATGCAGAATCTAGAGGTTCCAACTTTGAAATCAATTCTTCCAGTTGACTAATGACATCTGGTTGTGTTGAGGGGTCCAGCTGTGATTTCAAGTGTTCTAACTTATCTAGAGACAAAGCTTTTCTTGCCTACCAATACATACAAATAGAAAAAGAAAAGAGTACTATTAAGATTTTTATATTCAGAGGGAAAGTAACACTTATGCCTTTCTGACCAAGCTAGTCTATAAAAGGTGCCACTCTGTCCCACTTTCTCCCCATCTTCAGACTAACATGGCTAACTACCTCTGTCTAGACTAGTTATAATAGTACCATTTATACAAGATATGTTTTATATGAAAGGTGTCGCCACTGGTTAATTTTAGAGCTGCATCTCAATGTGGGGGAAAAGGTCCAAAATCCTAAGTGCAAAATTCCACAGGACTTGTTTCAGGGGGTCGGCACATGGGGAGGACAACTGAACAGACACAGTTTAGGCAGTACACAGATAGCAAAAAGAGTTTACTTACTCTGCAGGAAACAATGGAGTTCTGGAAGAGGCAGCAGACTTTGGCAGCAAGGCTCCAGAAGCCTCGTCGCAGCAGACGTTCTACACAGCGCTCCACTAGCAGAAGGGAGAGGTGCGAGACTTTTCCATAGGTATGCAGACAGAATAACTCATTTTTGAATACTGCAATATCCTGAATATCTACATAAAAACAGTTAAGCAGAAAAGTCATAGGGGCTGAATGACCTAACCAGCCTTTCTTCCAATTTCCTTCTTAACCTGCCTGTTAACAATTTCAACAGCTTTCCATTCTTATAATTCATCAGTAATGAGTAACATTAGACGGTACTATACCACTTTCTAATTCATGTGATGTACAGTGAAAGTAATGAAGTCCCTTGGCCTTTGCAAAATTGCCTAAAAGCATTAAAAAACAAAATTATCCCCAAATGAGGTACTTTATTTTTCTTTAAAAACAACCAATACTAATTCAAAGACAGACGCTGTCTTTAAATCCATTCCTAAAATCTAAATTTTGATTTAGCTTTGTTATGGAATAAAGACTTCCTAACCAATACTTAATTAAAGCAATTGACTGCTGAAGGGTCAAACTCTTCTGGCACATACATTCAAATGCTTCATGACAACAGATTTTGAACTTAATGTCAATAGGGGACAACTAATTGCTCTAGCACAGTGGTGTTCAGCTTCAGCCCAAGGACCAGATTTGGCCTAAAGAGCCATGTCACCTGGCCCACAGGGCTCCCTACAAGTCCAGAAATTTGGCAGGAAGGGAGCAGTGCAAGTGTTAATTGACAGTCCTCTTCTGCCAGATTTTTGGACCCACAGGGAGTCCCACGAGTTGGTTAAGATGGCCCTGCATGTGGGGCTGGATCCAATGCGCAGTGGGATCCAGCCCATGAACTGACTCTTTCACCCCTGCAGACTGGATGAGTGCTGCAGTTGGAGTCCCACCACTTTAGCAGTTTTAAAACTATAACAACCACCTCATGTGTTTAGTATTTATTAACTTTGGTCTTGATACAGAAGTTATCTGAATCAAAGATCATAAATAGACTTAGGAAAACCATCATAAAAAAGCCTCCTAGTCTACTGAGGCCAGATGTACTTTATTCTTACAAAGAGATCAAAAAAGTGCCAGAGAAAAAAAATAAGGAAAGTAAGCCAGAATATTTTATTTTAATCATCACATTGATATTTTACTTTGAGACTTAGTATTTTCCCCTATTACTTGCATGTATCCATAGAAGGTACTTGAAAAGATTAGTTTCAAAGTTGAACTGGGGGGAGGAAGAGGGTTTGATATTCAAAATAAGTCATATAAAGTGTAGAAAAGTGCTATTTAAGCTTATTTGTAGAAACGGAAATTGGTACAATATGCTTTAAGTACAAGTCTTTATGACAGAAAGTACAGCAAACAATGTAGCAAATCTCTGAGAATAATGAGTTCACCTTTTATTTCACTCCAAAGTAAAACTTGAACATTCTGTGGAATGAAGATATAAATGCCTTTTTCTGTCCAGGTCATGAGACAATGGTCACTGTAAAAGAAAAGAAAAAACAACAACTTCTTGAAGTAATACTTACGTTAACTCATTTCAGAAGAAAATTCTCTTTTCAGCATATTCAATTCATTAGGGAACTGAGCTAATCTACTGTTTACTTTAAGAGCAAGACAAAACCTGAATTTTAGAATGCAGACATATAATCTAACACCTCTTTTATTCAAGTGTGACAGAAGGCTTTAGAAAAAATATTTAAAAAGCAAGATTACTACGCAGTTGTCACAAAGAAAAAGCATCTAAAAAAAATGATTCCTAGAGAATGATCACCAGCTTTGGTGAACCTATAAACTTTTTAGAAAGAAACAGCACTCAGTAGAATGGTCAAAAGTTTTAATAGTTTCCATATTTGTCAGCAAAATAAAGAAAAGAAGAGAATAAGGATTGTTAAAATAATTTACCAAACAATACTACAGTAGAGGTATTGGAGGGGAGGAGAAAAGGAAGATATATCAAAACCACCACCCAGGGGCTTTACAGGACATCTTTGGGGCCTTTACACATTGATTTAATCAAATAAAAAACTACATTGGTTAGATTTTGGAGAAAAGTCACAATAATTTGGATATGGCTGTTCTTTTATTTGCTGAGTTGTAACTTAATATGGAATAATTCAGAGTGCAATTCAATAGCTGTGCTAGACCCAGAACTTCCAGTAGAGCTACTAATGGTTCCGTATATAGCACAGCTTCACAGTATAGCTCATGGAACCCAGACAGATATGAAACTTCTAGTTCCAACCTCAGAGCTCATCACTACTACAACTCTTACCACTGTATATCTAAATGCAGGAATTTGTGGAGGAAAAAAACCCAGAAGACAGTTCTTGCAAATGTTATATGCTAGTAAGTCAGAAAATAGATAACAGAATTAAGAGTCTACAAATGATTAAGAAAGCTTTGAAAAACCTAAATTTT
Organism: Gavialis gangeticus; assembly: GCF_001723915.1. NCBI lineage: Eukaryota > Metazoa > Chordata > Crocodylia > Gavialidae > Gavialis > Gavialis gangeticus. Next base: position 143,741,274 of record NW_017729025.1, read on the forward strand.
GTTAATAAAAGTGTGCTCTTAGTACTCACGTCAAATATAACAGCTTTGGGAAAGACAAAGACTGGGGGGAACAGGTAGAAACATTATACTGAGGATCCGACCTATAAAAAAAACAAAACAACCCAAATTGACTAATATATTCTATTTTCAAAATGCACCACACTGATAAGTATTTGAGCCCCCAGTCCTATGAACATTTACAACAAGGGCTTAGCTTACACACCATAAAAGACTACACAGAAGTTACATCCATAAAATTAAGTCACAGGCTACGATTGAAACTTTTGTTATTAGCATCACTGTCGCAATTTATCTTTAAAGTTAATGCTGAGATGATAAATCAAGAACACTTTCAACTAAAGAATGGCAATGGGATTTTAAATTCATGGAACAAGGATGGAAAAGACCATAATCCACCAACAGACCGAAGTCCAAAAAAGTGAACAGTGATTTACAAGAGTTCAAGACCTCTGCTTGGCTTAACAAATGGTTAAAATATTTTTCAATAAAGGTCAAGTCTCAGGTTGTTAAATAAGTTTACCATCATAATATTTTAGCTGAAAAAAAAAATCTAAAAAAACTGTTTCTCAATGTCCTTGAAAGTATTTCCAAAGAATCCATGACCCTTGTACTCCAGCCAAACCTGCTCCAAACAGCATCAAACAAATAACCAAATAGTTGTTGATTAACTCCTCATTTTCGTGTTACATTTATTTCAGATCATCCAAAGCAGCCCTGTAAATTTATACTTTCACACTACAGCAGTGCCATGTTGAAACTATAACCCATGAAATCAAAGTGAAAATTTATTTTTTTAATAAAATGTGCAAAGGCAATCTCCAACTCCTTCATTTAAAGGCTAAATCTAAAGCCAAATCTGACTGTTTCATCAAGTTCCTTTATTTTACTCAGGGCTACTGTCTACCTAAAGACATGCAATAAAAATTGACCACTGCTAACTGGAATGACAAGTGCTGAAGAATGATTCTGAAAAAATGCATATCAGTCAAACTGTTTGTGAATCAAAAGCCATTTTTTTTCTTTTTAGAATACCATAACTTTTGAATGCAAGCAGGTAGATGGATTCCATAAAAACAGCTGAACAAGTGTTGGAGAGTCGTACAATGAAAATGCTAGGCCTGAGAACAAACTACAGTACTCATGACTTGACTTTTCTTACTACAGCTTGTTATTTTCAAACAGTAACTGTCACAAAAATAGTAGTGACAAAACTGGGGGGGGGGGGGGGGGGAGCAATCACCACTTAGTTCATCACTAACCATTATCAATACTACTACCTTAGAGTAATGAGAGGGAGAGGAGGTGATGACAACAGCTGTTTGAATTGATGCGTGCTTAGCACCTCTCCATCAAAGTTCACCTCCCACATCCTTGACCCTGGACGTGCACAATATATTAACGGCAGCTGGCTCCCTCCACCCTTTCCAACTGGGAAAAAGCAGGCTCCATATTCTCCATCTCTTTCTTTGTTACCAATTTTCCAGAACTTTTCTCTAGTACAGGAAAAAAATATTTAGACAACATTTAACACTACAAGTTAACACAAGTGGTTTTAACATTTTTCTTGGGCAAACAAATTTACTAGAAAAATATTCACGACCTCAAATTCCAAAAAAATTCTTATAATTTGCAGTTTACAAATATTGAGAATGTTTGCATAATACAATTCAACTTTCCATTACTTTTATATACAGGCAATCCTCGACTTAAGACATTTCGACTTGCAACGAATAGCATTTAAGACGTTTATAAACTGACTCTGTTTCAACTTTCTGACATCAGTTTCGACTTTACAACGCTTCATCTGATGTGATGCCACACCAGCAAACAAGTTTGCTGCATTGCCCGTGTCTCTGGAGAACATCTGTCCAAACTTCCTTGGACACTTTCTTTAAGAAAGCAGAGAAGACTCCAGAAAAGTTTGCAGCCAAGACTCCTGAAAAGACTCCAGCCAAGTCACCTCAAAGAAGTCCTTCCAAAGCAATGTGATTGCTATTTACAATATAAATACATTAACGTAGCTGTATTACCCATCTATAATTGATTCAAATACAAAATTCTGGGTTATTTTGGGGGAAAATAAGGTATTGACCCCTGGTTCAGGAACCGATCCCCTATTTATAACATTGTTCCTATGGGAAAATCAGTTCTGAGTTATGACATTTCAACGCAGTTTTCAGGATCCAATTGTGTCATAAGTCCAAGGACCGTGTGTATACAGATGTAGTGCATCCTTCTTGCATTTACTACTTACACATTTGTTATTTTAAAGCACCGTGGAAAAGTCTGATTTGATAACAGTCTTCAAATACCTGAAGGGCAGTAATAGAGAGGATGGAGATAGGCTTTTCTCCGTGGTTATAGGGGAGAGGCCTAGGAGCAATGGACTCAAACTGCAGCAGAGGAAATTTAAGATGGAGATCAGGAGGAACTTTCTGATTATGAGGGTAGTCAAACATTGGAACAGGACACCTAGAGAAACTGTGAAATCTCCATCCTTGGGAATTTTCAAGAACAGGTTGGACATATACTTAGCTAGGATGGTTTAGTCAGGGGGGGCAGGACTAAATGACCTTGAGCAGGGGGCTGTTCTAGATGACCTTATAAGGTCCCTTCCAACCTGATATTCCTATGATCCTATAAAAGGAAAAAAACTTCTTGTGAAAAACAGTGGTATGAAAGATTTAACTTGTTTGTTCAAAAATTTCCTTTTATAAGGAATACTACACAATAATTACAGCTCTGTATATAAGTAGTGCATTTGTAATGAAAATCCCTCTCCACTGTATTCATTTGGATGTGAAGTAAGTGTTTTATTTTACCTCAGAAGATAAAATAATTTCTTTGAGGGAACAGACCGATGACTATTTGACAAACCAGGTGGACAATCTCTTATCCAAAAAGAGCTACATAGTAGATGGTTCAGTTCTCTCAAGCTGTCTGCCCTAGTGTAATACTGCCAAGAATGTAAAAACTAAAACACTACTGGTCTAAAAGTCTACAAAATTAAAGCTATAACTCACTTTAAAGCCATGAAACTCAATCCCCAAAAACAGATGCATAAATAAAAACCCAAAGGTGGATAACTGTGTAAAAGGGCTGCGTTTAAACTGAAATAATGCAGGTATGTCTCTTAATTGATGAGTATGCATGCAAGTGATTGGTAATTTCTAATGATAAAATTAGAAAAAATATTTCTCAGCATATCTATTTGAATTACAGTCTCAAATTTTAACAAATAACCAGTATCTTTGCAGTTAGAGTATAACCTACCTCTCAGTATCACATAAGTAGGTGCGAGTGAGTGAAGAGATGAGCAATCTTCCATCCACATAATCAAGCTGAACTACCCGGGAGTCTACAGTGGTTATAATTTGAACTGGAAACATCACAAAAGCAGCAGCTGCCTAAAGAAAAATGAAAGCAATACACATTTGGTCTTAATATTCCATAAAGCCTGTATTATTCCAAAATTTAGGTAGCAAAATTAAGTGTTCAAACAAAGTTGTTTGTGTATAACAACAGATCCTATGAAGAGGGCAAAGTTGAGTTAACACAATTAATTCCCCTCTATAAAATAAGGCTCTGATGCTATGGATGTTTACATGTACATTAGGCCTGTGTGAAGTGGCAAGTATTCGCTTCAGATTCGGCCGATTCGGGGGACAGTGATTCCAATCAGTGAGTCAAATTACTGTCCTAAATCAATTCATCCGAATCAGCCAGGCCCATCCTCCCCCCACCACCCGGCAATGGCTCCCCCACCTGGCCCAGCTCCTGGCACTTAGAAAAAAAAACCCAGCTCACCAGGTGCTGCCGGGCAGGGGGGCAATCTCGGCTGCCCCCCACTGCATGGGGGGCTCTGCACAAGCCCCCAACACCACCCCTTGCTCCTCAAGCCCCCCATGGCTGCTCTGCTCACTGCGGTTCTGGCCCTTTAAGAAAAAAAAAGAAAGAAAGAAAACCCCACACTCACCATTCCTGCCAGCAAGGGGCGATCCCCGCTGCCCCCTACTGCCCTACGCCATGTGGGGGGGGGGGGGG
>NW_017729025.1:143745382-143745876 GCF_001723915.1 Gavialis gangeticus
GGGGGGGGGTTCCACACAAAGCCCCGAAGTCGCTGCAGGAGTGCTAAGTCCTGGGGGTTTTCTCCGTTTTCTTTTCTTAAAGGGCCAAAGCCATGGTGGACAGAGCAGGCACGGGGGGTTGAGGGGGGAGGTGTCAGGGGGCTTGTGCAGCGTGGGGCAGTGGGGGGCAGCAGGGATCACCCCACTCCCAGCAGCACCTGGTGAGCACTGGGGCTTTTCTTTAAACGGCCAGGAGCTGGGACAGGCAGGGGTCCCTCCTATGTCCCCCCCTCCAGTAGGTCAGGGCCCCCCAAATCCTGGGCAGGACCGCCCCTTGCCCAAGAGCAGCTTTCCCCAACGGTGGGCCCACTGCACATGCGTGCAGTTTAAAAGGGCACGCCAACAGCAAAAAAAGCCCCTGTTAGGCTCTGGAGCGGCAAGAAACTCGTGGGTGAAAGCCCGACACACCCCCGCTTCCCCGATTAGTCTTTGATTAGAAGGAAGACCGAATGGTC
>NW_017729025.1:143750876-143758552 GCF_001723915.1 Gavialis gangeticus
CCCCCCTCCTCCTTGCTTCTACTGCCTTACTTACCAGCTTGGAATCCAGCTGCAGCTCCCTGCCGCAGCCACCAGGGACTGCCCAAATCATCAAAGCTCTCTGAATCTTTTCCAAAGTTTCAGAGAGCTTTTAATCAATCCTGACCTTTTAATTCAGGGGCAGGCAATTATTTTGGGCAGAGGGCCGATTACTGAATTTCAGCAAGCCATCGAGGGCTGCATGACAGGCAGGTCAGGGCAGATTAATATTACTTTTCTAAATCTTTTAGGGGGAGAAGTGCAGCCAAGGCTGTGACAAAATATAAGACCACTCTGCGCACCCCCTCCACAGTTACGTAAAAGCCTCAATAAATGGTAAGTTTCTTTCAATTACCCAAGACTAACTAAAGTAACAATGAGATTGACATTTTGGATTTAAGCAGACCTCTAGAAAAAAGGTCTTATCCCTTTTAGCCGGAAATTAGTGCTTCAGAGAGGTGCAATTTAGCACTTCAAACAAAGTTGAATGCTACCATAATATTTGAAATAATTTTCATGTTATAATGCCACTTTCTAGATTAGCTATATGTACAGAGACAAGAGCCGAACAGAATATTTATACCAATATATAAATTTTGAAACTAACTCTTCACTCCTAGTTTGTCACTAAAGTGTCCAGAACTTAGAATTCTTCGGCAAACTCTCACTCGTTCTTTTTTTTTATTAACAGAGACACAGATTCTATATGCCTGCCCACAAGATTCTTTCAGCTCACCTCTCTCTCAAGAAAACAAGTAACATTTTACCTTTCCTTGTTTGGATGTATTAATCTTGATGGCAGATACTTTCCCCACATGATCTCCCACAAAAACTCGAAGGGCAGCTGTATCCCAACAGAGAGCTGTGACCTTTCTGCCTTTATGCTCAGAGGAAACATAAATCCGTTCTGGCTTCCCACGACGTTCTTGATTCAATTCCCAGACTACAACAAGGCCTTGACTGTAGTAATTAGGAGAAATTTAGAATTTTAAAAGAACATTTCTGCTAGTAGTGAAGTAATGCTCCTTTCCCATCAGCAGTGAAAGCAAAGAATTCACTTCAATTTAGGTTGTGTGTTTGCATTTTCTGCTTGTGAATAGACCAACAATTCAGAAGAGTTGCACACTTAACCAAGAAACAGGAGCAACAAATACCCATAGTTCATCCCACCAAAAATGTGCGAGTACAACCTGAAGGGTTCCTCACTTAGCCACTAAACCCTAAGCCAAAACTATCAATCAGGGTGCCAGGTATAAACTAAGTAAGTAACTAGCTAAATTGCAAACATTTTACCTTGCTTTAGCTATCAATGTCTCTATCAAGTACATGAAATATTTCCCCAGGATGTCAAAGTGTCTCAGACCTGTCTTTCGGGGAAACTATCTGACACAGCTATTATGGAAGAAGCTCTTTTGCAATAGTTCCCCATTTACCTAATTTCTTGTGGAATAAATCACTTTTATTATTCAGTTTTAGTCCAGACTGATCAGTCCAGGACAGACTTTCCACATAGGAAGCTGCTGCAATAGCTTTGCCGTTTAAATTCCCTGTGCAAATAAGGCCTAAGCAAATTAACAAAGCATCAACCCAGAAAAACTGTTTCATGGCCTTGGGTAATAGTAGAAGTTATTTCTGTAGTAAATCTCTCACCTGGTGGCTACAGCAACATAATCTTCATCATGTAAACAACAGGCAACCCGGGAAATGGCACCCTCCTGATGCAAAAAAGACCAGTCAAGCATTGAAATGAAAGTGGTTCCAAAAGCAATAGTACAGTTAGTTTTCAGTATGTATAATTAGGTTTCACTATCTACAGTGGGTGCTACAAGGCTTTTTTTCCCCTTCCTCAGAATCACAAGGATTAACTAGAGTGTGCTGCTGTTTCTGCTGGGACTAAAAAATCTAGGTTTCTATCTAGGTCTTCTTCCTCCACTCAGAGTCAAACGAATCACCTCACTTGGGATCAGGAAGGAATTTTACTCCGTGGTCAGATTGGCATGGTTTGTGGATATTTTTGCCTTTCCCTGTAGCAAAGACACAGACCTCTTGCTTGATCTCTTGATTGTATTTTAACAACTGCTTCCTGTCATTCCAGACACAAGATGTTGACAGTGTCCTTATCCCCCTGCATTAGGGAGTTTTTGATGTTTCAGGTGTTCATGCCTGTTATTTGTATGGCAGAGACGTTCCCTAAGTTTTTAAGAACAGGTTAGACAAACATTTATCAAGGATGGTTTTTACATAGGGATGACCCTGTCCTGAGCAGAAAGTTGGATTCAATGACCCCCTGAAGTAAGTTACAGCCCTACTTTTCTACAATTTGATACAGCTTTTGTTCTCTGCCTACAAACTAAAAAAAAAAGAAGAAACTCAGTAGCTACTTCCAAATGCTCTTGGATTCCAAGGCTTTGCCTCCTGTTTAAATTGTATTAAACAGTGAACTCATTATGAAAACGGGGTTCACGTGAGAGCTTGACTGTGAAACCTTGTCCTAATTCACTAAGCAGAAAGAGCAGGGGCCATAGCAATGAAGACCCCTGCTTGCATCTCTCTCTCTACTTTTACTTAAGATTAGGTTTCATAGATGATCAGAATACAATTTTCACAGCCGTTCAAGCCTTACACTTATGAAGGTTGCTTTGATGTTTCAGACATCTGCCCACAAAAAAACCTTCAATTTAAACCACAAACTCATTTCACTACCCAGTGCTAGACCATAATACTTTCTGATTGCTGCTTATCTATACTGGATTCCAAATTGATGGACCAGAGGAGAACAACATCTTAAAGTATTCCAAACTGCAAAGACAATTCAGTCCACCCATCAGCAATTTTGACACTGAAAAAGGCAGCTGGGCATGAAGCCACATGTACTGTCTATATTAGACAGCTTCCTCTATGTGCATGCTTCAATTAACTAAGGAGACCTTTTGGCCCTTGAGATGATCAGAAATCTGCAGGTATACTTTGAAAAGACTGTAGGCGTGCCTCAACCTGTGGAAAAATTATTTTATGAAAACAGAACTAAGTTAGGTGAAATCCTAACACAAGCTATCCAAGGACACGAATAAAAGCACTATCATGCATAAATAAAAATGCTACTAATTCAGTCCATCTCCGTATGAGCCCTGTGCAAGCACTGAATAAAAAGAACAGGATTAATAGCAAATCAAATATTTACACCAGAACAACAGCCTAGAAATTTCTGTAATACAGCGATATCGCTATTAGTGGATCCGTCACTACTCTGTATGGCAGCAGTCTTAATGCTGTACTTTTTTTTTTAAAGCAGAACTTTAAAATCTTAATGCCTAATACCCACAGTATTGAAAATTCCAACAGCACTTTGGATGTACTAACAGCATTTCCCAGATTATTTAAAAAGCTATGCCCTCCTTCAGGAAAATTAAGTCAATCATATATTCTCTACAACCCTGCTGTGTGATATGTATGAGGATACTGTGTAGACTAATATCTTAACAATATGATTTTCATCAAAGCAGTTAAAGAAAGGAAGTAACTAGCTTATATGGATAACAAGGTTAAACTTTAAAGAATCATCACTGTTATGTGAGACAATACGCACTATACTAAATAGAACAATGCACAACTCAGACTTGGAGTATTCCCAGATACTCCAAAATGCCAACAGCTGTCCCCCCAGTTACACATTTTGAAGGCTTTCTTCTGAATACTAACTGATAGAAACTTAATTTATGCTAAGTTCTGAATCTGGAGAACAACTGAGAGATCCAGACTCCTGGTATTGCTCCTTTGTGCCATGCAAAGGGGTGTGTAACAACACTTTGGACCACACTATTACTGCATGCAAGGACCTCTCTCTTCAAAACAAAGGAATCAGAACATTTGCTTTACGTGGTGATTCAATAGGCTGTACATGCCTGGGAGTTATAAAAGATCCCACTTCCCCATTTCTGCAACAGAAGTACTGCCCACTCCTGAGCCTGAGGTTTTTGTATGCGTTGCTATAAAAACTTACCTTATGAGTGAGAAAGAGTCGCTGTTTCCAGCCTTCTTTCTGGATAAGGTTCAAGCCACCACCTGAACTTCCCAGCACCAGCCATTTCCGAGATGCAGCTATGCATGTGCACTGAAAGAAATACAAGAGTCAACACAGCAATGTAACTACTTATTATAATACATGCAGCAAATAATGGTCTCTCTTCCCCTTTTCCATTTGTTGGAAAACAAAGCTTGTTGTATGCCTGCTATTTGTACCTTGCCTGGGTGTGCAAAATCTTAGCCAGATTATTAAAGCAGTGAGAAAAGCACATTCAGGAGAAAGCAAACAGCAAAAACAAGCAATTAAAAAAAACAAACAAGTACAAAGACAGATATTTTTCCTTCTTGTAAGTTCCCTGAGAAGTTAACCTCATTAGACTGTATTCACCTATACAAAGGCAAAAAATATTGTAACACTAGATTAATTCAAAGTGTTCCTGAGTAAAACAAAGAAGTTGTCCACAACTATCAAGTTGCTTCAATTTAAGAAAGTCTAATCAATCATTCAATTGCATGGACTGATAAATAATTAGTGTTTAAATCATAAAACAGATGTTTGAATTTCAAGTTATGATTAAACACCCAAAAACTTTGGAATTAAGTCTTGTATATTGTGTGTAGCCAGCTAGTTTGTTCTGAAAATACATCCTAACAATAATTTACAAACATCCAAAATTGTTATCACTTCAGAAATAACCTAGCAATATTCTTCTGTTTATTCCACTGTAGGCAAAATGCAGCCATTTTTGTTTTATACCAGTCTTAACTCCTCTTCTTCCAAGAGCCCCCTACTCTAGACCATGAAGTTCATATTAAGTCATGATCTGCAACCTGAATAATAGCTTCTAGGACTACACAAATCAAAGTAACTTTATATACACATTCAGCAAACAGAAGTACAACACAAAAATATTGTTTTTTTCCTATGTCAATAAGAAAATAACAACAAATTAAATGCAATAGTCATAAACTCACCTTCAGACGACTAGAATCCAACCTGAGTGCAGAAAGCAAAGGATCCAAACACTCAAATTCTGCCAATACATGACTGCAGGATTCTGGTATCATTGGCACAGATGTCATTAACGCACAAAGACTAGCAATATTTGCTCATCGGTGTGTTATCATTAGCGTGACCCTGTACCTGCAAAAATGAAATTTGAGAATATAATCTCATTGTCAGACACCAATCTACCTTCAGTTTTACTTTTCTTCTGAAACTGCTCATCCTAAAATAATAGGGAAATGGAGCTGATCCTGCAACTGGATCCATAACCACCCACAAGGTTAGCCTTATTTGAAACTCAGGGCAAGATTAGGGAGCTAGTTTGCTTTGTCCATAAACCACTGTTCAAACTCAGTTCAGAAACACTGCTCAGCTGAGGGATCTGTAATTTGAATATAATGCTTGATAATCAAGTGAATTTACAGTCCTCTATTAAAAAAAGTATTGTGCCAATTTGATTAAAGAACTGATTTTGAATCAGGTTGATTATACCAAAGTAAACCCCAACTGTAACTTGCTTAAACTTGATATTTCATATAAACACAAAAAGTTACATAAAAGTTAATACTGAAATTATAGATCCCTGCCCTTGTCAAGATACCTCTGCATACGGAGTTTAATTATGTACTGAATTTTCTACAGAACCTCACCTCCTAAACAGGAAAGATAGTACAGAACTGGTAACTAATCAACACTTTATATAAAGGTGTACACACACACAACCTCTTTTTCAGTGTGTGGCCACATACGCGATTTCTTACATGCCATGCAAACCCCACAGTAATAAAAGTTTTCTTTTGAAATATCATTTTCGGACTTCATGTACAAAAAAGAAAAAGCCATTACAAAGCCAAATACTCAAATGTTAAGCCAAGGTTGCCAAAGCAGTATAATGCAAGGTGTTGTGTTTTTTCAAAGCAAATTAAAAAACAATCCATCCCATAGAACTATCATTACTTCTACATGGGTTAATTAAATTGACAAAAAAACCTTAAAATCCAAAAAACAAACTTCTATAATAGGCGTGTCAAATACAGGGCCTGCAGGCTGGATCCGGCCCATGGAGCCCTGTCATTTGGCCCCCAGTGCTGCTCATGAGTCTGATCAGACCCACACAGGGCACAGTGTCCTTCTGTGGCATCAGGCTGGTCTGCAGGCTGGATCAGGCTCATGGACCCTATCCCTTTCTCCCCATTTCCCCAACATACCTGATCCAGCAGCCACTCCAGCCAGTCTAGGGCCTGTGCTGTGGGCAGTGCAAATTTCCAAGGGTTGGGGTGGGCACCACATGCGGTACAGTTTGGCTGGAGTGCCAGAGGCACTTCATATCGTGGCTGCCCTGGCAAGACTGTGGCACATGCAGTGCCCTCCCCAGCCAGTCCGGGACTCGCAGTGCCCAGCCCTGCCAGCCCGGGACTTGTGCTACATGTGGCAGCTGGAACTGCTGGGGCAGCCACCACGTGCAGCCCGACTCCTGCTCCAGCTGGTCTCCATCATACACGGCACCTGCCCCAGCCTTCAGGGTTCCACACCACATGCATCCTGGTCCCAGACCAGCTGAAAAAGTCGCTGAATCAGGTATGCTGTGGGATTAGAGAAGGGGAAGGAGAGGAGGTCCATGCACCTCATCTGGCCTGCAGACCAGCTCCATAACACTCCTCTGGCCCATGGGGCCAGAAAAGTGTGGCACAATTTAACTGGTAGCAGCACTAAGCTCTGCCACTGAATTCCACAAATGCTCACTGACATCATAGTAACAGTAGGATTCAGAAAACCTCAGTTCTCCACCAGGACTTAGAAAGGAATGTCATACAAACAGACTGAGATTTTTGTTCCTGGTCACAAGGGCTAGGGACAGAAATTACACATGAACTGGCATAAGTGATTGGAAAGTAGTTCAAATCTGTAACGCAACAGAATTTCAGTGCATATAAACTAGGTGTGTGCAAAGCTTCAGTCGCCGATTCCATTTGGAGAAGATTCAGCCTGATTTGGAGGCCGAATCACTGAATCCGAATCAAATCGGGAGACAAAAACACCCCTCCAAATCCATTCAGAGCCTCCGAATCGATTTGGAAAAGATTCGGCAAAAGATTTGGAGACTCGGAAGGCAGCCTTGCAGGGAAACAGAAACTGAGAAGAGGGAGCGGAAGCGGGGCGGGGGGGGACGACTGACATCTGTAGCTGACCAGTGGCTGATCTTTCCCCAAGTCCCCTTCCAATCACAGTGCTCTGAGGAAGGGATGTAGAAACAGCATATAAGCCTCTTTCTGCAGCCTCTCTCTCCCTTTTGTGAGCTGTTTCTGCCTGAGCACCAGCATCTGAAAGGTACTACTGGACTGGCTTGGCTTCCTAGTCAGTCTCCTGCTAGTCTCTCTTCTTGGAAAGGCCTGGATACAGCTTACTAACTACTCCTACCTAGAATCCCTCTACTTATCCCTATCCAATCCATTTCAACTTATTCTTCCCCCCATAAAACTCTTATTTGTTCATATTATTTCCCCCCCCCACCCCACTTTTTAAAAAGAAAGCTGTTTTGCCTGACACCACGTGATCCATCACCATGCAGGAAAGCACATACGCTACACATACTCTCACACAAGGCCATCCCTTGGGGGGGGGGGGGGGG
>NW_017729025.1:143758613-143761819 GCF_001723915.1 Gavialis gangeticus
GGGGGGGGGGGGGTGAATCGGGGCGACTGGCCCAGGCCCCATGCTTTGGGGGGGCCACACAGAGCTGGGCAGAGCAGCCACGGCGACTCTGCACTGCTGCCAGCTTCACATCTGGCTGCTCAGCACATCCCCCAACCCCCTGCCTAATCCACCGCTAGATTCCCCACAGCAGGGGCAGGGCCCCACACAGGCTGATTTGCCCCAGGCCCTGCACCCTGCTCATGTCATCTCTGCTCACACACATATAGTAAACAGATAAGAAAAAGAGATAGTAGTTACACACACATATAGTAAACAGGGAGAAGAGATATTACAATTGCGCGCACACATTTTCCAGCAAACATTATGAAGCGTGCTGAAAAGGCAGGTGCCAGGTCTTCTGACAAGGGAAGGGAGAGGGGCTAGGGGGAGAGCTACAATTTCCTCCTTCCTCCCCCCAAACATAGATGCATCCTCTTTCCTGGCAACGAGTCTTCTGCTACCAGTGGGAGCAGTACCTCTTCCTGCACCACCTCCTCTAACAGCAGAAATAGCCACCAGCACCAGCATGACAGTCTCCTCCACCCCAATTTCATCTCCCAGCATGAGCCTCTCAGTGCCAGAGGAGGAGCTGGATCTGGAAGCAGGAGAGCTCACTTCCCTAACAAAAGAAATTCTGGGGAAGGAGGGGGAATCTGAGTTTGTGGTCCGCACCCCTCAAAGTTCCCCTAGAGCCAGGTCTCCTTCTCCAAAAGGCACCTCAGAGGAGGTTGTAGGGGCAGGTGGCTCAGCTTCCCTTGTTGTTGTGACTTTGCCTGCTGAAGGGGATAAGGCAGGATCCCCACCCTCAACCCAGAAGCAGGGGGGGTAGTGTAGTGGGGGATCATTTTGAGGTGGCAGATGATCCCAGGTATGCTATCTGCCAGCACTGCCAAAGGCAGATCAGCTGGGGCAAGGAGATGAAACACTTCACCACGAGGGCAATACTGCTACATCTCAGGAGGCCATACCCCCTTGCCCTTGTTCCTCCTCAGCCTGGCACCAGTGGGAGCTTGCCCGCAAAGAAGTCCCCCTCTCGTTCCAAAGCCCCCATCCCCGTGAAGCAGAGGCAGGACACCCTGGAGCGGTGGAGGAAAGCTGCAGACAAAGAGGGGTGCGTTGCAAGGGCAAGCAAAGCCACCCAGACCACTGGGGAGATGCTTGCTCCGGATGGGCAGCCCTTCTCCTTAGTTGAGCACCCAGGGTTCAGGTGGCTCATGGCCCCATCATACTGCGTGCCTGTACACACCACTTTCAGCAAGATGGTGGTGCCTTCCCTGTATGAGGCATGCAGGGAGTACTTGAGGAAGGAGCTGCGCGAGGCAGGTCCACAGGTAGCCTTGCAATTCACCTTGGGCATCTGGAGCAGCCAGGGTGGAGATCACACCTACTTTTCCCTCACAGGTTACTGGTACAATCAGTCAGGCTGTCGGTGGGCTCTCCTTCAAGCAGACGTAATGGACAAGTCCCACACGACAAGGGAGATCATGGTGGCCATAAACCACATGGTGCAGGGGTGGCTCGTTGGGCGGGGCGAGCTCACCTGCAGGTTCATGGTCACCAACAACGGGGCCAATATGGTCAAGGCAGTGCGTGATGCCTTTGTTGGCATCCACTGGGTGGCACACAAGTTCCACCTCATAGTCGGGGGGGGGACAGGGCTATTGGTGATGGCGCTGTCATACCATCCAGCTGATTTCAAAATGCAAGAAGGTGGCAGGCTACTTCCACTGCAGCATCAAGGGGGGCAAGATGCTGCAGGACAAATAGGAAGAGCTGAGTGTCCCACAGCACAAAATCATACAGGATGTGGAGACTTGGTAGAACTCTACATACCTGATGCTAGAAAGGCTAGTGGAGCAACAGAAGGCCATCCATGAGATGGCCTTGCTCGGGGAGACTGCAATCAGTGGCCCCCTTAACAAAGCAGAGTGGGATACCATCTCCCAGATCTTGGTAATCCTCAAGCTGTTTCTCGAGGCCACCGAGACCCTCCGTGCTCGCAATGCTCTCCTTAGCCAGGTGATCCCCATAGTCAAGGAGCTTGAGAACCAAATGGAGAAGTTCCAGAGATCAATGTTTCTGACTGAGGCAAGCTGCTTTCACCAGAGATGCAGGCACTGGTGAAGTGGCTGAAGAAGGGCATCAAAAAATGGCTGGATCCATTGCGGTCCAGTACCGTCCACGTGCTGGTGGGCATGTTCAACCCGAGGGTGAAGGGGAGTATGAGCAGCACCAAACCCCTCAATCACTGGATGGAGGTGGTGATGAACAGAGTCAGGGCAGCAAAAGGGCAGAGGCAGGGGGCCATGGAAGAGGGGAATCTACTTTCCCATGCTGGCACTCCCAGCACCAGCCAGTCTCCTCCACACCAACTACTGCCAATGTAGGCCAAGGGCATGGCTTCAAGGTTGGGGTTCAAAGGTACCAGACTCCAGCCTCAGGCAGGTAGTGCCAAGGCTTGGGTGGCTACCTATCACACCAAAGACGTGGAGCTGCTAGACTACAACCCTTTGGCCTGTTGGACAACCTACAGCTAGATGTGGCAGGATCTGACCATGGTTGCCTGCAAACACCTGTCCTGTCCACCGACCAGTGTTCCAAGCGAGAATGTGCTCAGCATTGCTGGAGATGTTGTGACACCCCAGCACACCTCCTTGGATCCTGGTTTAGTGGAGCAGCTGGTGTTTCTCAAGGTGAAACTCCCGCTGCTGGGGTCCCCCAAACTACACCTTCATATGGAGCGAGTGCCACCCTCCTCACTCTGTCTGCACCTATTTCCTTTTTTCTTTTCTTTTTTTAAAATAATTTAATGCCCCACTCTCAGAGCTGGAGGTGGCACTCACTGCATCAGCAGCCAGCAGGGGAAGAACATCTCCCTGTTGAGCTCCCGTGTCAGGATGAACTTGGAGGTATGGTTGGGGCTATGGGGAAGGAGGAGGCCCCAGGCATTGGGCATGACCTAAAACTGTACCCTGCCAGGGTTGGGAGGCCTGGTGGGACTGCCAGTGGTATGGCAGCTCCCAAGAGATGCCAGGACTGAGCATCTCCCTGGTGAAAGGTGGATAGGAGCTACCTTATGACCTCCAGCCACCACACACGCACAGTCCTGGCTAGGGAAAGCCCAGACCTGTAGTATCTTTGAGAGGCCTGAGGCTTGCTGGTTGCAGTGGAGTTATGAGGCTCCA
>NW_017729025.1:143766819-143767672 GCF_001723915.1 Gavialis gangeticus
AAACAGAGTGGCTTTCTTGTAAGAAATGTGCTCCCACAGGTAGTTGTGTATTCTTGTCTGAATGCACACCGGAAATCTATTACATTGTGGTGCCCAGTTGTTGCTTGCTGTCTCCTATGTATTTTCCATCCAGTGCATTTGGTGCACTGGATGAGATATAGAATGTTTCTGGATTTGCAGGTGTAAGATCTAGGAATAGTGATGGTTCTGTTCTGGGGTCTAGTAACTGTGGGGGTACTGGAGATATGTTAGCAGGTTTTGCATTTCTTGTCATGGCATGTTCTGGATCCATTTGGTGTGTTTTGGGTTGTAGGAAATTGGCTTCTGGTGATGAGATTAGTGAGGTTCGGTGATTGTTTGAATTTACAAACCACTTTTCACAGATGAGCCTATGAACTTCACTTTATCAGTTTCCTAGATACAGAAACTCAGGGACTCAATACAGACATTGGCTTTATGACACACTATAACCTCGCTGACATCTGACTCCCCAAGTACCTCTGCACTTTTACCTGCTACATCCCCCTTCCCCCTCCCACAGCCTGTCTCTCACGCCCTGATGCCTCAATTTATATTTTCACTGACTGGCTTTCTTGCCTGCATTGCATGCCAGCCTCTGGCTTCATTACTATTCCTTCCATCCAGGAAGAACACACACCCCCCAACTGCAGATGCTTCCTCAGCCTCATGAAGGGTTTTTAAACGCAAAAGCTTGATAAGGTATATTTCTCCAACTATTCAGTTGGTCTAATAAAAGATATCAGGGGTACCCTCAACTGGTCTGTGCTGGGGCCAGGATCAAAAGGGAGGTCAAAGGGCCAGAGGCCCACCGTGAGGAATGCCCAGAGCAAGA
>NW_017729025.1:143772672-143774816 GCF_001723915.1 Gavialis gangeticus
GATCAGCTTAGCTGCCTGGAACGCCATCTGTGAGGCATGGGCTGCAGTGTTAAGGGAGGTATGGAGCTGCGGAACAGATGTCACCCCTAGACATCAGGGACCTAAATGGGCAGCCTCCCCTTTGGGTAACATTTGAATTGGTTTTCCATCAAGGCGTGGCAGATGGCTGTCCCAGAAACAAGTGGGCGGACCAAGATCTCACCTGTACCGGGAAGGACCCCTGTTACAAGCTACCATCCCTGCTGGTTTCATCTCACTCTGCCTTAACACACAGAAGGCAGACAAAGGTCTTTGGGACAATCTGATATCTTGTATTAGACCAACTGAACAGCTAGAGAAATATATCTTTAGCAAGCTTTTGGGTTTAAAATCCTATCAGGCTGAGGAAGCATCTGCAGTCGGTGTGTGCTCTTCCTGGATGGAAGGAATAGTAAAGAAGCCAGAGGCTGGCATGCAATGCAGGCAAGAAGAACAGTCAGTAAAAAATGTAAATTGAAGGGTCAGGGGGTAAGGGACAGGCCGGGGGTTGGGGGAGGGATAGGGGAAGGGGGATGTAGCAGGTAAAAGTGGAGAGGTACCTGGGGAGTCAGATGTCAAGCAGGTTATAGTATATCATAAATCCAATGTCTATACCGAGTCCATGAGTTTCTGTATCTAGGAGGTTAATGAAGTGAAGTTCATAGGCTTGTCTGTGAAAAGTGGTTTGTAAATTCCCTTTGAGAATTAGGCCTGAGAGACTGAAAACAGAGTGGCTTTCTTGTAAGAAATGTGCTCCCACAGGTAGTTGTGTATTCTTGTCTGAATGCACACCGGAAATCTATTACATTGTGGTGCCCAGTTGTTGCTTGCTGTCTCCTATGTATTTTCCATCCAGTGCATTTGGTGCACTGGATGAGATATAGAATGTTTCTGGATTTGCAGGTGTAAGATCTAGGAATAGTGATGGTTCTGTTCTGGGGTCTAGTAACTGTGGGGGTACTGGAGATATGTTAGCAGGTTTTGCATTTCTTGTCATGGCATGTTCTGGATCCATTTGGTGTGTTTTGGGTTGTAGGAAATTGGCTTCTGGTGATGAGATTAGTGAGGTTCGGTGATTGTTTGAATTTACAAACCACTTTTCACAGATGAGCCTATGAACTTCACTTTATCAGTTTCCTAGATACAGAAACTCAGGGACTCAATACAGACATTGGCTTTATGACACACTATAACCTCGCTGACATCTGACTCCCCAAGTACCTCTGCACTTTTACCTGCTACATCCCCCTTCCCCCTCCCACAGCCTGTCTCTCACGCCCTGATGCCTCAATTTATATTTTCACTGACTGGCTTTCTTGCCTGCATTGCATGCCAGCCTCTGGCTTCATTACTATTCCTTCCATCCAGGAAGAACACACACCCCCCAACTGCAGATGCTTCCTCAGCCTCATGAAGGGTTTTTAAACGCAAAAGCTTGATAAGGTATATTTCTCCAACTATTCAGTTGGTCTAATAAAAGATATCAGGGGTACCCTCAACTGGTCTGTGCTGGGGCCAGGATCAAAAGGGAGGTCAAAGGGCCAGAGGCCCACCGTGAGGAATGCCCAGAGCAAGAGGCTCAAGACTCTGACTGGCCTGAAGGTGGGACCAGGGCCTAAGGGGAAGCCAAAGGTCTCAGAGAGAGGACCACAGCTGGAGAGGGAGCAGGAAGCAATCTGTGAGGCATAGGCTGCAGTATAAAAGGAGGTACGGAGCTGTGGAATGGGTTTCACCTCAAGATACCTAAATGGGCAGCCTCCCACCTAGAAAACATCTGAATCAGTTTTCCCCCCAGGCATGGCAGGAAAAGAGGGCCGGGCAGCTGGCCCAGAAATAGGTGGGCGGGCAGATATCTAACCAGCACCAGGAAGTCCCCCTGTTACAGGCTACCATCCCTGCTGGTTTCATCCTGCTGCACCTTAGCACACACACAAAGTCACACGTCACGAGTTTTGCTTTGAACATTTTGAGGTAGAGTTTCCCAGAAACCTCTGCATCTATGTCCTTGAAACTTGGCAGCTTCATGCCCTCAAAGAAGGCTACCATCCCTGCTGTTTTCATCTGTATCTGCCAGAAAATGAAAAAGCTATAGGTATTTCAGTGATTCCCCATTATAGTCTATGGCT
>NW_017729025.1:143779816-143784142 GCF_001723915.1 Gavialis gangeticus
CCCTTTGGGTAACATTTGAATTGGTTTTCCATCAAGGCGTGGCAGATGGCTGTCCCAGAAACAAGTGGGCGGACCAAGATCTCACCTGTACCGGGAAGGACCCCTGTTACAAGCTACCATCCCTGCTGGTTTCATCTCACTCTGCCTTAACACACAGAAGGCAGACAAAGGTCTTTGGGACAATCTGATATCTTGTATTAGACCAACTGAACAGCTAGAGAAATATATCTTTAGCAAGCTTTTGGGTTTAAAATCCTATCAGGCTGAGGAAGCATCTGCAGTCGGTGTGTGCTCTTCCTGGATGGAAGGAATAGTAAAGAAGCCAGAGGCTGGCATGCAATGCAGGCAAGAAGAACAGTCAGTAAAAAATGTAAATTGAAGGGTCAGGGGGTAAGGGACAGGCCGGGGGTTGGGGGAGGGATAGGGGAAGGGGGATGTAGCAGGTAAAAGTGGAGAGGTACCTGGGGAGTCAGATGTCAAGCAGGTTATAGTATATCATAAATCCAATGTCTATACCGAGTCCATGAGTTTCTGTATCTAGGAGGTTAATGAAGTGAAGTTCATAGGCTTGTCTGTGAAAAGTGGTTTGTAAATTCCCTTTGAGAATTAGGCCTGAGAGACTGAAAACAGAGTGGCTTTCTTGTAAGAAATGTGCTCCCACAGGTAGTTGTGTATTCTTGTCTGAATGCACACCGGAAATCTATTACATTGTGGTGCCCAGTTGTTGCTTGCTGTCTCCTATGTATTTTCCATCCAGTGCATTTGGTGCACTGGATGAGATATAGAATGTTTCTGGATTTGCAGGTGTAAGATCTAGGAATAGTGATGGTTCTGTTCTGGGGTCTAGTAACTGTGGGGGTACTGGAGATATGTTAGCAGGTTTTGCATTTCTTGTCATGGCATGTTCTGGATCCATTTGGTGTGTTTTGGGTTGTAGGAAATTGGCTTCTGGTGATGAGATTAGTGAGGTTCGGTGATTGTTTGAATTTACAAACCACTTTTCACAGATGAGCCTATGAACTTCACTTTATCAGTTTCCTAGATACAGAAACTCAGGGACTCAATACAGACATTGGCTTTATGACACACTATAACCTCGCTGACATCTGACTCCCCAAGTACCTCTGCACTTTTACCTGCTACATCCCCCTTCCCCCTCCCACAGCCTGTCTCTCACGCCCTGATGCCTCAATTTATATTTTCACTGACTGGCTTTCTTGCCTGCATTGCATGCCAGCCTCTGGCTTCATTACTATTCCTTCCATCCAGGAAGAACACACACCCCCCAACTGCAGATGCTTCCTCAGCCTCATGAAGGGTTTTTAAACGCAAAAGCTTGATAAGGTATATTTCTCCAACTATTCAGTTGGTCTAATAAAAGATATCAGGGGTACCCTCAACTGGTCTGTGCTGGGGCCAGGATCAAAAGGGAGGTCAAAGGGCCAGAGGCCCACCGTGAGGAATGCCCAGAGCAAGAGGCTCAAGACTCTGACTGGCCTGAAGGTGGGACCAGGGCCTAAGGGGAAGCCAAAGGTCTCAGAGAGAGGACCACAGCTGGAGAGGGAGCAGGAAGCAATCTGTGAGGCATAGGCTGCAGTATAAAAGGAGGTACGGAGCTGTGGAATGGGTTTCACCTCAAGATACCTAAATGGGCAGCCTCCCACCTAGAAAACATCTGAATCAGTTTTCCCCCCAGGCATGGCAGGAAAAGAGGGCCGGGCAGCTGGCCCAGAAATAGGTGGGCGGGCAGATATCTAACCAGCACCAGGAAGTCCCCCTGTTACAGGCTACCATCCCTGCTGGTTTCATCCTGCTGCACCTTAGCACACACACAAAGTCACACGTCACGAGTTTTGCTTTGAACATTTTGAGGTAGAGTTTCCCAGAAACCTCTGCATCTATGTCCTTGAAACTTGGCAGCTTCATGCCCTCAAAGAAGGCTACCATCCCTGCTGTTTTCATCTGTATCTGCCAGAAAATGAAAAAGCTATAGGTATTTCAGTGATTCCCCATTATAGTCTATGGCTGAATCACCCAATCTCTCCAAATCAGTGCCGAATCTTCTGAAGCCGATTTGGTTGAATCAGTTTGGGACAGTGATCCGAATCCAAATTGAATACTTCCCTATTCACACAGGCCTAATATAAACCACTTTCAAAATGGCAGAGACTGGTTTAAGATGAACCTGGATGGATGTAGTACCAGACTAACTGATTTAGGTTAAGTCATCTTACTGAACTTCTGTCCCAGATCCCCTTCAGATTCAAGTGAACTCACAATCCTCCAGCATCCCAGGATGCTTTGCACCGCCTGCACAATTTCCCCTGCTCCCCTGCAGAGTGGGCAGGCTAGCTTCGGCCTAACCTGTCTGCTCCAGCCAAATAGGACAGTGTGCTCTAGTGCCCCCCTGCTTCTGGCCTGGGCCACCACAGGCAGGTGGCTGCATTTCTGGAATCAAACGTGAATGTCTATTCACTGGCTTATTAATTCAATCTACACATTATAGGCTAATTTGTGAAGATTGAATTGATTCCGCCTGAGACTTTTTGACAGTCTACACTTAGCCAAAGTATCTTAGAGGAGATTTGGTCCAACAATAAAAGAAATATCACAACCCCACTCATGTACACAGTGTAACAAATTGATATCATCATACTTAACAGCTTAATCAAATACATTTTATCAAAGATCTGATGCCTCCAGTTTCATGGAATCAGCAATTCAAATAATGCTTGAATTCAGATTTACATATATATACTTATTTGCAGTTCTAAGAATTATGAAAATAACCAAGCCAAGACAGAAAACCAGCTAAACTACAGAAGGCCTCAATATATCCTGGAAGTGACAAGATTCAACTTTTTATATAAATGCCTTTTTAAAGAAACCTGTACCAAATATTTAGCAGTGGACTTGATGTGCTACAGATCAAAATAATTAGGGTTTGCCTATATAGGTACTGTAATTGGCATAATTATCTTGATAACACTCCATGAAGATGCACTTATTTCAGATTACAAGTGGTATAACGGCTTGAGGACAATCTAATCATGCCAGTTATGCTAGCATAACTTCCCTATATGTGCAATCTTATGTCAGACTGAGAAAATTACAGTGCATGGCCCCAGGACTAAAAAAGCTATGCTCTTTAATGTAAATTTCATGTAACCAGTGCTCATTAAACACACAACATGTCAGTGCTAAGGCACTAGTACTGACAGAGCTGCATAATGCAGAGGTGGCCAACCTGTGGCATGAGTGTAACTGGCAGCCTCTGTGCGCAGCATCTGGCACATCAAGAAACGGCAGGTAGCACAGCAGCCAATAGGGCAGGAAGCAGAAAGCAGAGCAGAAGATCAGGTAGAGAAAGGGGACCAAAGTGGCATTTGAGGGAGGGCACAGGTCTAATTTGTGGTACACCTGCCAAAAAATTTGCCCCCACTGGCATAATACATCAGCGCTGCTTAAAACACTATCAGGACTGCACAACTGCCAGCCCTGAAAAAAGGAGCCGATAGCAACCACAAAACGGATTAGTTCCCAATATTTTTCTAACAATAGCTCTTTGACAGCTACTTCCCCCTCACTCTGCAGACTGTTATGGGAAGTACAGAAAACTGCAACTGTTCACTCTGTAAGCATGCACTTAAGAGTACAAAGAAGTAGTGAGTGGGGCTAAAAGGAACCATGTGCTTATGGAGTTTACATGCCAAACTGATGGGCAGGTAACTTTTGCTTGTTACAACACAGTCAGCAAACCTGGTACATGAAGTGAATTAGGTGCTCAATGCATACTGGATCAGTGGAATTCACTGCATACCAATCAAAGGGTGAATGCAGACAGGATCTTGGTTTCAAGACAATTTAGTTCTGTTACCAACAAAATCAGTCAGATTTTGTGAACGCTATTAGCCACAGAGTACCCTCAGCCCTGAAAACAGGAAATGAAAGTGTTGGCAAATGCATGGCATAAAAGTTTTGGGCCCTTGAATTCAGTAGCCAATGGGAAAAAGATGTTGAGTAGATAACCTATGTAACCTAAGGAAGCAGAGGACTACAACCGATTAGATTTCAAAGTGGGGAAGTGGGCACTCTGAGCATTTTTACACGTGCTCCAGGGGTGGGGGGCTTTAATTAAAGCGGCTTCGAGAGCCACTCTAATTAAAGCACCTGGAGCATCTTGTGTATCACCATCCTCATGCTTCAAAGTGCCAGCGGGGATGCTTTACCTAAGGCTCATTGAACGAGCTTTAGATAAAGCGCCCCCACCACCACTTTGAAGCATAGGGATGCTGATACACAAGACGCTGAGGCTGGCTGGAACAC
>NW_017729025.1:143789142-143791209 GCF_001723915.1 Gavialis gangeticus
ACCATCCTCATGCTTCAAAGTGCCAGCGGGGATGCTTTACCTAAGGCTCATTGAACGAGCTTTAGATAAAGCGCCCCCACCACCACTTTGAAGCATAGGGATGCTGATACACAAGACGCTGAGGCTGGCTGGAACACAGTAATTACCATGCTCCAGCAGGCTCGATTAATCGTGTACTACAGGCGTTCCCAACACCCAGGCCACAAAGGGTTGGCTGTTGGACCAGAAGTGACCATGGACTGGCAAATGGCAGACTGGAAGCGACTGGAACACTGAGGATTGGTAGCCAACCCTTTTTAATCCTGGGTATAAAATAGGGTTGGCTACCTGCCCGCAGTATGCTGGCCACTGCTGGTCCACAGTTTGCTGATCATGAACATGATAAAGCCTGGGAAGACTAGGGACCAACAAACATCCCAAGAGGGGCAAAAGATGCATCAATGTCAAGACGAATAAGGGGGGGGGGTATATCATTCATAAGAGAACAACCAAAAATGAGGGCTGTGGACCTTTATTCTACCTGCCATGAAGAACAGCAGAGACTTCTAAATGCCTGGCCAGCTGCAGGGAGACACTGCCCTCGGGACCACATAAGACTTATACAAGGTTTCTGGTGTACAACAACTTCAGCAAAGCTTTCTGTTGTTTCTTTGCCTTATGTTTCTAATTGTCAACTGCTGCATTCAATAAACGCTTTCTTCAGAGAAGGGACCATTCCTGCCTAAGCTGTTTTTATCCTTTTAGTGCCACCACCTAGCCAGTACCAGCCCAGCCTCTTGCTTCTTTATAATTCATTCCCTCGAAGAACCAACTACACACCAACTGCAGATGCTTCTTCAGCCTGACGGACATTTAAACCCAAAAGCTTGCTAAGAAGAATTTTTCCAACTATCTGAGTTGGTCTAATAAAAGATATCGGATTTACCCAAAGAACCTTGACCACCTACCCACTAACACAAGGGGAGGCACGAAACTGTTTCGCCCTCCTCACAGCTCGGGCCAGGCCTGGGTAGAGTAGGGCTAAAGCCCAGGCAGCTTCACAAGGACTCCCAGCTGAACCAGCTGTCTTGGTGTGGTCTTTGCCCCAGGGGCTGCCCGCAGCATAGCTGTCTGCTTTGAGCCTGCAAGGGCAGAGCACGAAGGACTCCTGCCTGTCTGGACGGGCTCAGGCAGCATGTGACAGGGCTCTGAAAGCCAAGTCTCCAGGAGACAGAAGGAAAAGGCATCTCCGGGCCACTGGGCTACAGCCAAACCAAGCCTAGCTGTGCTCCCTGCCAGCCCCCAGGGCCCACTTGCTTGCTCCCATCCCACCCTGGCCGCTGCTGCGCCCCGGCCCACTGGGCGCTGAGCCAGCCTCCAGCCACACCCTCTGGGGCTCGTGAGCCATCAACTCAAGTGCCTGATCAGCAGGGATCCTGGTTTTCTTCGATTTAAAAAAATCCAAAATTTTCTGATTTAACCCCCCCCCCCAACCACATTTAATCATGGAAAACATGAAACACCACTCAACACACACAGACACACACAGCGGCATTTCATTTTAATCACAGAAAGATGTGGATTTCGGCAGGTTTTTTAAAATCAGAAAATGTTCGGATTTTTTTCTTAATCAGAGAAAACCAGGATCCCTGCTGCTGCGAGCCCCCGGCCCCAGGGGGCACAGAGAAGAGGAAGGCTCCGGCAGCGCAGGACTCAGGCAGGGGGAGGGGGGAGCCAAGCAGCATGAGGCGCCCCGACAGCGGCAGCCAATCAGAGACAGCGCTGCGCGCCCCCCACCCATCAGCCGCGCGCCCCCCGCACCACGCCACACTCACCCCGCCGCCAGCAGCCCGGGCTCATCAGCTGCTTCTCGCTCAGCCCCGCCCCCTTCGAGAGCGGCACCACGTGATTCGCTCCGCTCCTCCCCCCCGTACGTCACCCCGCTCCTCCTCCCCACCCCGCCTACGTCATGCCGCGCGGGCGGGGAACGGCTATGCGTCAGACGCACGGCGCGGGCCCCGCTCACGTGACTTGCACGCTCCTTTCCCCACCCCCCTCCCTCCCCCCTCGGGCCGTTGGTCCGGGGAG
>NW_017729025.1:143791502-143794513 GCF_001723915.1 Gavialis gangeticus
GCCCCGTGACGCAGCCGCACGCACGGTAGGAGCCCGGGGAGCGCGGGGCGGATTTAGCAGCCGGGAGGCACGTACCCGCCCCTCCCCCGCCTCCCCTGCAAGCCACCTGAGCCTGGGGGGAGATGGAGGGGTACTCGGGGGCGGACGATTCTCAGCCCGTTTCCCAACCCGTAGGGCTGGAGATAGGAGTTGCTTCCCGACAGGCATCTGCCCCCCAACAGGGAGTGCCTGGCTGGTCGGGTGGGGGCGGGCTGTGGCTGCCACTCTAAGAGCCTCTGTAGAGTTTTCTCCTTTCCGGCTCCCAAGGAAGCAGATGGGTTCTCCTGAGGGCAGCGGTGCCAAAGCTGCGGGAGTGGGGCAGAGCCAACATATGGCTCTGGTATGTTGAGGGACCCTGCTGCCAGGTTGGGCCTGCAAACCAGCCCCAAGTGCTAGGTCCGGCTGCTCCGTGTGCTGGCCCAGGCTGGATGCAGCCTCTGGGTGCAAGAATTGAGCAATGGGTGAGTAGCAGTGGCGTTTCCTGCTGGAGGCATTCCCAGAGACACATTCAGGTAGTGATCGGTGCTGCCACGTTTCTGGACCCCTGCAGAGCCCCATGGGCCAGATGAGTCAGCTCTGCCAGTGGGGCTTTGAGCCCCACTTCAGTGTTTATGCGCTTTTGACAGACATGGTCTGTTATTACAGCTGAGAGTTCACCTCCCTCGCTGTGTGGCAGGCAGCACAGGTGGGAACATCAGGGTGGGGGACTGGGATAGAGAACTACATGGTGATATGCAGCTGTGCGATTTGGATTTGGAAAAAGGGAAGCGTTACATTGTGACATAAGGTAAAGGAAAGGGAGGGAGGGAAATGCAATGAATAGTCAGCTTTACTAGCCGCATTGCCACTTTGCCCTAGAATACAAGAAGCTGAAACCTAGCCAAAAGAGGGGAAATGACTATGCCTTTCACTTGTGCCTTGGAAACTGTAGCTGAAACAAAACTTCAGGATTCAAAGGTTTTGGCACTGGATATGTGTGTGGAAATTACAGCCTTTAGGTTGGCAAAGTAGTTCATGAGCAGAGAAAATGTGATATCTCTCCTCTTTACCAACATCTGGAAGAAGGTTCCTCAAAGAATTTTAATTTCCTCCCACTTGCAACAGCAAGCCATGTTTTCCTTTTTGTCTGATTTCAGGCAAAAGCTGACATTTGCATGTAGATGCCGCTAATAGTGGCAGGAGTCCAGACTTGTAGCATATGGAGGCCTACAAGATTGTTATCCAGTTCTTCAGCTTGTTGCCTTGCTTGTGTCTGAGTAATTTATAAGTTGAGATGGATGGTGTGCCTGTCACAACGGCTTAAGGGGGGGGATACAAAATACATGTCTTCCCAGCCAAATCAGGTCAACTAAAATCAGGTGAAAAGATGGCTTCTCTTCTCCACCAATTTTTGTTTATTGTAGTGATCTTTGGGGTAAGGGAAGGGGTTGGATCTTCTGGTACCACTATTTTACTTGTATACCACAGCAGAAGTAGGGAACAGGAATGCTGGGTGGAGAAGATATGGGAAGAGACTATAGAAACCAGGCAGGTGGCTTAAAAGTAGGTGCTAGCTGCCCTCCATTGCCTGACATCATGTTCCAAAAAGGGAGTGCTCCTGCAGTGGAGGCAGGTAGAAAATCCCTCTTATCACTTCACTTTTCCAATCTCTGGCCTCTCCAGATACTGCTCTTCCTCGCTATTAAACTGCAAGAAGAACATTCATAAATGGGCCAGAAGACAACCCTTGTAGTTCAGCTTCTTTTTGTTCTGTTTGTTTGTGTCTTGTTGTTGTTATCCCAAAAATCCTGCATGAGCAGGATGAGCGATATCAGCAGCTGTATATAGTTGTAGGGGTCGTGCTCAGGAGAGATGTGGTGCTCTACTCTAAAGAGCGATACACCGCAGGTTAGAATTGCTTCTTTATCAAAGTGCATTTTGGAAATATAATCTCCTGTTCTATCACTTCAAAGCCAGAAAATGAACGTTCATCTAAGCTTCACATTACAGAAATAAGTTACTCTGAGATGCATGTCAGCTGCAAAAGCAGAAAATACTGTCCTTTTTCTGTCCTTGTTAAAAATGGCTGTATTTCCATATGACTTTGTCAAGGGAATTTTCCATGCCCTATCCAACAGTAGATGGAAGCTTTCTTGGCTAACTAGCATACCCTAATGCAGGGGTAGACAGCTCTAGGCACGTGAAAGTGTTATGCTTGGCACATACACCTTGAAACAGATGGAGGGGCTGGGGCTGTACTGCCACAACAAGGATCGGGCTCCACACGGTTCCCCTGCTGTCTGCCCCTGGCACACCAACATCCTACAAGTGAGGTTGTGGGTGTTTTTGGCATTCTGCCCAAAAACATTGCCAACCCATGTTCTAATGTATCATCTGCTGCATAACTAGTTTCTAGCCTTCCTGGTTGTAAAGGTAATCCTTAATTCATAAAACAGGAATAAAATGAAAAAGTACTCCCCCCCCCCCCCCCCCCCCCCCCCCCCCCCCCCCCCCCCCCCCGAGTCTGTGACCAGACTACTCTAGCGCCTCTGTTGCTATTTCACATCATTGCCAGACACCAGTAAATTAAAATTTTGTCAGCTTGACTACTGCAGTTCAGACCCCTGTGAGCAGCAGTGATGCTGTCAAGAATTGCATTGTTTTCACAGTGCTGCTGCCTAGGAAAACTGCAGAGCAGCAGTCTAATAAAGGAGTTCTTCGAGATGAGGCATATCCCCAAAATGATGTTTGGGACCTTTTTCCGTCTTCACAGTAAATAGGAAATGCTTAAAGCAGGAGTAAAAGCAAACATTTTTCTCTTAAATATAACAGGGGTATAGGTCATAGCCATGTTGGTCTAAGGACATAGGTAGACAAGCTTCTTTGGGTAAATCTGATATCTTTATTAGGCCAACTCAAATAGTTTGAAAAAATGCAAAGAAGAATTTTTCCAACTATTTGAGTTGATTTAATAAAAGATACCAGATTTACCC
>NW_017729025.1:143799513-143805737 GCF_001723915.1 Gavialis gangeticus
ACATTTTTCTCTTAAATATAACAGGGGTATAGGTCATAGCCATGTTGGTCTAAGGACATAGGTAGACAAGCTTCTTTGGGTAAATCTGATATCTTTATTAGGCCAACTCAAATAGTTTGAAAAAATGCAAAGAAGAATTTTTCCAACTATTTGAGTTGATTTAATAAAAGATACCAGATTTACCCAAAGAACCTTGTCTGCCTGTTAAATGTAACACATTCTTTCTAGCTGGAGGCTGATAGAAAATACAGAGCCCTCCCACTGGAACAGTATCAAGACGAAACCCAGAAAAAAGCCTAGTACACCATCATCTTTCCTAGCAGCTAAGGGAGAAGTAGTTGGATATATTGATATTTTCCTTGGTTCAGTGTAAAAAGGGGATTGGACAAGAGGGGAAGGTTTCCATTTTGGATAATGTTTGCTGCTTGTGAACAATCTTCAGGCAGAGTTATGTTATCTTTAAACTGCAGTTCTTTACAGTGGCGTGAAAGGCAAAAAATAAGCATTGACCTAGTGTAGTTAATTTCCCAGAAGATGGAAAGAGCCGCTTGTGGGATACTGTGCATTCAGAAGCTGCACGCTGCAGAATGGTATACCAGAAACATTACATCTTTAAAAGAGAAGTCACCAGCAACTGATTTTTTTTTTCTCATTTGAAAAACCAGTTGTGTGCATAAGAAACAGGATAGCAGAAAAGCTTAATAGTGCACCACAGGAGAAATCTAAATATAAACAAAATTATTCAGTTAATTCAGCTGAGTGCAGTTTTAATTCTGTGGTCCTTAGTGAGGACTCCTATACCTCAAATTCATTAGAGTACAAAAAATTTTAATTCAATGAAACATCAAAATGCAAAAACAAAATCAAACAGAAGACTTTGAAAGGCACAAATTGGAAACTAGCAGGGGTAAAAATTCCTGGGGTCTCAGGAAGGTTTCATTTTCAAGCAGTTGTTCTTGAGTCTAAATAATACCAAGAAAAAATAATGGCTGGTCTGAAGGTAGTGGGTTATCTCGATTGTTCACAGTCAGTTACAGAATAATGGTATTAGGAGACAAGAAAGTGGTATGGAATTTTGATGGAGGTTAACTTGCAAGCTATGATTTTAGTTTCTTACAAACTGAAGTATCACCAGAACTCAGAGATGTTGTACCCTAGCTGCCAAATATACTACCAGTAAGTAACACTGTCTCTTTCACGAGATGTAAAGAAAATGCTCATGGATCCAATTCTGTTCTAGTGAAGTAAATAACAAAACTCCTGTTGATCTAAGTGGTATTGTTTCAAGGCTTGAGTGCAAATACATCTTATTCTTATAGGTCTTTCCACTTAAATGTTTTATCTAACGCATCTTGTCTGATAGTTCAGCTTCCAAGATCTTCACTGAGGAGCAGAGTGCTGTTCTTTTGTAATGACCAATGTTGAAGGTCAGGACTGAATGTGAAAAATATCCGGTTCTTTTAAAGATCCTGGTAAAAGCATAGCCATGAATAAGTGGGCTTGCTTTTTGGTTTCTGATCTTGTTGCATATTAGCATTAGGTATACTACAAATGTTCTTTGGAAGTTCTGAGGCATACCTCAATGCTTCAAATGTAAGAAAATGCAGTTGTGTGTATTCAAGGTGTTGGCAGCAAAGGGAGCACAACAGACAGCCAGGTACATGGCACAGATGCAACTGCAGGAGTAGAACAAACAAAATATAGAAAAGCACCGGATATAGTATTGAGGAAGACTCATCTGATTCTGATAGGTATGTAAGGTATAGTAATGAAGCTAGTTCACTTGATTCTCTTGATGAACTTAAGAATGCCATTGCAAACTGAAGGAGAAAGGGACACTTGTCTCTCTACCCTACTCATAGTAAAAAATGCGCTTGTTGAAGTCAGTGATCAAATCCCTGTTCTTTTCTATGGGAGCAAGATGAGACCCAGAATATTTTGTGGGTAAAAATAGGCCAGTTGGTTATGCCAGAAGTCCTGTTGAAGCCTTGCATAGTTCTAACTGGTGGAAGACATAGAGGGCATAGAGCTAAGAGCCTGAAAGTCTCCTGGTACCTCTTCCTCCTGTCTCTTAGAGAAAGGAAGGTGATCTTTAGGAAAAAAAAAAATTGTCAAATGCCGTAGGGGATTTGGAACATACCTTTTTTTGCAGGTATTGGCTTCTTTCTCTATTTGACAAACCAGTTCCGAAATATAAAAAGGTAAATGGAAAATATGGGTTATATGTAGAGAGAGACATATGAACTTATACATGTAGCTGGAACTCAAACATTAGAAATATAATCAGAAAATGGCTGTTTATGTAGATGGCTGTATTCTATTTAAAAACGCACTGCATCTGTGCAGAAGAGCTTGATGTATGTTTGTTCCTGGCTTGAGCACTGGTAAATGTCGATATACAATAATTTATTAGTGCATAAATTCAAGTTTTGATCTCTGGAAACAAGTTGAAATACTGGAAAAATATTGTCATAGAAGTGACATGAATGAATACTTAATTAAGTGGCCAGTTATACCCTATGCTTTCATTAGCACCTTATAGCCATCATGGCAACCTCTTCTGAAGAAGTGTTACTGATAGTGAAGAAGGTGCGTCAAAAGAAGCAGGATGGGGCTCTCTACCTTATGGCTGAAAGGATAGCCTGGGCACCTGAAGGCAAAGACCGATTCACAGTCAGCCATATGTATGCAGACATAAAATGTAAGTGAAAGCTTTTTCTGTTTTATCTGTTATAAGTGTGTGCATGGTATTAGTATTTAAATAAGACTCAAACTGTATCTCCTGTGAAATACCTGGATAACTTGCAAGTGTCTTTGACTCTTTGGACCTTTCATGAGCCTACCTTCTCTGGTATCCATGAGTATACTGTCACAGAGGGTCCTCTAATTTAGAAGGTTTGCAGGCAGCATTTTAATGCAGACCGCCCTCACATTTCTGAAATCTTTTTCCTGTTTGGCAGTAGTTTCTGTAATAGGTTGGGTACAGATCTGTATTGCACTGTAGTAGAAAAATCAGCTGTGTCGCTGCATGTGGAAGATAGAGGATTTAATAGATGCTAGTAGGCAACTATTTTGCCCATCATCATCTGTCAAGAAGTGAATCCAAAGCTGCCAGAGCATTTCTGTAAAGTGCATATCATGGATGGATATAAACTAACCAAAGCACAACTTGTTGGCATGAAATGTCCCTGTTCATTGTACTAGCCTCTCACTGTAGAAAATCTGATTAACACTCTAACTCTGGGGCCACAATTTTTTAAAGTTCAGTTATTTCACTGTGATCCTCCCGAAAGTCATTGATAATCTCTGTGTAATAAACTGCTGCACTTGAGTAGGGTGGTGCAGGTTAAAGCCAAGGTACTGCTGGAGTTTATGTAGCTCTTACATGCACTGTGCTAGGCTCACTTCAGAGCTATTTGGCCATGCTCAGTAATGCAAGACATAAAATAAATCCTTGCAGACTTAATGTCTGCTTCTGAATTTAGACAACACATTTGCTAGTTCTTCACCTAGGAATGTTGGAACACACACAAGGTTTGTGTGGCTAGTAATCATGTTGAGTCAGAACTCCAAAATACAGCTACCTTTGACAGTTACCAGTGTAATAGTGATTTAGATTCATGTTCATTTTAGCCTTACAAGTTTTGTAAAGCTGTTATCTTCTCTAGATGTTTAATTTATCATAATGCTTGTGTTATGTAGAAGACTGGAGAGTCCCTGAAGAAACCAAGTAAATAGTCATATGCTCTTGAGTTGAAAGATACCTTTTTATTGTTTGATGGGATTGAATGACTCTGCATTCTGTTAGGGTGCAATAAGAGAGCACAGCATTTTAATAGTGCTTTTTTGATTCCTATTTCTCAGTTATAGATTGGGGTTTAGATCCTGAGCCACATTAGGGTGCCTTTGCACTACTTTGCTAAAACCAGGGTAGCAGGGGGATGCCCCAGCATAGAAGGATCCTTGAGCGATAGAGAAATACCATAGCAGGTCCAATATGGTTCTTCTCCTGGGGCTTTGGGAAAAGATGTAGGACTCTAACACTTCTCTGTCCTACAAGTTGAGGGTACCTGAGGGCTGCTCTAAGTCTGGTTAGTCTTCTAACACAGAACCTGAGGAATGCAAAAGTGGTTTTCAGACTTCTGAGCTGCAACTGAGGAATACTCAGCGGCAAGCCAGGATGTCCTAGATTTTTTGAAAGTGAGATTTAGCTTTTTTTTAAATTAATTTGTGTCACTTTTGTGGCTAGAAGATGCATGCTGCAGTACCACCTATCTGGCATAACAGGATTTAATAACATGGTGTAGATAACTACATCTATCTAATTGCTCTAGGGAAACAGTTTCTTTAATACAGTCTCTCACTAATTTGTTTCCTGTGTAATCTAGGCCAGAAAATTAGTCCTGAAGGAAAAGCTAAAATTCAACTTCAGCTGGTATTGCATGCAGGGGACACAACCAACTTCCACTTCTCCAATGAAAGCACAGCAGTGAAGGAAAGAGATGCAGTGAAGGACCTTCTTCAGCAGCTGCTGCCCAAATTCAAGAGGAAAGCTAATAAGGAACTTGAAGAAAAGAACAGGTAAAGGGGGAGTGGGAATCTTCACTGATTCATAATTACTGTGTAGCTTTTTCTCTGAACAGGACTTGGATTGTGTTATAGTAACACTACCAGTGAAGTATTTGTTTCAGCAACAAAAGAAAAATATCTGCTTTAAACTTCAAAATTCCTCTGTGCATGTTGTGGCATGATTGCTTGACTCTTGCCGTGTGTGTGCGCGTACACAATTAATGGGCAGTTTGTAAGGATCACTGCATTTTGGATTAGTTTTAGAAGTCACTTTGTTTTAACAAATAATCAGAGCAAGATAAATGATGCAGTGGGATCTACTTCTTTCCCAGCACTCTAACAAAGACCTACTAAAATGCTTTCCTACCTAAAAGAATCTTCTTCCTAAATTGAATATAGTTAGTCCATTATTGTAAATGGACTTGCATTCAAGATGGTGGCTAACAAGATATGAATGCACACAGTGTTAAACATTAAAACATTCCTAAAAATTAGAAACATCTATACCATCTGAAGGAGTACACACTTAAATGTTTTTACAAGGAACGTCTGCTTATCAGCTGCCCTTCACAGTCTCCCCATCCCACTGTTAAAATTCTTTAGGGGAATTATATTTGAGGTTTTCTTTAACAGCTGCAAGAGCCTTCCCTTCCATGGGGCCTTAATGTGGTTCTGGTAGGTTTAACAGGCAACTTGAAATCATAGCAACATGCTTTCTGTTGCCCTTAACTATGAAAACATCTTTTCTAGTAGCGGTTACATCCAATAAAAATTGGGGGATAGGCAGCTTCATGGCATGACCTTTTTATGCCATATTCCTTAGAAGTAAGGTATTACTTAGACCACATCCAAGGATTCCAGCTTTCCATTTAAACCAGGTCAGTCATTTATTAGCATTCCTCAAGTCACATGCTAGCAAGCGGGAGAAGATGCTTCCTATTTACAGAGCCCTTCTCATATTTGTAAAGGGCCAAATCCCTCAGGCTTTCTGTGATGTGATTCAGCATTTACTGAGAAAATAAGTCTATGTTGCTCCATTTAAGATTTACTGTACAATAGCTAACAGATAGACCCCCCAGTTCATATCAGGACTCCAGCAATTCTGCAGGTTCCTTGTAAGGAACACCCAGGTACAGACACTTGCAAGCGGGTTACTGGCGGTTCATCCCATACTTATACTAAACCACTCCCCTAGTAGAAGTATGTAGGTCCAATGCTGCTTTTGGTTGAAGTGCACCTATGCAAGTTATTTACTGAACTCCAAGTATTCACTTCTTGCATCAAGGCACTGACACACAAAGGTGGGCAAGTGCTCAGTTTCTTTCCAGTAACTGGAGTTCCTCAGGACATGCTGTCCATGTAAATGTCGCTGCCTTTCCTCCCTCTCTGCTACTGTGTGGGTGCCTGTAACATCTGGATGATATGGTAGTTGAGGCTGCTCTGCCCGTCATGCCATTGACCCCAACGGACATTGCTGACTGAAAAATTCATCTGGAAAGTATACCGGGCACATGTGTATACTGTGTGCATGGTACACATATACGAAAGTATACAGTGTACACATGTATACTGTGCACACTTTTTTTTTTTCTTTTTTGGCCTGTACATTGTATTCAGGCCTGTCTAGACATTCCCTCCCCCCCCCCCCCCCCCCC
>NW_017729025.1:143805873-143817650 GCF_001723915.1 Gavialis gangeticus
TTTTTAAAATTTCCCCCCCCCCCCCCCCCCCCGTTAAAGTTATCTCTTGGCCAGCAACTTCGTTCTTTCTCCTCTGTTCCCTTTGACACACATGCTGCTATTGAGATTGACCAGTGTCACATGTAAGTCTAGCTGTAACTTTGCTGTCAAAGTGCTCTGTGTTTCTTATACTCTTGCAATCTCTTTCCTTGCTGAACCCATGCTAGATTGATATGGCGATCCTGGTGAAGTATTTTGGAGTGATTCAATTCTATTCGATTCATTCTTTTACCAGAATGCTGCAAGAAGATCCTGTTTTGTTTCAGCTTTATAAAGACCTTGTTGTGAGCCAGGTAATCAGTGCTGAGGAATTCTGGGCCAACCGTTTAAGCATGAATGCAGTGGATAGTTCTGCGGCACATAATAAGCAGGATGTGGGCATCTCTGCAGCATTTCTGGTATGTTGAACCTTTCTAATAGCAAAGTATTAGGCTATAAAGCAAAACATTCAGAAAATACATTTTTTTGTGGCTTTTGGAAAAGGCTAGGCTGCCCACCCACTTATATTTTGTTTCATTTATTTCTGTTAATCCTCTGGTATTCCTCTCTGTTAGACTATCCAAATGCAAGGAAAACAAACTTATTGCTAGTAATAGACACCCCATCAAGGAAAATGTCGAATATCAATTGAGAACTGAAACCCTTTAAGGCAACAGGCAAAACACATTAATATTTTCCTCCTGCACAGTGGATCTGTCTTCCGTAGAACAGAAAGGCAAGCTCCTAGTTTGGTCCAGCAGGGATCAGTTTATTAGCAAGAGATTCATAGCCATTATCTCTTGCTTCAAAGATGTTTTCTATTCCTGTCTTAAACTAGAAGGGAATCTGTTCCAATACTCATCTATATAACTAAAGTTTTTGCAGTTTTTTACATGCACAAGCTAGGCCACAATAAATTTCTAATCACTTTTTTTATTGGTACTGATTTTCTGATACAAATGCATCAGAGGCTATCATGTTGTTGTCTGCCCCACAGAAGCATGTTATTACCTCTGCAACAAAATTACTAAATATATGATTCTTCAGTTAGAAATTCCCTGCCAAGCTACAATGACTAACTGTAGGTAGGAGGAAACAGTAATTGCACAAGTCAAGATGTCTTTGTCCTTTATAGAGCTGCCATCCCCCTGTTAGCTCTCTGTATTTTCCCTAGGGACCACGTGATGTTCAAATGTATACAAATCTTAGTTATCAAATTAATTTAATGGGGTTTTTTTTCTGCCAGAGCTTTTATATAAGTAGTTTCAAAATGTTAGTAATGTATAATTGTATAAATTACACTATTACTCAATTTAATGAAAAATTGACAACTAGAAATTACTTGGAGTTCAGAACAGCGGAGAAGTTCTATGCCTGAAGAAGGGTGATTTTTGTCTGAAAGCTTGCAAAGAACTTTTTTTCAAACTATTCATCTGGTCTAATAAAAGTTATTACATCTACCCAACGAACTTTGCCTGCCTTTGTCCTTAGACCAACACAGCTACAACCAAAAATCCAACAACTAGAAGTTGAAATCGCCCATCAGAAGATACACACAGTCTCTCTCCAAGAAAACTTTCAATTCTTCTTTTTATCCTGGTTCAAGTAAAAATACATCCATAAAAGCAAGCACAACTGCACTACACTTAAGGAAATAATTCTACTGTGCAAAATCGGATTCATTTGTATGATAAAGAGAAAAGGCATAGGAAGTTACTTGTAGCTCCCCCTGCTAATGACTGAAAAAGATACTGTGATTTTTACATCGGAACCTCGTATAGAGATTGATAGACGCCATTCAGCATGGCTATGGAAGGTAGCTTGCAATTGTAGTAAGGCTTGTCTTCATATTTGAAATTCTGAAAATGTTTGGTTATAATGAATGGCTCCTTACATACTCCTTTTCTTAGATTTTGTGTACAACAGCTTCAGATCTCTGTGGAATGCTTAATTTGTTAAATTCACTAGTGTGTTGTTACTTTTCATGAGGCAGAAATACAGAAGAGTAGGTAATTAAAGGAATACATGTAGTTTAG
This sequence comes from Gavialis gangeticus, assembly GCF_001723915.1. Lineage (NCBI taxonomy): Eukaryota > Metazoa > Chordata > Crocodylia > Gavialidae > Gavialis > Gavialis gangeticus. Next base: position 143,807,928 of record NW_017729025.1, read on the forward strand.
TCTTACTATGTACACATATCGTCTAACCCCTTCAGAATATTAAAATATGAGCATCTCAAATCCAGCATAGCCCTCTAATTGCTTTAATTTTGCTCACCTTAAGTAAAGTTTATTTAATTGATTTTCATTAATATCATTCTTAAAATACCAACTAAAGTATTAGTTCTAAGCTGTAAAAACAGTTGAAATAATGATTTTACTCTCCCACATTTGCACACTGCCAAATATATTGGGATGTAAGAGGAGAATATTACTCTCTTTCTGCAACAGCTTTCCTCTACCAGAGATCTGGCTTCTTTCTTCTCCATTCATTGTCATAATTTAGAACTAATAGCTTTCCCTCCTGCATAGTTTAAACATCCTCTCCTCTCTTATTCTCTAGGCTGATGTTCGGCCTCAAACGGATGGTTGCAATGGTCTGAGGTATAACTTAACCTCAGATATCATTGAATCCATATTTAGAACATATCCCGCAGGTAAGCAAAATAACGTATTTTAATTTTTGTTATACGGCATACTATTTGTTGGATGTCTCAAGTCCAATACTATACTTTTTGTTGGTAAAACATATAGCCTGCCTTCTTTCCCTTCCCACTCTCTTCTAGGCTATATCTATTATCTTACTTCCTTAATTCAGTGGAGGGGTGTTTTTTAGCTTTTGGTAATATCTTATGTCTTGAAAAGAGAACTTGTTTTGAATTGTTCAGTTTGATGGACAAATGTTAAAGTCAGAGGAGTTTTCCTTTTAAGGGATCTGTTTTAATAACTTTTACCAGTTTTATGAGTGTTGTTATATTTATGACTTATACACGCACCACTGGACTTAGATGCTGACATTGGTTTGGTTTTGTTCCTGGGTGAAAACTCCTGCCAATCTCTAGGTGTGTCTTCGGAAGCAGGGAGCCCTAAATTTCCCTGCTTCTAGGAAGATACCCTGGAGATCCTGAAGAGTGGTGGGCCTGATCCTGCGCAGGAATTCCCAGGACACACTGGACCAAAGAACATCTGCCTGGGGCAGCTGGAGAGTGCCATAAAGCAGACAAATGTCCGCCACAACAAAGCAGCACAAATGATTACTTGCTTTTTGTTTTGATCACAGATTTGGGCATTTGTGGTACAGTAAAGAGTATGGATGCTTTTGCTTTGTCCCTCCATATAAACCTTTATGGTGCAATATAAATTTTTATGGTGACAAAAGGTGACATCTGTTTACACTAGGGTGGGCAAAATGCAGCCTGAAAGACCCCTAAAAAATTTAGAAATTTAAGTTATCTGCCCTTGGCTGCCTGTCATGTAGCCCTCGATGGCTTGCCAAAACTCGGTAACTGGCCCTCTGCCTGAAATAATTGCCTGCCCCTGGTTTACACCTTTGGAGACTCTATAGGAGGCTGCCTTTTAAACAGCTAACTTCTTGCATAGGCACAAATGTACTGTTTGCCAGGTTAATACCTTTGTAAGTAGGTCCGACTTAATTTTACGGAAACCATGAAATCCACGATTGTCCACAAAATCAACACCAGTGACAACAAAAATATAAAGCTGGCTGCCCAGTGAGAGCCAGTGGTCCTCTACTGAGAGGGGAAGGCACTGGCTGGCAGGATGGCATGAAGGGCAGCAGACAAGGTGGTGGCTGCCCCCTCATTCTTCCTCCCCCTGCTAGCACCTCTCCACCAGTTGGTACCAAGGGGCGAGGTAGCACAAAGGGCAGCCAGTAATCAAGATGTTAGATGTTCCTCATTCATCCTCTACTCTCCACCCTCCTTCCCCCCGGGCGTCTCTGCCAATCGGTGCTGAGGTGTGAGGCCACACAAAAGACAGCCAGCTTTCAAGATGGCAGCTGCCCCCTCGACCCTCCTTCCCCTAGGCTTTTCTACCAGTCAGCACCAAGGAGCAGAGCTGCCATGAAATTGGCTCTGTACGCTGCAAGCAGACTGCAAAAAACCTTTTCTCTCTCCAGGATTTAGTTTTTTGTTCCTATCCCCTTTTAAAATAGGGTTACTGTATTTCCATGTCCAAAAAAGAGGACACCTGGTGCAGGGGAGGGGTGGAGGTGAAGGAATATGATGGTGGAGGGGGGCGGTGACATGCCAGTGCCCTTCCCCTGCTCTTGCCCTTCACTGCCAAGCCACAGCTCCCCCAGCCCTGCTGCTGCCCCTCACTCCCAAACCGCAGTATCCTGCCACCCTGGGCCATGATGGTGCTCTTCACTCCTGACCCACAACTCCCACCCCGCCCCATCCCTGCTGGTACCCTTCACTCCCAACTTGCAGCCCCCTGCTCCCTCCAGCCCTACCAGGGGGCCCCAGCTATCCCCACCCTGACTGGGCCAGAGTGTGGTAGCTCTGATACATGCAGGTGGCAACAGTGTGCCTGGCCCCAGCGTAGGCTGGAGAGAAAAGGAAGAGGAGGCTTGCTGCACTCCCCACCCTGGGACAGGGTTGCTGCACCATGCCTGGCAGCCTGGCCAGTCCCCCTTCCCCCACCCTCCACACCATCTCCTGGCCACTCAGCCCATGCAAGCACTGGCCCCTGTGCTACCAGCTGGCCACAGTTCCCTGCTGCCCTCAAAGGTTCCACGCCCCTTTCCTCCCCTGGAGGGACAGGCAACCCCCACCCCCCTGCCCTGACCAAATGTGTGGGATTTTGCTTTGCTCTGCTGGTGAGAGCCTGGGGAGGGGGATCAGAGCCTCCACAGCTGTGGGCAGGTACATGTGTATTCCCTGCTGCCTCTTATCACCCTCCCCCTTATCCCACCAGTGGAACAAAGCAAAATCCTGGACACTTGGTCAGATTTTTTTTTTTTAAAAAACTCCCAGAGATCAGAGGGCTCAAAAAGAGGACATGTCCAGAAAAACCCAGATGTATGGTAACCCTACCTTAAAGCCAATGTTTTCATTATCTTTTCACAAAGGCTGCCTGTGCCCATTCAACATGAGCTTCAACCACCTTCTTCTGCCTGTTGTTGATATACAATAAAGAATTTTGAATAACAAAACCTCTTAAATACTGTTTGTTTTACAGTAAAAATGAAATATGCAGAAAATGTTCCACATAACCTGACTGAAAGGGAATTCTGGACGCGATTTTTCCAGTCCCACTATTTTCATCGGGATAGGGTGAACACAGGTTCAAAAGATCTCTTTGCTGAATGTGCCAAAATGGATGAGAAAGGTGAGGGCTTTTTTTCTATTTTTCCTCTGTCTGCTCAGACCTGATGCACACAACATGCTAGTACTTGGATACTACTTATTCACAGTTCATACAGTCCAGGTAGAGTTACTGAAACAGTCTTCATAGTGCACCATTGTAACTGTATTAGTAGGGAATAGCTTTGTTTACATGACCTTTCATTCTATGGCATGTTAGCTAAGACTTGTGAACAAATATGGGTTTTGTGATGTGTAGAACCACTCGAGCAGTGTTTTCACTTTTTCATTCTCAAGGCACCCTGGTTGAGAATCACTGCTCAATAGAGCGGGTAAAGTGACTCTTTGGCAGGCCACTTAAGTAGGCTCCATTTTTATTCACCATCACCATTCTCTTTCCTGCTTCAAGTAGTAGTTAGTGGTGAAAAATGCCTAAAGCCCCATCCTGTCTTTTCCCCTTCATCATCGCTGTAATTGATGCATTACTCACATGATATGTATGAAGCTCCTTTAACACCTGAATGATTTGTATTCAAATAGTACTCTTCATCCTACAATCCCAAAGTGCTTTATGAACAAAAATTTTTTTTTTCATTAGACACAACTTATTTGAGAACTAGCAAGAACTTCCAATTCTCTGTTCTAAATACTATCTGAAACTTCCATCTAAAGATGAGCTATAATCCCCTATTGAATATCTTTGTGCTGTATTATGATCAGCACTGTGTAAGAACAAAGTATCCTGAGTTAGTTGAATTAATTCCTACAATAATTTCCAAGTAAAAAGCAGAGGACTGACTCTAATGGGTGATATAGTAACTTTCAGTCCTGTGCTATCTCTTACCTGTATAGACATGCATAAAAAGTTGTATGCAAGCACCAAACATATTTCAAAAGATAAATTTACTGCAATGCTATAGGATTTCTTGTGGTGAAAAAGATAGTGCTTCGTGCTTTTTTTTTGTGTACTGTTTTTTGCAAACCTAAATGTCTGATTATCCTAAATGTTGGTAATTTAAACTACAATTCTAAATATGGCAAAATCTTTCTTCCAGAAAAAAAAAATATTTTTATCTATACTTTGTCTTAGTTTGATACACAGTAAATCAGTATACTGTATGAGATAATTGTCGAATTATGTCAATGGATTCAAATCCAGGTCAGACTTTGCTTAATTCTTAATTGTAATGCTTTGTTAGTCCAGAGTTTTAATGAATATCCTTTCTAGTGTCATTTTTCAAAAAGACATTTGATGTATTTGTTCTTCCATAGGGTTAAAAACAATGGTGTCTCAAGGAGTGAAAAATCCTCTGTTAGATTTAATGGCCTTGGAAGATAAATCTTTAGATGAGGTAAGTATGAAAACTGAAACAAAACAAGTGAAGAGCACTTCAGTAATTTTAATAAAAAGGACTGCAAACAGCCAGTACTAAATACCATATGTAATTTCTACTAAATAACTTGCAATGCCAAGTGATAATTTGTCACAGAGTCTCTTTCCCTCTGTTTTGAGATGGTGGTGGTTCTGATTCTACTTGCATCAGTTCTATCCAAGTATAACTCCTTTACTTGGGGATAACTGTGATGAAGCAGACCCTGTTTTCTCCATCAGTATCCTACAATTTTTTTTCTTTATTCTTTGGATTTGTTACTTCAGCCACCTTCCTCGGCACGCTGGTATGTGGCTTTTCAGTTCTAAGAAGCATAGCTTTGTGTACATGGAAAACTAAGTTTGACTTCCCTTCCCGCCCCTTCCCCTCTCCATTTTAGACGATACCACCAGATAGTGGTACACAGAAATTCTGAAAGATGATTTTTAAAGTCTAAAATAACAATGAATATAAAAATTACCATGTTTTTGGTCCCTTTTCTTATTTTTAGGTTCACTTTAAGATTGTTTAAAGAGTCCTTGATACCTTAATGTTAAGCCAGCTTATGCCACAAACAGGTGTGGACATGCATGAAATATGTCAAGCATCTTCTACATAATACCTAGAACAGAAGAATTAACTGGTATCTGAGTAAAGTTCAATATAATGTTGTCTTGCGTTGTAAACCATATTCCTAAAAAAAACATGACAAGGTGGTGTTTTTTTTAAGGGGTTATGATTATTTTTCCTTCCCAATAGCATGCTAGTGAAACTTGAGTAGATAACTGCAGTTACATAAAAAAAGAAAAACAGAAATCCAGCAAATAGTTTTCAAGCAGATAAGCTTAGTATTTACATAGAGCACTACAAATTCAAACTTGTGTAAATCAATTCTCCCATATGCATGTCTGAGGCTGGGAAGTACTACCCCCATATTGCAGATGAGGAAATGGAGGGGGTGGAGAGAAGTGAGTTGCCCAAGGCTACACAAGTCTGGGGAACAGGCAGCCTTAGGAACCCAGAGAGTACTAGAAGCCAGGAGTCCTCAGGCACACTGTAATGCTATTTATTCAGCAAAATTCAAGAAATAGGAAATGCAGACTGAGAAAAGTGGAAAAACATAATAAATTGTTAATTACTTTCCTTGCAGGGTTATGGTGTTGCCTCTGCACCATCCACATCAAACTCATCAAAATCGATAAAAGAAAATAGCAATGCTGCCATTATAAAACGCTTTAACCATCACAGTGCCATGGTTCTTGCAGCTGGGCTCAGGAAACAGTAAGTTTTAGCATAGGAAGACTATGTTAGAACTGTGGATTAACTTAAATCTTGACAGCACTACAAATGTAAATAAGTCCTGAATTTCAGTTACTCGATTTCTTCTCTTAACTAGAAGCATGTGAACTAAAAATAAAGCTATTTGGGGTTATATTTTTTTATTCTTTAAAACTCATTCAACTTCTGGGGCCATGTCAGGTACCAGACAGTTGGAATGATGTTGTTTGTGCCCCAGAATGCATAACAGGCCTCCAGGTGAAGCCTCCCTCATTTCCTTTTCCACTTAATAAAATGTGAATTTTTGTTGTGTTTTAAGAAATTGTCCCTTACATAATAGACAGCTAAATTAACCTCATGCAAACAATGAGATACAGTGAAGGAAAGGGTGCTTCTACCCTAGTCTTATCCCAAGTTAAATACACAAAGTCTGAAATTCAGTAAAAGTTGTCTGCTCTTCCTGTGCAGAGGTATGGTCAGATGCAGAAGTTCATATCGCGTGCATACCAGGAAGCAGAGCTCAAGGCTCCCTATGCTCCAGTGCTCAAGTATAGGAGGGAAGCCTTACCTGAATTTATTTATTTTATATATAAGCCAGATCTCTCTGTCTGTCTCTCAAAAAAAACAAAACCCAAAAAACTCATGTTTTGATCTGCTGCAGTTGTCTACTGGGTTGCTTCAGAGGGATTCCTGTCCCGCCACACTTGCCTGCATAGAGTGAATTGATCCATTCACTCTGTTGAGGAAGTATTTTCCTCATTGCAGCTGTTTGCATGTGGTGGTTTTTGTGTTAAATTGAATGCTAGACCTTTAAATATACGTCCTTCCCAACAGGACAGATTTCTTTCCTCAAATGCATGTTCTTCCTTCCTTCCTATGAAAACAGAGTGCCAATGAGGGTGAAGGTAGCATGCCCAACAATCTCACACTCCCAGCATGTTTCAGTGGAAATAACTGATACATGTGGTGTTTGACACATTTTGATTTGGCAAAAAGAATCACTTTGCTACCTAGTGATGTTGCTGCAGTCCCATTTTATGTTGAGTCCATTTTCTTTTCTTGGTGCAGAGATGGAAGAATCTCTATCCTCTTTTGTTCCCTGTCAAACAGAACTATTTCAGGAATTTACCTTTTAGAGTTAAACCCATGAGTCCAATACTTAAAATGCAGATTTTTAAAAATAATTTAGAATAAAATACCTGTTGAGTCAGTTTAATCTTCAGTCTAAGTACCTTTTAGTACCCTACCATGTGACTTAGTGTTAAGGGAAGCAAATACTTTTTTCCTTTTTTTTTCTTTTTTTTTAAGAGAAGCGCACAATGATCATTGTAGTGAGACCAGCAGCACAGATGGAAACTCCAGAGATTCTGATTTCTTTCAGCCACCAATGAAAAGGGTATGAACAAAATTTAAAATCTGCCAGTGAATTTTCAACTGAAGAGAAACAAGTTTCATTTTGAAAGGGTATTACAGTTTGACAAGCATTTCTTCTGTTAAACTTTTCAAATACCATTTTGAAGTTACTTTTAATGATCTGAAGTGGCTTTGGATTTGTTTTGAAGATATAAGAAATTACAGTGAAATTATTTCCGTTCTTTTATTAAATGTTTTGGGGTTTTTTTAAATGTAAACACTTAGTTACTCTTATGAGGACTTCAGTACTGGGCTAACTCCCAGTGTAACTGTGTCTTAATCATTACTGAATTTTGAGAAGATAAAGTCCCTTGAATTTAGGATGTCCAGTTTCAGACTATGTAATCTGGTCTGACCTCTAAGTGTTGGGTACTTGTGTACTGAAGATGTAATCCCTCAAAGGACTGGTGTTCAACCTTTTGGGCCTGCAGCCAAATGCATAACATGAGGCCAGATTAGGCCCTGGGGTCCCACAGCACCACCCCTTCCTGCCCTCTGCCCATTGGCATCGGGAGCCTGGGGCCTGGCACCACCCTTACTTGGCCCTGAGTACCAGGATCCAGTACCATGTCCAGCATACACATCCTGGGGCTCCCTATGGGTCTGGAAACTTACCAAATTTCTGTTGGCAAATTTCCAGACCTATGGGGAGCCCTGTGTTCTGGATGATGTGGTGCCACAAGCTAGGGGTTGAGCATGCTTGCTCTAAGCAATTAAGTTGGACAAGCTCTGAAAGTTAAGTTAATATGTCTGCGTATGGTCATTAGGATTTGGTGGGAGATACTGGCTAAAGTCAGAGTTCTGTAAGGCTACTGTGTGTTACCCTGCTGAGGGAATCGTAAGCATGTAGCCAGCACAGTCCGCTATGGGCAGAAGACATAAGGAGGGTCAGAGGGTAGCATGAAGGAAAATCACAGCTTCTAGGACATTCCCCATCTCTTCCCCTTTGCGTTGTTAGTAATTAGTGTGAACACTAAGGTCAGCTATGCCTAGGAGTACTTTAGGGCTTTTGTAACCTTTGGCAGCCTTCCGTGACTCTGGCTGCAAAAAGTCACGTCTACATTCCTAATTTTAAATAGTCCCAAATAGCACTATGTCAGAGCTGAGTATCAGAGCCAGTCTGGTTTTTATTTTTTTGTTTACTTTGGGAGTTTTTTTAACCTTCAGTCAGGAAGCTTCACAGACTGGAAAAATATGCATTGTCAGAATATGTGCAATGTGGTCTTACATGGTTGTGTTTAGTTTTTTCATGCATCTCATTTCAGGTGAAGTTACAGGAATCTATTGAATATGAAGATTTAAGAAAGAATAATAGCATTAAAACTATTGCACTAAACCTAAAGAAATCTGATCGGTAAGTGCAGTTAATAAAAGAAGGATGCTGTTCTTTGGGTAGTTCACCAGATTAAAGCTTTATGGTCCTTGTTCCCATGCAGCTTTAGGACTTTGAGGCACAAATGCCATGCATCTGATTTGAATCTTGACTTTAACAAATTTGCAAGCAGTTACAATTTAAAACTGCACCTCTGTTTCATAGTGAGTTTGGGGTGATTTTTTTCAGGCCTTTACTGCAGGAAAGAATATAGAATTTTTGTTGGTGGTACATTTGTCTTACAAATACAACTTTCTACCACTTTAAGTTGATCCATTTCTTTTCTAGTATACTCTTATTTCAGAGTGCAGAATTATAAGCAGCAAGTTTAAAAAATGACCTCTCTCCTCCTGTAGTTATGGAGTCTCTTCCAAATATGGATAGAATGGTGATTTGAGACTTAACCATTTGAAAAGTAGGAATTACCCCATTTACCTGAAATCTGACAAGGGCAGAGCAAAGCATAGAGTGGAGGATTACATTGTGCAGATTAGAGTGAGATTTGAACAGAATATGATTTCTCATTTAGCTCCCATGCCTAGAAAGAGCTTAGGTTGTAGGGTTTTTGTTTGCTTTAGCCTTTCCTCTGGCCCCCTAAGATTATTAAGACTGCCACTTCTTTCAAAAGGCTAAAAAAGCTGCGAAGTACCTAAAATCTTAAAGGTAGAGGTGCACCAGTGCAGGGAAAATTGACAGTATAGTAGACCCCTGATTTACACAAGTATTGTGTTCCAGGGGAATTTTGTGCAAGTCAAATTTGCGTAAGCCAGGATGACTTTCCCCATAGGAAATAATAGAATAGGGAGGGGTTACGTTACCCCAGACATACCTTAGTCATAGTCCCCCCCCCGCCTTTTTGGGTGGAATTGCCTTTAGGAATCACGTCTAGCATCTCACCTATGCATCTTGAGGTGCTGCTACCACATAGCACAGCTCCCGTTGATTCCGCCTGCAAATCTTGTGAGGCGTTCGTGTATACATGCAAATCTCGTGAACGTTCGTGTATATACACGAATGACCTGCATCTTGAAGGGCATTTTTCAGTCTGGACCCTAATTAAAAAAGAAAAATCGCATAAACGCAAGACATGCGTAAATCAGGGGTCTGCTATATTGAAATCTGCTTTTTTTTTTTTTTTTTTTTT
>NW_017729025.1:143818224-143818558 GCF_001723915.1 Gavialis gangeticus
CCTATGGTGAATTTTGGGATGGCTGCAGCCCATGCTGTTCCTGTCCCCCCACCCCAGTAGCCCCCTCCCAGCACTGCTGCTGCCCACCCCGAGCACAGCGCAGCCCAGCCCAGCCTCCTGCTGGGATGAGCCTGGCGTAGCCCTGGCCCCAGCCTGCAGTGTCAACCCACCCCTGCCCCATGCACAGATCCAGGGGCACACACCCCCCATGCACTCCTGGGGTGCATGCAAGACAGGAGCTCCCCCTCCGCCTCCTGGATGAGCCAGCTCAATGCCATGCCCTGCCCCAGCTCCACTCCCTCCCTCACCGCAGGGGCCTCGATCTGCCCCCACC
>NW_017729025.1:143819599-143820017 GCF_001723915.1 Gavialis gangeticus
TTTTTTTTTTTTTTTTTTTTTTTTTTTTTTGCCTGGTGTGGCTGATACTACGGCTTATAAATGCCCCTTGCGTGCACACAGCCACAGCATGCACGGGGCCAGGAGCACAGCCCAACAGCATAGAGATCAGGGTCTGGCTAGTAAGTCTGGTGTGGGGGGGCAGATAGAGACTCCCTGCAGTGAGAGGGGAGTGGGGCAGGCACTGCTCAGCCAAGGCAGGGCGCAGGACAGGTGTGAGTGGCTTCCTTGGGGGGGCTGCTTCCGCTGCTGCATGTACTGCAGGAGGGCATGTGCCCCTGGATCTGTGCACAGGGTGAGGGCGGGCTGCCACTGCAGGCTGGGGCAGGGGCTGTTCCTGGCAGGGGGGCTGGGCCAGGCTGCACGGCATTGCAAGGAGGGCTGCCGGGGGGGGGGGGCC
>NW_017729025.1:143820612-143843280 GCF_001723915.1 Gavialis gangeticus
CTCCCTCCCTCACCGCAGGGGCCTCGATCTGCCCCCACCAACACTTTCCCTTCCCCCTGCCCCTTCCTCCACACCAGACTCACCAACCTGATGCTGGCCTCCAAACTGTGTGGCTGCATATCAGAATTGAATCGGTATGGGCTGATACGGCTTCTTAAAAATTCGGCCAGAGGTACTGACCCCAAAAATCTCTATTGGTGCACCCCTACTTACAGGTATAGAATTTCTGAAAAATACACAGTTGCTAAGTCTGAGTTCAGAGAATTAGGACTTTGTTACCAATATTATGTATGTATCTGTCTATATACATATTTTTTTCCCTTTGTAGGTATTATCATGGTCCAACTCCAATTCAGTCACAGCAATATGCAACCAGTCAGGATATTATTAATTCTTTTCATAGTATTAGACAAGAAATGGAAGCCTATGTACCCAAACTAACTCAGGTAGGAAAAAAAATAAGTCCCCTTGATGCTGGAGAGAGTTTCTAACTCTAAGATAATTTTTCATTTAGTGGAATAATAATTGTAGCTTTGATCCCTCAAAGTAAATTGATGCGTTTTCCCTGGTTCATTATATTATATACTATGGGGAATTTGTTTTAGAATTTTGGGTCTCCTTCAAATGAAAAACTTACCTCAGTGTGAACAGTTACAATGTGGTATTTTAGTTCCAGCCATTTCCAGCTATTTAAAATGTTTTACCCTGGGGGAAGTAAGCTACTAAGCAGCAAACTGACAGATACCATGGGGCAAGTCACATAGCCCTCTTGCACCTGTGAGAGAGCTCCAGCTAGAGTGGAATTGGCTTTCTTCTTCTTCTTCTGTGTTTGGGACAAAATGCAAAAAGGCCAGACTGCCCCTGTGTAAACCGTTGTCAGTGACTGCTGGCCTTAGCCTCTGACGTATCACCAAACCAACTTTGTATAAGACCACAGCACAAGTTGTACAGCTAAATCAGTCTGCTGGTCTAAAATGATCTAACACAGTGGTCTCCAACCTTTTTATGGTGAAGATCACTTTTTGTAAATAAAGGGCACCCCAGGATCTACCACCCAGGCTCTGACCCCACTCACCCAGCCATCCCTAAAATGATAGACTGGCTGCATGTGGCTTTGGCTGAACCAGGCTGTCAGCAGTGAAAGCTTTCTCCTTCTGTTTCTTTACTAATCTGAATTACTGAATCTAAATTAAAGCTCAGTTAGTTGTTTATTCCACAGACTTAAGTTTCCGGCGTGATTGACATGTTAATTGTGTCATAAATAACAACACTGTTTATCTAATTTATGATGTCATAAAATGGCAAACGAGCCACAAAGATACTCCTCAGAAAGTATGTAACATCTTTTGTGGGAGCTTCGTATGGCATCATAAATTGAATGTGCGCCATGCCCCATCAGTTGATTGTCAGCATTGGGATCTAGGCAGCCCCAGGTCTGGAACCTGGCTAGGGGCTGTGCTGGTCCCAGTGCTGTCAGCAGGATGCAGGTTTGCCAGAACTTGGCGCCTTTCAAGGGCCTAACATACAGCCCCCACTTTTTCAGCTGCTGGGTCCCAGCAAGCCTTAGGGCATGAGACAGATTCAGCCCCTATGTGCGTGTGTCCTGATCCTCAGGATTGTATGGGACAGCCTGGGGTCCAGACTAGGAGTGGAGCTACCCAGTGCCAAATCCCGGTACTTGGATGAGCCTCCAGATCTGGCACAAGGCAGCCCTGGAGGCCAGGACAAAGCTACCCCTGCCCAGTTGGCAGGATCAGGCTCTAGGCAGTTCTGGGTCCCTAACGCAGTTGCCCCTGCTCTATCCCCCAAAGAAGCCAGATGTTTTTTTTTAAGAGCAGGTAGGGATGAAGGAGCCACTTGTACGAGGCAGCTTTTTAACCTAGGTGCATGCAGTGGGGTAAGAGGGAGCTCCCCAATTCCCAGTGTCAGGCTTATAGCACCCAGGGATATAAAAGGCAAGCAGATATTTGGCTGCAGCTCCTAGCTATGCACCAGCTTTTTCAATATTTGGAGCACCGTGAGCCTGACATCACAGAAAGGCTCCCCAGTGTTGTGCTCACTGCCTCCCAGATCTTCAAAAAGCAGGAGTGCAGCTGGGAGCCCTAGCTCCACAGCCTCTCTTCTTGTTACAGGGCACCTGGGGAGTAAGGAACTCTTGGCTCCCCAGCTGCTTCCATGTGTACAGGGGTACAGCTAGAAAGCAGAGAGCTTCTCACTCCCCATCTATAGGTGGCCTCTTTCCTCCCCCTGCTGGCAGCTGTTCCCTTAGGGTCTGAGCAGTTTTATACCCCATCCCCACAATTGCATGTCTGCCATGGGAGATCATGTGTTTTGGGGAATGGGGCATAATTCCTCAGACCCCAATCATGCAACTGTCTTAATGTTCACCAATAGCCTTAGTCAAGTTGCAACGAACAGTAAAAGTCTCTATTAATTTATATTGCCTTGTAAAAAGAAAAGCTGAATATATCCCATACATGCACCCTATAGGCAAGATCCTGAGTTTTAAGAACTAATACTTACAAGCATGTTTGAGATCAGTACTTACAGACAGATGAATATTATTCTTGTTATTGTGGGGGAGGCAGGACACACTTCTATAGGTAATGATGGTTAATGCCTGAGCTGTGTCTAATTCTGCAGCACAGTGTGAAGAATATTGTTTTATAGTCCTAAATTAGAACGTCAACCTCTCATCAGTGACAGTGGCTAAACTGAGCCCTTGCAGTTCAAATTTTGATTAGCCCTGATTTTTTTGTTTAAACCACAAGTGACTGGGGAAAAATAAGAATTTTGGTTTTTTCGAGGTTCTTTCAAGTGGTGATGCTGCTAGCACCATCACAGCCCTATCACCTGGGGGAGCACTTATGCAGGGTGGAACACAGCAAGCCATAAACCGTAAGTACTCCATATTGCTTGTATAGCTAATTATCCAAATGTGTGGAGAGAATTAACTTATTTTTTCACTTCTCAGTCCCAAGCCTGGTGGCAAAGCAAATGCAGGAATAGATATTTGTCTAAAAATCTCTCAAGTGTTTAAAAAAAAAAAAAAAGTTTGAAGGTGCAGTTATCATTCTAAATAAAAGTGAGAGGTCTCTACCCAGGGAAGGAGATACTGGCTGAGCAAACTGAAATTACCATATTTACTTGAATAAAAAATTACCCTGATTATAAGACTCTCCTACAATAATTTGATTCTGTATATGAAAAATTTATAAATTTATCATTTTCAGGTATAGAATCTAATTATTGGCAGTTTGCCTTGAATTTGTCCTGGTCCCACTGCTACAACAGGGAAAACAATCTTTGGTGAAAGGTAGGCCCCTTGCACTGTTTCCCCCCCTCCTGTCTCACCATCAGACCCTGATTTCCCTGAGCACATGGAAGTGAGGGGTAAATTTGAAAGCACTGACCTTGAGATAAACATAATTTACCATATAGGCAAATTACTGCAAGCATCTAGAATTTGTGCATTTTACCTTTTTGAAACTGCTGCAAGTTTTAGCACAGGTATTAACACATTAAGCAGCACTCTTGTACCTACTTTAAAAAAAAAAAAGTACAAACTATGCATGGTATTAGTGTAAAGCCCTAAATCTAAGGTTCATGATTTACCATATAGTACATTGGATTGGACCCCAACAGAGATAACAGTATTTCAAGGCATAATGACCCCACAGCTCACTATTGCTCAGTATGTGTGTACTCCAGATGCATCCAAAAAAGGACCCATGTGCTAGTTAGTTCCTCTCTCCCTCCACCATGATTGAAACTGGGTGTTTTGCCATGAGTCCTGTGATCCTCCAAAAATGTATATGCAGATGAGGCACAGAGCAACCTGGTCCTGATCCGCCGCATGGAGGGTGGGGCCACATAATCGCATGCAACAGGCTGAGAGGGGGTGACAGAGGCATTCCAGGTGAACTGTTTGGGGCCCCATTTGGTGATGTTTGCCAGATGCTTAAGGCTGATGAAGCAACAGGAATCATTGAGCATGGGGCAAGAAAGGGAAGCTGTTGTGGGAGTGAGGAGGAAATTGAAATGTATTCAGTGTAGTGGCTCACCATGACTTGAAAGAGTTGGCACTGAAGGGGACTGCATACTGTGGGTATTATCATATATCTTATTTAGATGGGCTGTACTAACTTAGCTTTGTGAGAGGTTTCCATTATTAGGGAACTCTGGAATTCATGCTGGAAGTGTGCAGCAGCTTCTTTAATCTTGGAGTTCCCCCCACAGGCCCCCTGCAGCTGCTTATTGGCAGAGGGGTCCCATCACTTGCCACCCACACCTGAAACTGCAGCTGCAGTTCACCTCAGCCATCAAGTGCAGGTAGTGAGCAGCAAGCAACAGGGCCCTCTGCCAATCAGCAGCAGAGGGCATGCAGAGGAAACTCCAAGACTTAAGGAGCTGCCATGCTGCACACGTTTGGCGTGAATGCCAGAGACCTCTCCCCATTGGTATATTTGCTCAATACAGGCTATGTGTTTTATAGTCAAGTTCAGTGTTGGTTGTATTTAATCAACTTCATATCTGGTTTCCATTACTGAGCACATGCTGCAATGATAGATGTGGTTTCCTGGTATGCGACTATAAGGCCAAGGGACTTTTTTCTTCACACTGATTGGTGGGGGCTTATCTTGTGTTTGAGTAAATACGGTAAAATGCCAAAGTGCAAATGACATTGGGCACCATTTTAAAGCCACTTGAATTCAAGAGCATTTATTATGCTTCCACCAAAGGGCCTGGTTGTTTCCAGCCCACCATCCCCACACTGGGGAAAATCAGATGAAGCCAGGAGGCCTTCTGCCTACTTCCTGAGCATAATGTACATCTACATGTTGTGGGTTCCCTGCAGGAGAAACTACAGAAAAAAAAACAAAATGAGAGAGAGAGCGCGAGCAGTATTTTCTCTAGGCTGATAAAGTGCTGATCTGACTCTCACCAGCAGCTTTGGGTCAAAGTTCCACAGCACTGTCTAATGACTGCACTGAGTCTTAGCACCTAAGAAGTTACACCTATTTGTATACAGTGAACTTTAAATCAAGAAAGATCTCTGGTAGAGTACAGCAAATACTGTTAAATGAGCTGTAGTTTAAAGGAACTGCTTAATATATTATTTTTCATTAGTTTGATTGACGTTTAACAAATAGGGACAGTCTAGGGTAGGGGTGGACAGGCAACCTGTGGCATGCAAAGGCATTTTGCTTGGCATGCATGCCTCAAGGCAGATGGCAGGGAAGGGGCTGGGGCTGCACAAAGATCAGGCCCAGCGCAACTCCCCCACCATCTGCCCCGACACACCAACATCTTACAAGTTGAAGTTGCGGCTGTTTTGGCACTGCCCAAAAACATTGCAGACCCCTGGTCTAGGGCTCAAAATGCTGTACTAAGTAGAAGGTCAGCTTTATTTATTGCCAAATTTCAGTTTGGCTCTGTTAGCCAGACCTTCTTATTTTACACTTCTGGATTTAGTAACAAGCATTTTTTTCTGGTTGTAGAGATGGTGCCAAATGATGTTCAGTCTGAACTGAAACACTTGTATGTGGCTGCAGGGGAGCTACTGCGACACTTCTGGTCCTGCTTTCCTGTTAATACACCATTCCTAGAAGAAAAGGTAAAAGAACTTGAATAGGAGCTTGCTAGTTTGAGACCACTGTTTAGCAAAGTAGCTAGTGACATGGTAAAACTAGTACTTTCTTTCTCAGCATCTCTGACACGAATGTGCTTTTTAGTGCCCCATTTCTATTTAGACAAGTATGGAAAATGTTAGCTATCTTAACCCTAGAATGTGTTACTTATGAGGCCAACCCTCAAGAAAACAGCTTGAATTTTTTTCCAGATCCAAAGCTGATTGTGGCAGGTATAGCCAGGAAAAAAGCTTTCCTAAGCTAAGCATACTTTACAAAACTTTGGACACAGTCCTAAAACAATCATAATGGCTTAGCCACCTCTCAGAACAGTTGCCCTTCAAAAAAGACATTAGTGTGTGCGACCAGGAATCAATTCCTATGGTTTGGTTCCAGCTCAGCCACTGTCTTGATGTTTGACTGTGTTCAGATCACTTAAGTATTCTCCTTCATTGGATCAGGCAAAAAAAAAAAAGTAGTTATAGTCCATCTCACTAGGCCTTGTCACATGTTATCCTTAAGATGTGTTAAGTGCACTTAAGGTGAGCATCCATGCATTCAAGCATAGTACTTGGGCATAGTACTGTTGTGTGGTAGTAAAGTTAAAACTTTTCAGGTGAGGGGTATCTCTAGACAGTATTGTGTGTTACATTATCTTGGGCTTGCTGTAGAGATATCAGTTCTCGTCAGGGGCTTGTGCAGTGCAGGGCCTCGGACCAAGAAACAGCTGATTGTTGGTCTTGGCCCCCCCTACCACATCGGTTTTGAACTAGCTCCAGTGCTGTTGGGGGAGGGGGGGTGTATAGCTGGCACCAACAAACAGCTGATTGTCTACGACACAGCCAGCTCCAACCATGTCTAGACTGAGATCATCATAAGCACTGCTGTGCAACTGCTTGGAAAATGTTCTTTGTATGATCTAAATAAAACATACCGTAAGTGTAACGCACAATAAGGCCTTTAGAATAACCTGACAATACCTTTGGATAAATTTATGCATTCAGACATTTCAGGCTTTCTGCTGCAAGAAGTTAACTCCAGAAAAAATCCACAATACCCTGTTGGCTTGACAAAGGGATGTGTAACAATGTTACATATATTCTGCCAGCAACCTTTTACTGAATGAAAATTTGCAGTGCTTTGGAAGGACATTACCTTAAGAGCTGAAAAGTTGACTTAAGAAGAATGTCTGTGGTACAGGTACTCCTCACTTGATGTTGTCCTGGCTAACATTGTTTTGTTCTTACATCACTGATCTATTAGAGAATATACTCATTTAAAGTCATGCAGTGTTCGGTTATAAAGTTGTTTGGCCGCCACCTACTAGTAGGCAACTACTGTGATGTAATTGGATTCGCTTAACATCATTTTGCTTAGTTGTGTTTTTCAAGAACATAACTACAACGTTAAGCGAGGAGTAGCTGTACCAGAGTTTCATATTTTAATAATTGTGATTACTTAGCAATTGCTTTCTGAACGTTGCAAATGTGCATCCACCCAAAGAAAAACTTTGCTTCACATTTTCTTTTCAGTTCATAGGAGTACTTTGCTAAAGGCAAAAAGAATCTTTATAGTTCATGTGCCACTCCCTTTTTCTCTATCTTTTCCAGGTTATGAAAATGAGGAGTAATTTGGAAAGATTTCAAGTTACAAAGCTCTGCCCATTCCAAGAAAAAATCCGGAGACAATATTTAAGCACAAACGTAAGGGGATGGAGGGGAAGAATCTTAAATTCTTTAGGAATATCGTAACTAGCTCACTTTTCAGAGGGTGACAGGTTTGGGTTTCCTTTTGATTTAAGGAGTAAGTGAGAAAAATGAGCATTAGGCGACTGACAGACCGAGTCTGATCCCAAGAATTGTACCTTCTGCTGTGCCACACCTGCATGGCAGAAGGCGCGATTATGGGATCAAGCATCAGATCCTCATCATGCCATAGAGCCCTGGATCACAATCCCAGGCTTCTCCTACACCAGCAGTCTTCTCTCCTGTAGCTGGGAGCTCCGAACACTGCACCATGTGCTCCTGCTGTGTTGGGAGCTCCCAGTGGGGGGAGTGAGAAATGCTGTGTTTCCATGCCTGGTAGCTCCATCAGTGGATCGGGACTCCTTTTGGGGGCAGGGGAGTGTTCTCTCCTCTCCCAGCTAGTACCCCAAATCAGCTGACGCAAGTATGTGCTCAGAAGGCTGGAAGCATTGGCCACACATTTGAGTCAAGGCATGATAAGAACCAGCAGCAAAGTTATTGCACATTTTTTGTGGAATATCTTGGTAGCTTATTCCTGCTTTTATCATGAGATTAATTGACTGAATGTGTGGCCAGATCACTGCTTAGGACATGATTAGCTGAAGAATCAGGTCTTAAAAGTGTAATGCGTTAGGGCCTTAAATTTAAAATTGTAGGTTGGTCAGTGCATTTCATTGTCTTGTCCTGGAAAACACCAGGCTCATGAGCTTGGTGTAAAAAAGGATATAGGGTTATAACTACTGTTCTGGGATAGACTGTTAATCTCACTTGTGGTCCTAATTACAGATGACCTCTTTGGCTAACGCATATAATTTCCACCAATTCTGGAGTACTAATTACAGCATTCAGGTGGAGACTACATAGGTGCAGCTGTGCATCCACTGTCTTCACCCATACTCTGAAGACAAGTGACACAAACCTCTTTAAATATTTCATAACTGAAAAATGGAGCCTGATTCTTACCTCTCGCCCTCATGCATCTCCTCTGACTTAGTGAAATGACTCCGATTTTTATGAGTTGTGAGAGGGGCAAACTCCATCCTAGGGGTCATCTTTTAAGGTTGGTGGGGAATGGGCATGCTTCTGTTATTGAGAAGATTCCTTTTTGTCTCTACCTTTTCAGTTGGTAAGTCATATAGAAGAGATGTTGCAGACAGCCTACAATAAGTTCCACATGTGGCAAACCCGGCGTATGTTAAAGAAAACGTGAAGATTCCTACTGTAAAGGTTTGAGAGAAAAATCTGCAATAGCTATAGGAATACAACCTAGCATATATGCAGATCTTATAGACATTGCAGGAACACCTGCAGTGCGTGGACTTCTGGAAATGATGCTAACTGAACTTGCACGTTTTCGGAAAGAAACTGATTTAAACTTGAAAACTAGGGAGAAAATATGGAAGAACCAAAACAGAAAAGCTGAGAGGCAAAAATATTTAAGAGACACTGTTTACTGCAGTTACTCAGGAACTGCTTTTGATTTGCGTAAAAAGAGCTGCTTTCAGAAATAAACTTTAAAAAAGGGTGTATTAATGGAAAAAATCCATTTTTTGTCTAATTTTTTAAGTGTATGGCACAGGGTAGAATTCAAATGTTTTTCTTCACTGGATTCTGGCATTTTATTGAATTCTGTTTGTACTTACTGAAACCAAGGTTTAACAAACTATTTTAAAAATAGCCGAGACTCTTTTTGCTTCAGACAGCTGGAGAGATTAGCTGTCACAAGACAAGCTTCTGCCATATGTTTCCCCATAAATTGGAAGCAAGAGACATTGCACTGAAAGCTGTTTGTGGTGTGGAGTCCCTGAAGGCATATGGGGGCACACACCTTTGCCTAACATCTGGGATTTTTATGCAGAATTTCTTTTTTCCAGCCATCAAGTTTGCATGTTTTCCTTTGAGTGCAAGCGTGTGCTGTTGCAGTTTTTTGGTTTTTTTGTTTGTTTGTTTTTTTACAAAGGTGGCATTGGTTTGGAAGAGAGAATGCATTTTTAAAAGTAAAAGTTCAAAATAAAGTTTCTTACAAAAAAGAGTCACTTATTTTCACCTCTTATAAGAAATAAAGTTATTTCTCTTAAATCTGCTTTTCTCTGCTCTTCCCTGTTGAGTATTTTTTTGGCGAATTGATAATCGTTGAAAAGTGTGTGAATGCACAGCATCCATAGGTACCTGGAATATGTGCCATACTTTGTTCCAAATAGAATTAACTCACTGTTTATCTAAGACCTGCCTGTCTTGTATGAAATATTTCACTTAGAAAAAAGTAAATCTGTTTTATATAATAGATGCAGTTTAATGACACATGTTGTATTATGTTGTCTTACCTTGACAGTTAGAGCCCATACAGTTGGGCTACTAATTTTTTTTAACTTGGATTAAATGAGACTGTTACAGAATTAAGATGCAACACCATTATGTATTTAAAACCAAGCATAGCCATGTAGTGGAGCATTTGACCTCTACCCCACAGTGGCTTGAGCACTGTAATGAGGAGCCCCTGTTCAATGTTAAATTAGTAGGAAATCTTCTAAAAGTGAATATTTATACAGCAGCAGAATCTGTCTGTGGCTTTCCTTTTCTACTAATTATGTTACTCCATTTATGCAGGAGGGGCTCTCTGACTGGCATCTCTTTATAGGTGACAATTTCTGCTAATATTTTGGTAAAAATCAGAATTTCCATTTGTGTCGCTGTGTCTGCATTGTTAATCTAGCTTTCCACTGTCTGCTTTGCAGACAGCTGCATGGCATCTGCTGTGTGGTAATGTAACATGGTTTTGCTACATCACAGATGACAGGGTTCAGTGAGACAGTGTGTTAAGCCAGGATGGTGGAACTTCACTGTGAATGAGCTGAAGTGTGGATATAATAGTATCTGTGTGGGAGGTAAGGACTCTCACTAAAAAGGAGGTATTCACTTGCAATTCTAGTGAGTCTGTGGTTATACTGCCTATAAACAAAGTTACCTGGTTTTTTAATAAATACAATTTTGTCCTGGCCCTAATCCCATGGATTTCAACAGGTTTACAGTGGTGGAAAGATATTCAGTAGTTGGCTAATAGAATATTACCACTGTTGTAAGTCTTCATTTTCTTTTTAATGAGCCACCAAAAAAGCAGTGTTCCAAAATATCTATTCCCCAACCAAGTACACATCTGAATTGATGCATGCTTTCATCAAACTACAGCGCTGGGCTGAGGAAAACTAGCCTAGTTCTATTCTAATAGTGCCTGCAGCTATGGTGACAAATTCACGTAAGAGATTGCACTGAAACTTTAGCAATAATCTCACTTGGCTTTAAAATCATGCAAGGAGAGGGTTTGTGAACATAGAACAAATCAGCAGTATCTACTCCTTCCGAAAGCATTTGGCAAACTGCTCAGTAAGTTTCAGTGTATAGGTGTGCTATTTATGAACCCGAAGGGATCTTGGCCATTCTTTTGGTTTTCACTGCCTGAACATACTCTGGATTAAACGCGAGGGAAAAATGCTGAAAAACAGCAGGTTGGTCCAAAAAGAGAGCAAGTGAGGATGCTGTGCACTTCACGTTGCGTTTCCAAGGATTGTGGCAATAAAGTACAAATCTCTCTTCAAGTTAGGGGAGCTGTTACCCCCTCCCTCACAAGTTACATATTTCTTCTTCTAGGTACCTTCCCTTAATTGTGTTTCCTAATAGTTTTGTTTCAGTACTTTTGTAACATGGTCCAACAAACTGACTTTGACTATTTCTTTAGCAGTTTTGAAACTGTGAATCACCTTGCATTATATACTAATTGGAATCTTTATACTGACTTGTATTTTTAATGACAGTTCATACTTGTATTGCTGGCATTGATCAAAGTATTTGTAGAATAAACCCTACTGAATTCTGCAGTCAAGTCTTCTCTGATGTTTCATGCTGTGTATTTTGTGATCAACCAAATCAAAGATGCAAACCAAGCACCTTAAGGCTTTACAAAGAGACAAAGCTGCCTCTTGGAATTGGAGTGCTTTTTAAAAGCTCTTACTTTAGACAGGGGGAACAGGTAGCATTAAAATGAATTTTCTCCACTGTCACAGAAGTGTCTTAATTTCTCATTAGCTTTTAAATCTAGTAATTCTTTCCTGCCATAACAGGTGTACCAGTATTCCTGGTGCTTTCTTTTTTTCTAGCTGATTTTTCCCTACAAGTTAATCATAAACAACCCCAAAAAGCTGTTCTAAAGATTTGTAGAGAAACTCAGTTTATAAACTAACTTAACTGTCACTTCTCAAATGCTATAAAATCTGTAGGTATTATAACAATTGTTTCCCGTACCCCCTCAAATGCTGGCTTTCCTAAGGTCAGTCTCTCTCAAGAGGATTAGAAAAAAAATTCTCAGAATGGTAACTGATTAGCAGTAGTAAGTTACACTAAAAGCTGCTAAAATTCAAAATAAAGACTCATCCTTGTGTTTTGAAAAGGAAGTTTTAAGTCACTGGATCCTTGCTAAATGCTTGTTAGTGCTTCTAGGAGTAGTAGCAACAGTAGAAACCTAATGTTAGGCTTCTAGTTTGATTCTGAATTAATAGAAAGCATACTACCCTTTTTTCTGATCAGTGCTACTGAAACTATATTGGTCTCCGGTCCAGAATCTGACCCTTCACATATGGAATTTAGGATCACAGGGCAGGGACATAGGGCTGTCCTAGTAAGTCCATATTCCTTGGCTCCCTTTAATTAATACATTAAACAAACTGATAGAATGGGGGGGTTTTAAGCTACTGAAGAGTGACTGATGCAGAGTCCAAGGCCAGAAGAGACAGACCACATAACAAGATGTGCCTGCTCCAGGCCATACAACTTCTCCAATTACCCCTAGTGGGAAACCAACAACTTGTGTTCACCTTCCAGAGGCACCAAGTTTTTTTCTTAATGCTTTAATAAACAGAAGTCTGTTATTTTGCTTGATGGCCTGTTTTAAAGTAGTGGTCCTCAAAACCCTTGACTTAACAGGAAACATTGCTTACAACTATGGGAAGACTTGGTTTCTACAAATATTTCTTTAGGTTGAGGGGGGGAAAGTGTAGTATGCCCCCCAAGAAGTTGCTTGCTTCCTGTTCTTGTCCATCGGCCAGCAAAGGGAGGGACTACAGCCATAGAAGCTAGCTGGTGTTAAATGCATTGGATTTGATTTATCTGGATTCAGCTGCCAGGCACTAGTTCTTGTTATATTTTAAAGGGCTATATGAGCCTTTGCTGCCAGGTATTCTCTTCTATAAAGGTTCTTACTGTTGTCAAACTGCATCTCAATCTTGATAAGAAAACCACAACTCAAAAGACCTTCCAAGCTATCATGGAGGAGCTCAGCACAGGACTTATTTATTCCAATAGCAGAAGAGTAGGTATGGGAAAGTCTGTCTACCCAGCTCCAGCAGTAGGTTTAATATGCCTTTTTTTACCTGGTATTGCCCTGTTTATACAGTGTAGTACCTCATTTACGCATAGCATGCTTACTGGAAATCCACAGTAAGAACACTTCAACTAGAACTGTGTGCGCTAAGCTTTTTCCACTTCCTTAAGGCTCCTTAACTTCTGTTTTCACTGTCTTAAGCCTAATAGCAGTCTTAAAAAGGAGACTCCTTGTCAGGTTCAGTAACTACACAGCTAAAGGGACAAGTAAGTTGGAGTCCACAGTGGGGCTGAAGAGTTTACACAAATAAGCAGCAAGCATAAAACTGATTTTTGTTATGCCATTAAACGCATATCCAATAAAAGCAGGATTTGATTAAGTGACATACTTTACTTAATGACACACAAGACAGATCAAGTTCCTTTAGCTGTTGTGCTATTGGTTTGGGCATCTTAGTCACCACTGGCCACTAGAGGTCACCAATAAGTACCTCAACAGCATGTAGGCAGAAGCTGCTATTGCAGTAGAATAGACCAAGCAGGAGAGGAAACAGGAGGAACCACAGGAAGCAGCTAAACAGATGCACCCACAGCTCAAAAGTCAGTAACTTGAGTTTTCAAATACCACACATTCAACTCAAACAGAAGGGCCAGTATTTCTTCATTCTAAAGGAGTTGCCTATGCCCTTGCTCTTTCAGGGATGGCTTGTGTCTGATTATTTATACAGTGGTCATCAGAACAGATCATAATCCTGATGGACGTCTGCCAAAGGCAGAATACAGAATAAAGAAAGGCACAGCCAGGGATTGTACGCACTGCTACCAGGCAGCTGCTTCTGTCTCCTATGTGGTTACTAGAGTTGTGCAGTCCCTGCCTCTTGCAGCAACAGAGTTCACACAGAAAAGCAGCAAGCTAACTGGGAAGCTTAAGATGCTGCTCTCCAGAAGAAAATCTGTATGCAGTTTTATGTGCTGCATATACCCATATTTGGCAAACACTTTCTCTGTAAAGCACCACTCAGCTCCTCCTGTCTGAAACATAAAAGGGTTTCAGTGTGAAATACTGGACCGGAAGGAACTATGTAAATCATGAGGGCAGCCATCTGTAACCAGACTGCTATGTAATGGGTATTTTTTTTTTGTCCAAAAGGGTTCATACATCCACTCTGGCCTCCTCTGCTCACCACTGCCATGAGACACCCCCTAACATGTAAGATTTTGCATTCAGAAACAAAAGCTTCTAACTGAAGGCCCAGAGGAAGAGTGCACAGCACTGTTAGTGCCTTGAGCCCTTGCAACGCCAGGGAATTGGATAGGTAAAATACACCCAGATGATCCTAGGACATGGGCTGTGTCCCACAGTACAGAGGAAGACAGAAAACTTCAGTGGTCCTTGCCAATCTTACCTGGAGGAAAATTTCCTCATGCCAGGTCTAAACAATCAGTTTAACCCAGAGCTCAGAGGGAAGACCTACCAGTCAGACACCTGGGAGGTTTCTTAGAACTACGGAGCCCCACTGCATCTCAAACTAGCGTCCATTTTTAGCCATGGGCAATACCCAACTACTACAGAATAAAGAAAAAAACCTGAAGCTGTTCCTCCTGGTTTTCCTACCCCCTGCCCACTCCCATCTATGATTTTTCAAGGAACAGCTCCTAGCAGGTGCTGCACTATTTTCTTGTACAAAATTCCCTGGCTCCTTCCAAAACACCCCACAGAGGTACCACACTGCTCCCATGCCCAGAGTGCCAGGTGGTCTGTTGATTTTTCATCGCCTTTGAACCAACTCCTCTCCCAGCAGCACCCATTCCCTTCTGGTTGTACTGCCAAGAAAAGTGATGCAGACCCCATCTTTCCTGCTACTTCCAAGGGGCTGCTCATCACAAAGGATTCTCCAAGAATCTCTTCACCAGTATCCAAAACAGACCTACAGAGCCAGGGATCACAGAACCTGGAGCTATCAGAAGGGCAGTTTCTTCCCAGGCATCAGAGCTTTAAATGGGTGTACTTGGTAGCCGTGTTGATCCGAGACAAAAAAAAAAAACATACAAAAAACTAGAACTCTGGGTGCCGAAATGATACCTTTGGTCTCAGACCAACATAGCTACCAAGTACACCCCTGAAACATGAAAGATGCTGAATTTTAGCTGATTTTTGGATTTTAAACTTCATTGCAGAACAAGGAAGTTTTTTAGCCTCCCTGCCTGCTATCTAACACCTCCAGGGAAGGAATTCCACCTGATTGACACATCAAAGAGCTACTCAACACAGCTCAAAGACACTCTCATGGACCCAGAGGAACAACCTTCAGCTCCTTCTGTGCAAAAATGAAGTTTATTTCCTACCTATGCATACTTTTTACCATTTTGTACCATCTACACTTTTCCCAGAGCCTGATGGAGGGTCTTTGATCCCAAAAGCTTGCAGAAAAGGACAATTTTCTTACCATTTTACAGTTGGTCTAATAAGAGGTATCATTTTGGAACCAAGAGTTCTAGTTTTTTGTATGTCAGAGCTTTAATGGCATTTTGCTGGCCAAAATTTCAGCCTTCATAAATTCAATGCTCTGTTCCCCTTGGGTTCAAGTCAGTTCAAACAAAATACTGCATCACAACGAAACTCCTAGAGACAGGGACTGTCTCTCGCTGTGCATATACATAGCACCCAGTCCCAACAGGTTCTGATCTCAAATCAGAGCCTGTGGCATTGCTGTAGTACAAGTAACCAGCTTCTCGTTTCCTGCCCGTTCTAGTCTGCTATTTCACACAGTAACTGCAGGGCGGGTCCAGATAACTGACTCTAGGTAATGGACTCTAAGAAACAAAGTTATCTTGGGATTAGAAGTGAAGGCTCCAATGCAAGGGCCTGGCAATACCCAGTTCCTGATGACAACTCTCCCCATAGGTGTAGCTCTAAGCCCAACCTAGTTCCACAACCAATAAAACTGATTAGAGAAATACTAATAGGCTGTAAAACCATATTCCTTATCTGACCAACCCTGAACACAGGCATGACAAGGCACTTGCACTTCCTTGTTTGTACAGGATGTAGATAACATACTCACACACAGGCAGCAATGTACGTTCCACTCTTACCTATGCACTGCTCATCAAATGAAAGCGTGGTGGGGAGGAAGAGAACCCAAGGAACAAGACTCCTTTTTTTCTACCAGCTTTCAGCCCCCAGGAACAAAGTCTGCCTGGGTAAAACTAGACAGCAGTTACTACAACCAGCAAACAGGATTCCTTATCATCTTCATTTACATGAACAGCATAGCCCCAAGCCAATGAGATGAGCAACCATACTGCATAGGTTGCCATGTGTGGTAGCAAAGGAGATCCTGCATCATAGCTGCTCCATTTATATTTGCTTTACTCAGATTAGTGGATTCAGGCCTATAAAAAAAAAAACTAATGAACTCAGGAAATTAGATCCTCAAAGGACTTCCTGATTTCTTGCAAAGAATCCTTTCAGATTAGGGGAAAGCTGCTATTGCTGGTCGGCCATTGCCAGTTCAGTAGCAGCAGCAATCCCTTGTAATCGAGGATGATTGTCTTCCACGATTGTCTTATCTGTGAATCCAGAGATGGCTGATGAAGTCAGGATCAACAGGTTCCACTGCAATTTGAGCATGTGTTTGTTTCCATATGGGGTGGGTGGTTCTGCTCTCTTGATTCAGTCTGCAACATGCTGTTTCTGCTGCTCCCACTTTTCCATCTCCTCTCGTCATCGTGAGGTTTCAGAGTATTGAGATCTTTGCAGATAACTCTTCCTCCTTTTGGGTTGGTCCTGGGGGATAGTCCCTCATGAGTAGATGCTGATGTTGCCTTTTTCAAGTTGGCCTTAAGGACAACCTTAAAGTGCTTTCTCTGCCCTTCCCTTGAGCATACACCTTGACTGAGTTGGGAAAATAAAACTTGCTTCGGGATTCTGGAGTTGCACATCTGAATGATGCAACTGGCCCAGCAAAGTTGATGCTGGATGATCGTCGCCTCAAGGCTCATGATGTTTGCTTACAGGAGGATGCTAATGTTGATTCATGCGTCTTCCCACTGGATTTGAAGGATCTTAAACAGTTTACCAGGGGCCTGTCATCAAGAGATTGCAACATCAAGAAAGGCAAAGTCATTCATATCTGGGAGCAGTTGCTAGAAAAGAGGTGGAAACCTTGTCAATTCCCCTCCTACAGACTCTGTCCTGTGACTGAGAAGTAGTGTCAGGAATGCACTGTAAAGGCTATTTATCCCTGCTAAAGTACCATGCATGTACAAAAGTACTCAGAATATGTTTTGGGTTTAGGGAGTGGGATGATTGCCTCATAATTATACCATCCTTAGCTAATGTCCACACAGCTGGATCTCTTGGAGTAGTGGTAGAAGTAGAATATCCAATTCCAGGCTTCATACACACATAGTGAGCTGACTTGCCAATTCTCTGGACCTTAGACTTGTACAGTTGCCCATTGAAGAGCTAGATAGGATTCTATATAACATTTTAATAAAGGCCCTGCCACAAACAGGATTAACCATGGTCAAAACTTTTACTGTAATTGAAATATCAGGGTGCAAATTCCCTCCCGACCCCGCCCAGCGCACAAAGAAAGAGGCACGGAGTTTCTTTCCACATTGTTTCAGGGAACTCAGAGGAGCAAAAACCACCATTTATGGAACATCAATTTTGCTGAACCAGAAATTTCATCTACAGAAATTGTAGGCCAGGGTGATGGGGGGCAAGGGAAAAAATCTGAGGAGCTGGGCATCATCCACTGCACGTCACATGGCCAGAGCTGTCATCACACAACATCAGACTTTGCTTCAACTCCCACACACTTAGCATTATCAGGATGGTATCTGCTTCTTCTACAACCTGTCATGGAGAGGGGTCCTAGGGCTTTTGACTCCATTCACTTTACCAGGGTTTCTCTGGTGCTTGGGTTGGGGGGGGAATTAGATGCTTCATTGCCAATCCTTTTCTCCATGTGCATTGAACCCAGAGGTTTGGCATTCTCCTCTTAGAATCATAGAAAGTTAGGTTTGGAAGGGACCTCAGAAGGTCATCTAGTCCAACCCCCTGCTCAAAGCAGTACTATCCCCAACTAGATCATCCCAGCCAAAGTTTTGTCTAGCTGGGTTTTGAGAACATCCAAGGATGAAGCTTCTACCACCTCTCTGGGTAACTTGTTTCAGTGTTTTACTACCTTCCTAGTGAGAATTTCTTTCCCAGTATCTAACCTAAACTTCCCTTGCTGCAACTTGAGACCATTGGTTCTTGTTCTGTCATTTACTGCCACTGAGAACAGTCCAGCTCCATCCTCTTTTGAACCCCACTTCAGGTAGCTGAAGGCTGCTATTAAATCCCCTCTCAGTCTCCTCTTCTCTAGACTAAATAAGACCAGTTCCCTCAGGCTTTCCTCCCAAGTCATATCCCCCAGCCCAGCCTACTGGCAACACACCTACCCACGCAGCCCATTAACCTTCTTGACAACACAGGCACATTGCTGGCTCATATTCAGCTTATCATCCACTATAACCCTCAGGTCCTTTTCTGCAGAGCTACTGCCCAGCCAGTCAGCCCCCAGCCTGTACTGGTGCCATGGGATTGTTCCCTCCTAAGTGCAGGACTTCGTGCTTGTCCTTGTTGAACCTCATGAGATTCCTTTTGGCCCCATCCTCCAATTTGTCTAGGGCACTCTGAATCCTGGCCTTACCCTCCAGCGTATCTACTATTCCCCCCAGCTTCATGTCATCCGCAAACTTGCTGAGGGTGCACATTATGCCAATTTCCAGGTTGCTGACGAAAACATTGAACAAAACCAGACTCAGGACTGACCCTTGGGGTACTCCACTTGATACCAGCTGCCAACTAAACATTGAACCATTGATTACTACTCTGAGCCCAATGCTCCAGACAGGTTTCTATCCACCTTGCAGTCCATTCATTCAGCCTGTACTTCCTTAGCTTGCCTGGGAGATTCTTGTGGGAGACCATAACAAAAGCCTTGCTAAAATCAAGGTGCACCACATCCACCAGTCTCCCCACATCCACAGAGCCAGTCACTTCATCACAGAAGGCAATCAGGGTGATCAGGCATGATGAATCCTTGCTGACTGTTCCTAATCACCTTTTTCTCTTCCAAGTGCTTACAAATGGATTCTCCGAGGATCTGCTCTATGGTTTTTCCAGGAACTGACTGGTCCATTGTTCCCTGGATCCTCCTTTTTCCCTTTCTTAAATATAGGTACTACATTTGCCCTTTTCCAGGCATCCAGGACTTCTCCTGATTACCATGAGTTTTCAAAGATGATGGCCAGTGGCTCTGCAATCACATCAGCCAACTCCCTCAGCACCCTTGGGTGCATCCCATCCAGTCCTATCCAGATTTTCTAAGCAGTCCCTAACCTGTTATTTCACCACTGAGGGCTGCTCCCCTCCTCCCCAAACTGCTGCCTGTGCAGTAGTCTGGGAGCTGACCTTGCCTGTGAAGTCTCAGTTGAAATAGGCATTAAGTATTACAGCCTTTTCTGCATCTTCTGTCACGAATTTGCCTCCCTCATTTAGTAATGGACCCACACTTTCCCCGATTCTCCTCTTGCTACCAACATACTTGTAGAAACACTTCTTGTTACCCTTCACATCCCTTGCCAGCTGCAACTCCAATTGCACTTTGGCGTTCCTGACTTCATGCTCGAGCAATGCTCTTATACTCCTCCCTAGTTATCTGTCCAAGTTTCCACTTATTTTAAGCTTCCTTTTTGTGATTTAGTTTACTACTAAGCCAAGCTGGTCTTCTGCTGTACTTGCTAGTCTTTTATTTATTTGCAAAAATAATAAATAAATAAATGTCCATTGTATCTATAACTCCATTCCCAACACTGCTAAGTGGCCCTGTGGTTCCCTTGGCAGCTCAAAGCACACTAAAAACCCATTACACAGTTCATACTGCACACCTATCCTGCACATTGGGATGGTTTGTTCCTGTACTTTGAATAAGGCTTCTTTAAAAGTACAGCCAGCTCTCCTGGACTCTGCTCCCCTTCAGACTGGCATCCCAAAGGATTCTGCCCAGGAGTTCCTCAAACGAGTCTGTTTTTTTCTGAAAGTCCAGAGTCCTTAATCTGCTGCTCTCTGTCCTTCCTTTCCCCAGGATCCTGAACTCTTCTCTATATGCAGAGTCCTGGGAGGAAGAACCAGGGAGGCAGCTGCATTCCCCACCTGTGTGTGGGAGAAGAGAGAGCTGCCAGCAGATTCACCACTGCATTTTTATCAGGGACTGGACTTGACAGTATTTGAGACCACATAAAACCTAGTGCTGCTGCAGATTAGCTCCAGGCTCCACATCAACCCACATAAGGAAGAACTTCTTTACTGTCCGAGCCCCCAAGGCCTGGAACAGATTGCCACCAGAGGTGATGCAAGCATCTACTCTGGACTCCTTTAAGAGTCAACTGGATGCTTATCTTGCTGAGATCTTGTGACCCCAGCTGACTTCCTGCCCCTGGGGCAGGGGGCTGGACTCAATGATCTTCCAAGGTCCTGTCCAGCCCTAGTGTCTATGAAATCTATTAAACCCTCTTGTGAACTAGAACACTGAACAACAATGATCCACTTACTTCACCATTTATACTAGCTTAGGGCCAGACTCTGCTCCCCCTTGGGGCAACCTAAGTTTATGGAAACCTTATTAATTTATGTGCAGATCATTTTACTGTGACTTTATACCAGCAGAGGCAAGATCAAAATATGGGCATGCTATGCTGTGGCTATTTCTGCACCCAAGCCAGATATGCTGTAAAGCTTATACAGAACTGGCCTATATTTCTGAAATGGTTTATTAATAAAGGAGACAGACACGCCAACAGGAAAAGCTGGATGATGCTGACTTGGCCTGTATTCCACTTTCTGCATCACCATGTGTATGCTGTGCTTTGGGGAATAGCAGCAGACATCCTGGAAGAGGCACATGCATGTACACACATACATACTTTCTCTCTCTCCTCCTGCCCTCTCAGATTCTAGTTCAGCTTTTAAACTCACAGGAGCAGGAGGCACTACAGCTGCCATTACTGACGGTGATGAGAATATTCTCCTGCCAGCTACCTGGGGGTATCTGGGTTACCTTTGCATCAGGCAGCCTTTGGCTAATTGCAAACAGCTTAGATTTCAGTTCAGCTTCAGAGTGGATTGGATTTGAACTCAACCCACTGTCTTGTCAAGCGCATGTCAAGGTCCTTTTCCCTAGATTAGTCATAGGCACACCAATTCCAGTGGCACATCAAACCTAGCCAGATTTATGTATCAGTTCCTCAGGCCAGATTCTCTCACTAACATCAATATCCAAATAGGGATGCTACTCAGTCCAAAGTGTCTATTGACATGTTTTATTGTCCACTAGCTGATTTCCAAATTGGCTGTTTATACCTTGGGTAAGGTCAGAGTCCAGTTCATTCTCTGCAGTAAAAGGTAGCTGAGGCATTCTAATCTTGGCTGTATATTGTGCCCCACTGCTCCCAAAACCATGAAAACACAGAATATACCAAGTCAGTCATGTTGGGTTCTTCATCTTCCACCTGGATTCCCATCCAATACTAGCCTGGCCAAAAACATGGTGCTGAGATGCACAAAATTAAAACATTAGCTTCTTGCCCTCTGCTGCTGCACAAACATCTCTTCCCTCCAGCGTGACTCAGCCACAAACTCCAAAAGCTGTCTTCTCCTGTCACAGATAATCACTTCACTTTCTCCAAAAACAGACAATGCTTCCCAAAGCAACTACTTGATGTGGGAAATCAACTGTGCAAATGCATGGGGAACCCAGCTCAGAATAGATGTTTCTTCAGATAAATGCTTTTTCTTCCGACATTGGTCACACTGCTCTTTAACCAGTCATCAAATCATTTCATTGATGCTCTCTCAAAAATTCATTTATATTTGAAAGAATGGATACTTGCCTATCAGGCATCTGTGTATTGCTGAGAGTATGATATGGACCACAGGACTGCTGTTTTTTGGGGTTTTTTTAATGTCACTGCCTCAGAAGAGTTTGACAGGAAACTGCAGAGGAAACAAACTACATCCACAAATTACAGCATTTTAAATAGGCACTATGGAGTCTTATCCCATTTCCAGAATAAGAATCTCTATGCTTCTCCCTTCCACTTCCCCCTCTTTTCCCACTTTTTGTATTCAAACCCCACTCCACTTCACACACTGTTCTGTGCAGCCCTTTCATAGCATCTGATGAAATGAGCTCAAGTTTATGAAAGCTTGTGTTATATATTTACCTTATTTAGTTATGCACCCTATAAAATATTTACTCTCCCTCTGCCTGACTTCAAGCCAACACAGCTAACTACTTCTTTCTACAGTATGATACTCTATTAGGTACATCTAAAGCACTCATCATTGTGGTATAACAAGGACCCTCTGGGCATGTCTACATGAGATGCTTTACTATTAATTAGACTAATTTAATGCGCACTAAAGCATCACTGTCTACATGTACACAGCAATTACTGTGCAGTAGATTAGTCTAATGTGCAGTTTTCTAGTGCCTGTAAATACAGGTACTAGAAATCAGCCCATTAAATTAATGTGCTGAAATGCATGTGTAGACACTGACCAGGAGCAAATTGTTCCTGGTCAACCTAGGCAGCAGGGGGCCACAGTGGGTGGGGAGATCTTCATGGGGCAGGGGAAAACTTTCCCAGTTCAGTATGATGTTGCTTGCTAGCCACATGGAGATCAGGACCCACCCCAATTGGGACAGGTCCCATCATCCATGTGGCTGGGAGGCAGCTGCCTAGCAGCCAGAATAGCTCTCCCCCCACCCCACAGAGATCAGAACCAGCCCCCATGCTTCCTGCCAGCCTGGAGCTGGCACCCAGGGGAGCCTGGAGCTCCCTCTAACTGCTGCGGGGGGGGG
>NW_017729025.1:143843418-143866877 GCF_001723915.1 Gavialis gangeticus
GGGGGGGGGCAGGACGGGATGGGACAGAGCAGGGCAGGGACAGCCCTAGACTGAACTGCTCCCATCAGGAGCAAATTTGCTCCCAATGGGCACATGTTCAGATGAGTGAAGGGGCACAGTTTAATGTGCCTGATTTTTCTGCACAGAAAATTAAGGCACATTAATTGCACATATGGACACACAGACTAACTAGAGCTACAGTACAACTATTAGCATTAGATTGAGAGAACAAGTCATTAATACTAAAGAGTTTTTCATTAGACACAGGCTTTGATCAAAAGCTAGGACCTCTAAACTTTACTAATTGGACCTATTTCTGCTTTTGATTCCTCAGTGGCTATTCTTGAGCAAGTTACTTCCTGAATGTGTTACTAAAGCAGCTCCAGGAACAGAATGAACAGCCCCAGATAAGGGGTAATTTCACACAAATAGCCTGGACAAATATTTCACATTGCTCTCCCTTTAAGTTTTTCCAGCTCATTAGCGTAATGACAGCTCTTTTAGAGAGCACTTCAGCAAACAGCACTGAAAAGGCATTCACTTTGCACCTGAGCAAGCAGAGCGGAGGACACACCCCTGTGTATTCTCATTTGTGAGCATTTATCCATGCTGTAGGCATAGCACAGCGTTTGTTTGTTTGCACTACCACTAGATTTTTTTTTAAAACAGACATTTCAGTATCTAAAGCCCACTGATTTCAACACAAGTTCTTTAAAAAAAAAAATCTGACCATAAGCGACTCAATTCTACAATCGTCCCCAGAAGGTGCAAGACCCAGCCTCAGTTTGCCACCCTGGTGTCTAGCTACTCTGTTTGCACAATTTTGCACTCATTTAGGGGCTCTATGTGCATAGAAAAAAAAAAGCATCCAGTGCAACTGTGTGAAAAAGAATATCAAGATTTCAGATAAACAATTCCTGAAAGCTCTGTGAATGTGGCATTAAAAATATTAACTGCACTTAAAGAAATACTTACATGGAACTTAAATAGATGTTCTTCATGTATTCATTCTATTTGCTAACCCCTGTGGTATCATCTATTCCTTTTTTAAACCACAAGATTATGACTTTTCTTAGGGGAGTCCCAGAAGTGAAGACTCCAAAGGGAATGGTCACTCATCAGCAGGCATGATGTGGCCTGTAATTTTACAAGCCATACCACAAGGGCTCATGCTCTACAATAACATTTTAAATGAACAATTCTGACTTAAAGGGAGTGCCCTTTATGAGGAGATATTGCAGCCATTGCATCTCTTCTCCATTCAAAATATGGAATTCTACCAATATTCAAAGGGTATAAATTTATCAGTGACACGAGCAACTGAAATATCACTTGACATCAAAGGAGCCATAATTTTTTACTCTTGAAGCCATCTCTGGGAATTTTATAATACATACATACTTGCAAGTAATAAAAGAGCACCTCCACTTTCCTTGCTCAGGATCTAGCTCTCTCAAAACATTCTCAGAAACAGAATGCAATCGAGACCATCAAAACCTCAGCATTGCCTGCAAGAAGGGATCTAGGCCTGTAGCTGATGTTTGTTTTCAGTAAAACATGCCATATACACAAGATGTGAGATTTTTAAAAAATGAGTAGTAGTAACACCAAGTGCCTCGTTTTGAGACTTCAAGAAATGTTGTTTTTTGTAAAACAGCCAAGCACCAACTCTTTGAAAGTGAACTCCTATTAAAAGGTGTCTCAGTCTGGTAACCTGGGGAGGTGGGGGAAGGGTGCACAGGGAAACCACTATTTTTCAAATCCCTGTGATAATAAGGCCTGGTCCCATCATCAGCAATCCCTCAATTCAAGGATGATCAGTACCATAGTTTACTGATGGCTCTTGAAGTGACTTGAGAGCCCAATCCTTGAGCCATAGGATATGTTTATGGAAGTTGCAGGTCTTTCTGCAGAGGCCTTAGGCTGGGATTTCCACTCCCTTCCCCTGCTCTCTCTCTTCAGCTTCAAGGGAAAGACTTTACCTGCTTGATTGAGGTTGTAGTGCCATTAGAGTTGATTAGCATCACATTCTCAAGCACAACTAGGAAGGCTGCAGATGCTGGCAAGTCACCTTAACTTTTTAAAAGAAAGTACTTAATTTTCAGGAAGTACCAAATATCTGTTCCCTGAAAATCCCACCCTTCTGAGGCACTCCCATGTCCCTACACAGGACTCAGCAACCTGCCATGCCATCACATGCCATGATGTTAAACAGGCTCACTGTAACAGAGAAGCATGATAGAGCAAGCGAATGATAACTTTTAGACCTGAGTTTGCTTGTCTTAAAGACAACAAACTTCAGTCCTGCAGATCTCACTCAGGCAAGAACACTTTAATTGGACCAAATTTAGCCCCTATATAAATTGGCTTCAGTATTAAATTTGCCCTGAAGTGAAAACCCATTAGTGGCCTCAATAGAAATTTTGCATGAGCAAATTCTGAATCATCATACTTTTAATAGTGTTATAAAGCATTTATTTTCAAACTGAATTAGGAATGAAACCTAAGAGGTCTCTGTACAACACTGGGTACAACCAAGGGAGACTGTTGAAATGGCCCATTAGCAGCAATTTACTTGTTTCCAAGAAGGCTGGAGCAAAGCCACAGAAACAAGGCACAGCTTATTTCAGAGGACCATCAATGGAATTGCAATCCACACTAACTTATAGGAGTTTTATGGCCTCATTGCAGAATAAAAAACACTAAATGTTATTAATCTTCAAAATTTCCCTGGAATTCCACTTTTTTCCTGGAACCAAATGTGAAGGTCCCTTCCTTAAACCAGCTTTAAAATCAGTGAAAAATCTCAACAGTTCAGGTCTTTTAATCTCAATTAAAAAAGAAAATAGATAAAGTGCTCCTTGAATAGAGACAGTGGTGTTCTCCTGTAAGTGAACCTTCAGTGCACCCTGCAATGCAGTGCACAGGAAGTCTAGCTACACGAGCAAAGTTTCTTCCCTTCTTGATGGAGAAGAGAAGTCTGGAAATGTGAACTATGCATTCTTGTAAAAGCTCAGGAAACGTTAACACAAATAAAGTGAACCCAGCATTTATTTATTTTAAATTTCAAGGTTCTTAAAACCAGAACCATGATCTAAGCCAGGGGTTGGCAACATACAGCCCATGGGTTTGATCCAGCTAAAGAAGCCAGAAGGCTCTGCTGGTAGCTATGCTCTACTGGGGCTGAGTAGTGAGGAGCTGACCCAGGGCTGCTGGACTCCCCCTGCACTTGCTGCTGGTGCTTCTCCCCACCCCCATCCTGCCCAGGCTGCAGTGTGGGTGCACCTTTCAGCCAGTGGGGAACTATGCTGGGGCGGGCACAGGGAAAGCCCTCCACTGCTGATATGCCACTGAAGCCACCTGGCCCACACTGGACCAGAGGTGGGTTGTTCCAGCCCCTGGCTTGTAAAGGTTGCCAGCCACTGACCTAGAGGAGCCCAACTCCTGATTTTTGTTTAGAGCTTTTGATGGGCAATAAGGCTTTTTTAAACCACAACATTGAGGAGACATAAATGATGCCTCCTGTTCTCCTCCACGTGCGAGTTATTAGTTCTCCTCTTTACAACAAACCAAGGGACAACCCACCATTAGGCCACTGAGCAGCTACTAGAGGGGCAGCATGGAGGCACAAAGGACAGCAAAAATGCTGACAAATATTTGTGTCCGGGGACAAGTGGTTGCCTTGTCAAATCATCTAAATACTGTCATGCAGGAGGAAGGTTAACGTGAAAATGATAGCCTTCCCAGTGGAGAAGCTAATGGCACTGCAATGCAGGTGCTCACCTCACAGCAGCCTCGTGCTCTCAAAATGCAACTGTGTTCCACTCCCACATATACACGAACTTAGAGCTTCTACACCGAGGCTCAGTTTAGTCACACCCAAGTCCTTCCTAAACCTGCGTCCATCCAGGGCACTCATCACCATCTCTCTGCTTGTTCAGACACATGCTATTCTTGCCTAATTTTTCACAGGCAGGCAACAGCACTTCCATATTGCTTCAGTTAGTTTCCAGTCCTGCAGATATGGCCCTTCTATGCCAAATGACTACTGCAGAGACGTATCAGATAGAGGAACCATAAAAAAAGGAAAGGAAACCTCCAATCAATGACATGACATGCCAAATGGTACAAACTTAGTGCCTTATAGCCCTGTGCCAGTAACTTGTTACGAACAGACAACTGGGCCCTGAAGTGCTATAATTAAGTTGTTAGTGCTGAATTTTGGCTTCATATCAGAAGACTTGCAAATGAACAATGCTATTATGTAGGTATGTATAAGCCTTTGCTTCTGCATTACCATGGTGCTTGAGCTGTATGCATTAACTCTCTAACAATACCTCTGGGGCTTGCACCCTTTGCATTTTCTGCAGAACTGTCCTCCATGTGGTACCTGCTTTCTTTTCATTCATTTCCAGCCCTTCCTCATTCTCAGCCAGAGGAACTTGTGGTTTTCCAAGTAGTGCTACTATGTGCTGGCAAGTGTGGAAAACCATGCTTTTAAATCCCTGAGCTCTGCTATTTAAAAGTTACTCCTCATTTGGGGAAGAATGAGTCTTATTTGTCTACGTGATTCACTTAGCTTCAGGCTGCAGACATGCTCATGCACCACAGTTAGTAAATACACATACTGAAAATTGCTCCTAAATAATGCATGTGTCGCATTGCAACCATGAGTGACTAGATCTGGGCAAAACAACCATGACAGCGCAACAATCAGGCAAAGCTCAAGTGTTTTGGAGCATCACTACAAAGCTGAAGCAAGAGCCCCAGCTGAAATTTAAGGGATCCAGAGCTCAGGAAAGAGTTTCAGGTGAAAATTCTAAAGACTTCAGGGAGTGGCCTTGCAAGACAACAAAGGTTTTGCTTTTTGAGTTCTCTGCTAGTTTCACTGTGCATGTCATGTTTGAACTCCGTGGTGCAAGCCCTGCTGAACTGGGAACTATAGAAAAGCCCAAGAAACAAAATACAAGAGAGCAAATCCCCTGTAAACCCAAACTGCTGAGTCTTAGAGTGCTCTCTGGTGACATATTGTTCCAAATAAGACCTTGGTGTAAAGCGACCTTCATATTTCAAATCAAACTTTATTTCGAAAGTCACTGACTGGGGGCAGGGGGCATGTGCCCCCTCTCCCAGCTAAGGTGGCAGTCACCCATGAATCAAAGGAAGGTTTGAACTACAAGGCCACTGACACGTACATTCAATGGCACAATGAAATCCAGTCCCCACAAGTGTGCTTCCTGCCCTGCTATGTGTGCATAGTAGGACATGATTTTGGGATTGGGGATAATGATCCCAGGCTCCGCCTGCACTGGCAAGTTGGAAGCTGCATGCTCAAAAAACATAACCCCCCCAAAAAACAAAACACACCCCCCTGGCTGATTATTAGCAGCAAAAGGTCAACTGTGGACAACCCCAGTGCAGTCCCTGCCAGCCAATGATCAGCTGATTGCTGACAGAATCAAGACTACACCAGGGCTCAAACCAGCCCAATCAGCTGATTGTCAGCCAGTAGGGACTGCACCAAGCCCAATTCAAGTCCTGCTACAGTCCCAGAACCAGCTGATGATCTTCCAATTGTTGGACAGTGGCCATCTACAAATTCATCAAAGGGGGGCAGCAAGGAATAGGAGATGCTCTGTTTACCAGGGCACCCCTTGGAGCAACTAGGAACAACGGCCACAAACGGATGAAGAGCAGATTTAGACTAGACATCAGGAAGAACTTCTTTACGGTAAGGGTTGCCAGAACCTGGACTGGGCTAAGTGAGGTAGTGCTTTCCCCTACCTTGGGGGTCTTTAAGAGGAGGCGAGACATGCATCTGGCTAGGGTCATCTAACCCCAGTGCTCTTTCTTGCCCAGGGTAGGGGGTCAGACTCAATCTGCTGAGGTCCCTTCTGACCCAGACAACATCTATGAAACATCTATGACCCACCAGGACCAGTTGGTGCAATCTGCCTTGCTATGCATTTCATTTAAGGCTCAATGAATCCCAGCCACAAAATTATTGCACATTTTGTGTAATAATTTTGTGGCCTGTTTCCTGTTTTATTGTGCCATATTGCCTGAACCTGTGGCTGGATTATGCTTTAAAATTAAATTAGATTAACTTGTTAATCATGTCTTAAGTGTAATGTCTGCCAGGGGCCTAAGATTCAGATCCAGACACTTGAACAACTAAAAGCTCATAGCCCTTGGATTCAAGCTTGGTCCAGCACATTATAGCCAGTAAGGAGCCATTCACAATGGGTTTATCTAGTTGAGATCTGGAATGCTCCAAATCTCCAGATTCTTAGATCACAGTTCAAATGCAAGGCCACCTCAAAGTAAAGAAAACAGCCCCCCAGTTCAGAGATTTACCAGGAAATCAGGTTGCTAAGAAAACTTCCTAACCCCTTGCACACACTGAAGCATGAGGAAGGTAGGTTGGTGATGTTGTCTGTGAGCTTGCTGTTCCCAAGGCCCTGCTTTATACACAGATGGACCCATCTCTGCCACATATCCATTCTCACAGCTCTGTGCTCAGAGGGCACTGAGGCTCAAATACAAGACTTGATACACAAAGGGCCAGACCATGCAGTCTGTTGTGTAGTTAATACCATATTTACTCAGTTCTAAGATGAGGTTCGTTTCCTCCCCCCCACATTTAACATGGTGTGAGCCCCTTGTCTTAAAATCAGGTATGAGGGCAGGGGGGGCAGACAGCTGCTGGGGTTCAGGTTCCAGGTCCTACCTGGGGTTGAGGCCATAAGCATAGCTGTTGCCTGCATCCCCTCCCTGCCACCTCTGCACCCCACCTTCTCCCCATCTCCCCCACCTGCCCCTCTCCCTTCACCCCTTACCTTCAAGGCTCCATGCCAACATGCTCTGTGCTTGCTGCAGCCAGAGGCACTGAGCACAGTCCCTGCTGCAGAGCCAGGCTGTGATGCACAGCCCTGAGCTGGGGACGTGCTCTGTGTCCCAGGGTAGAATAAGAATGGAGCCCAGCAGCATGAAGCAAGGAGTGGGAGGTGGGGAGGAGGGCAAGAGCAGAAGCTTGGAGGGGGGAGAGAAAGGGGGAGAGCAGAGGTGGCAGGAAACAGGAAGGGGGCAGACTGCTTAACTTTTCTGTACCACCTGTCTCCTTACTACCCACCCCCTGCAGCAGTGGGAAGGATGAATTAAAGACAACTCTCCAATAATTAGATTCTATACGTGGAAAATTATGAACAAATGTATTAAACATTTCATGTGTAAAATCTAAGTATCAGAGGGTCATCTTTAATTCAAGGTCATCTTAGATTTGGGTCTATACAGTAGTAACTATGAATCATAGAAAGTGAGGGTTGGAAGGGACCTCAGGAGGTCATCTAGTCCAACCCCCTGCTCAAAGCAGGACCAGCCCCAACTAGATCATCCCAGCCAGCGCTTTGTTAAGATAGGCCTTAAAAACTTGTTCCAGTGCTTCATCACTCTCCTAGTGTGAAAATTTCTCTTAATATGCAACCTAAATTTCCCTTGCTGCAACTTGAGACTGTTGCTCCTTGTTCAGTCTAGCTCATAGGTGACACATAGGGGGGCACATGCCCACCCCAAAATTGGCCACTGCCGGCTTCTGTGGGCGATCACTGCTCACCACCTGCCCCCATCTTGCCACCGACATGGCTGCAGCGGCATCTGTGGGCAGTCACTGCTCGCCACCTCCCCCCGTTGGAGGCTGTGGGCGGTCCCCACTCACTGTCATGATGCCCCAGTCTCCGGAGGCACCAGTCATTTATAGTCTAGCTCCATCCTCTTTGGAGCCATCCTTCAGGTAGTTAAAGGCTGCTATCAAATCCCCATGCAGTCTTCTCTTCTGAAGACTTCTCTTGATTTGTCTAGGTTTGGGCTCAGGAGTCAAGAGGGGTGTAAGCACTTGCAAGAGCACAAAAACAACATTCCTGCATGAGATGCATGCAAAAATACATTGCTTAGAAATTATCATTTTTTTTGGTTACTTGTTTTAGTCCTGAGGCAGTCACCATGCACCAGGGATCCAGGTGCATGGGCTAGGGACACACATTCAAAAAGCTGGAGCCTAAACTGATTCAGCCTTTGCAGGTTAGTCTAACCTGCCTAGGCTGAACCGGTTTGTAAAAGGACAAACATGCTCTCTGGACTGAGGTAATGAGGGCACATGCCTGCAGTTGCTCAGGCCAGGTGCAGGGGGCACTAGAGCCGGCCCTTGCATGCAGAGAAGCTGTGCTGGTAGGCATGGTCCACCCAGGCTGAAATGGCCAGAGAGGGGTTTAATTCCCCCTCCCTGTGCCACCAGCAGGGACCCGAGCTGGGTCTCCCTGCTGCAGCAGCGAGG
This sequence comes from Gavialis gangeticus, assembly GCF_001723915.1. Classification (NCBI taxonomy): domain Eukaryota; kingdom Metazoa; phylum Chordata; order Crocodylia; family Gavialidae; genus Gavialis; species Gavialis gangeticus. Next base: position 143,851,748 of record NW_017729025.1, read on the forward strand.
GGGGAGTGCAGGGAGGCACCACGGGCCCTGAGGCAGAGGTGGGGCAGGGAGCAGAGTTAGTTTCCCCTCCACTCCACTGAGGCAGAGGTGGCTCCTTGCCTGGAATAGGCCCCTGGCTGTCCCCTCCGCCAAAGGCCGGAGGAATAACCCTGGCTGTGCCCTCTCCCCACCACTGCAGTGGGAGAGGCAGAGCCCTTACTGGGGGCAGCAGCCCATCACACTGTGGAGGAGAGCAAGCCCCTTTCAGGCAAGGGGCTGCACTGCAGACATGGGCTGCATGTGGCAGCACTGGGGTCTGGGGCCAGAGCCCTACAAGCCCCCACAATGCCGCCACGCTCCACAGCCGCTCTGCCGGGCCCACAGCACAGCTCCTGCCAAGAAGGTGTGACGGGCTCCTGCTCGTCAGGCACTCACTGCTCGTCACTCCAGCCATTGGGTGGGGGCAGGGTCAGCCCCCATCCCTGTTGAACCAGCATTGGTTTATATGCTTTGAGCTAATTTGCATTTGTTCTGATAATTGTTAGTTTTAATTAGGCCTTATTATCATGTAATACAAGGCTAAGATTCCATTCTAAACTTTTGGGTTGTTTGGCATAGTAGTCATTTTATGTTATATTATGATGTAATGATTTTAAGCTGTTATTAAGCATCAACCTTTATATTTTGTTATTATACCTTATATCTCATATCTTTTTGTATTTGTTTTTTATTGGGATGTATGGATGAATGAATGTAGAGTGATTGGTAAAAGTAGTCAGCTGTGAGTACATGTCAGTAAACAATTTATCAAAGGGTGGATCATGCTGAAGCAGGCGGAAGAATCAATCTGTACCATGTAAAGAAGAAAAGTAGGAGAGACACGATTAAAAAATAAGGCCTGCATAACCCCCCAGGGCTAAGAGGCTCCCCTTTGTGATGGACATTGCCTACAGGGATGATAATGAAGGAATGCAGTAAATAGTGATTAAGGAACAACATTTCAGACAGTGATGCATAGGCCTCATGCTAGGATGGAAAAAATGGTGAAGTTTTGAACAAAGACTAAATTCCTATAAAGGAGGAGACCTGATAGCAAGGTGGGACACGCCCTGCAGCTTCACTGGAACACAGACAGGTCTGTATGCCATGTTCCTAACCTCTTGTGCTTACTAGGTTGGCCATCTGAGTGTAGCATTGACCAACTGACTTTGGTAACTATAACATCTGCAGAGTGATTGCGAGTATATATGAGAGCTCTTTTGAATATTATAATCAATAAACACAGCATCTTGCCTTATCCCCCTCATAAGGCCTTGCTCATCATTTGAGCTAACTGGTAATTTGTGCAACACCCCTCGTTTTGTGCCGAGGCAAGACACTGAGGGGGCTTATTCAGCTTCCCATTATTCCCCCACAAACTTCAGCTGCGGCCCAGCTGGGCATACCCCACAGCCAACTTACTTCAGTGCTATTTAGTTGTGCGGTGCATTTTGCTATGAAAGCCATGTGCTTCCAGAGGTTAGGGGGGCATGGTGAGCTCCTGCAAGCAGCCATGGTGGTATTGGTGGCAGGGGGGTGGCGAGCACTTGCCAGCAGTCAGTGACCACCTGAAGATGCCACCGGCAGTGCTTTTTGCAGGGAGTGCACCATTAAGCTCAGGGTGCATGTGCACCCCCTATGCATAACCAATGCATTTCACCATGTGGAGATAGCAAAAACAGGCACCAATTTAAGAAGCTTAAATTGACACCAATGAGTGGTTTTAATGCTTGTCACTTTAATGACTGGAGTACAAGCAATGGGCATTTTTCATGTTTTGGAAATCTTTTTTAAACTGGCCCTTGCTTTTCACACAGTTCGTTCCCCCCTTGGCCATCTTCGAATATTTGGCTTCTCTCAACATAGCATACCACTGCATCTGTGAAATGGAGCACATATAATCTGATTAACCATGAGGAATCACAGAGTGCTGCACTTGCACAAACACAGGGCTCTTCAGTCTCACATCAACTCTGGTATATTCAATTAATGTGTAAAAAGCTAAATGCTCTAAAGCAGCCCTGAATAGCAAGCTCTCTAGTAGTGCTTGTACACTCTTGCACCTTTGGTATAGATGAGAGAAAAAGCATTCAATCTAACAAGCTGAAATTTATTCTTAACACTTGGTCAGTCAGAAACACTGATAATCCATCTGCAGATTAACATGAATCTATTACTCCATTATAAATAGTGAACACTTATCTTTTACTATTGTCCATCCTTCTAGCAACCCACAAATTCAGTTCCAAGCAATACTCCTTGCTTGGCGTATTTTCCTAAAGGTAGCAAATTGATCTCTTTATTCAGTACAGAAACTATTCCTATCTGTAGGAATACAGATGGCCCTGGGTACCCCTTTATTTGGTAGCCTCCTGCATTTGCTGCTGCAGCCCTGTTATCAGCTATAAATTGTATACAAGTTTCAAGTGAGTAGCACAGAGCTATCCATCTGCAAGAGGCCCTTTTCCTGACCTTCCAAGGGGCTATTTTTGGCTTCTCCTATATGCCCAAGATCTCTTAGAGAGGTCACACGCTGAATTAACTGACCTTGGGCAACCTTTGCTCAAGGCACCAGAAATGCACCAAAATATTTTTGTTTATATTACTTTAATCCCCCCTTCACTGTGCACCCTGTTAACCCCCAAGTACTCCAGACACTGAAGCAGCCCGAGCAAATATTTTAGAAAGGTAGAATTTACACAGGAAGCAGGACTGAGATTGTTAAAAGGCTGAATATTCTGAACAAAATTTAAACAGATAGCAAATAGCTGATTGCCTCAGGCTACCCAATGGCTGCAGCACAGATGAAACAAACAGTAGTAAGGACAGAGAGTCCCATCCATTAGGTGCCAAGCTCTTTTGGGATGGGATTACACACCCTCTACTTTCCTTGCTGTATATAGGATCAAGCTGAGACACTAACAACATTTAACCTTAACAGGAAAATAAGAGTTTATGCTTTTGGTTTATTCTCCTCATTGCAATCTCTCAATTTGTGTACCAGTTGTTGGAAACAATACAAGACTTGGGAGTGCCATGGCAGTCAAATGCATATGGACCCAGTCCCAGAATAAAATAATTAGCAATAACAAATATACCCTTTGCACTACTCCCCATCTATGTAAATAAAACTTTCTGGTGGTCACAAATGGGCTTTGTTTGACCAATGGCAAGACAGAGTCTGGAATCAATATCCTGCGGCTATGCTCTGCCCCAATTTGTAAATGTTCAAGGCCAGGGACTAAGAGGGAGAAATCAGATCAGTGGATCCCAGCTGTCGCTGTTGTTGGTTGGGAGGAAAGTGGTTTGTCAGACAACCATGAGCTAAAGCATACAACGGCTTTAGATTAATATCTCCACCTAGAAAAAATGCTCTGAGTTACTGAGAATCCACAGCATTAAGCAAGTTGTTTGTGGCACTGTTTCTGACCTAAGAGTATCACATAATAAAGCTCTCTCAAAGAGATGCAATAAATCATATGCACCAGACCACACAACAGACCCCCAAAACAAGGGAAATGAAGAAAAGATGAAGCTCAAAAACACAAATGAGTGAAACGCATCCCTTGCGTGCACACAAGACGCAGCCTCCAGAAGACCAGACCATGTGTGAAGTCAGCACCTTCAGTCAGTCAGGATGTTGCCAAATCCTCTTAAACCATACCAATATCTTTTTTAAAAAGGTATCTGTATTCTTGACAATTGCCATGCAATGTCTGACACTGCAAGCACCAACCAGCTGCTTAGTACTCATGCAAACTGTGCAGCTGTAAAGCTATGAGCAGACGAAAAACAATTCAAAACAAAGTTACACAGATCCTGCTGCAGCATGAGACAGTTCTCTGCATTTCTACTCAGGGTAAAGGGATGTGATAGCACTCCCTGCCTATTAGGAGCAGGAGAAACTACAGGCATATGAAAGCCTGTGAATAGGGAGACTTTTCTTTATAGAAGTCTGGAGTCAGATACTGTGTTTTTGGTGCAGTTATTCTCTTATGCAAGATTCACCAAATCTTACAAAAGAATATGGTTACTCCAGGCAAGCACTTGTGGCTTTATCTAGAATTAAACTGGACAAATATTAACAAGGAATCAGGAGTAAGCAACTACCAAGCTGAACTACTTCAAGTGCCAGTGATTCTGGATATCCCTAAGCAAGCAGCAACCTCTCCCCAGGTCACTTCCTCTTGGAAAGTGAAGATAATCACAATATTTAAATCACTTAACAGGGTCAGGTGAAGGGCAGCTAATAGTTCTGCAGTGCCTTGAAAAAAAACAATAAAAAAGATGTAGGGTACTGTGTAAAGATAACCTTTAGCAAGTTGTTTTACTTTCCTGGGTCTTGACTTCTCCAGTTCTACTCTTTGTCCTGTCTGTTTAGGCATAAGGTCCTTTGGGCAGGGACTGTCTTATTACAGCACATGCATAACAAAATGAGACCCTTATAAGAACACACCTCACTTCAGGGAGATCCTTTAGGCACTACTTTAATACACATAATGTATTATAAGTGCTACGCACTGGTAGCATGTTACAGGTTACACAAGCTAGGAGTAGGAGTGATAAACACCTGGTACCTGCTTTCCATTTCTTGCAAATTCCAGTGGTGCAGAATTAAACAGTATTTTATGTCATATTAACAGAATTAATCAGGCCTCATCCAAAGCTCTCTCCTTTAACCAATCTGGGGACTTTGTCACCCTTGTAGATGCTAGCATCATATAGTTTATAGCCACAATAAACTGGGAGCCACATAGATAGTAGTGTACTTCATCTACAGGGACTTCAAAAGCCTCTTTGTTGAGGTAGACTTAAAGCAAATCCTTAGTCCTGACCAGCTGCCAACTTGGCAGAGCCAGTTGCAGAGCCAGATCTGAACTCTGTTGTTGATGTCTAGCTTTATTATAACAACAGATAGAACCAGGTTTCCAAATCAAACCCTTTTCCCTTCCCCTACAACACATACTGGGGAGTTCATCTCCAGGCCCAGCACTCACAAGCTCACTCTGATAACTCACACCCCGCAACATCCGATTCATTTATAGCCAACATACATTCATGTGCAGCTGTTTAAAACCTTATTTCCAGTAGGCAGCAGAAAGGCAGGACACAATGAAAGTCATTTCTCATGATCCCCTCATCTGGCTGAGTTCTGCCAAAGGAATGAGGCTCTTGAAGAAACACATCAACAACCTTCCCCCATTTCTACTCCTGAAGCTTTTTCCATTAAAAAGACTTACCATGTGACTGATGTTTTATTACCTTTCCTTAGAAATACCTCAAAACAGGAGCTGTGTTTCCAAAGTATCTAAAACAATGGGGTCCTTGTCCCCTAAACACTACCACAGTACAAATAAATCAAGGTACCTTTAGGTACAGTTTGATGAAGAAACAGCAAGTTTCCTTCTCCTGGGTGTACTGATGTTGAAAATCTGGGTCTGTAGAGCCATCAGCTGCTCTGACAAATACTGCTAGCAGGGCTGAGACAGCTCAGCTGTAGGTTATTTTAAAACCCCCCAGGTGTGGCAGCGAGTTCAGGGACTGAGGCAAGAAAATCTCCTGGCTCTTTTCAACCCCCTTCCTTGGATCTCAAATTTTACAAGCATGAATTAAGCCTCAAAGCCTCTGCTTCCCTGTGAGGTAGGGAAGTATTTATTATCTCCATTTTACAGGTGGAAGAAGCTGAGGCACAAATATGTCTCAAAAGGTCATCCCAGGTGAAATGCCCCAAACTAAAGAAAAGATGACAAATGTGAAACAGAAGTTAGGGTCTACAAAGAATGCTTCCGAGCTCACAAATCACACTGGGACTGACTGCCTATGATATTATAGCTACTTCACTCCACCTTGGCCACAGAAATGGGTTCAAGGACCGTCGTGCATAAAAAGATTGCTCCGATGATACAGAGCTGCTGAAATGTTCCTCCACTGACCCTGACCCAAACCTTTCAAATAAAGAAGGAGTGAGGCTAGAGCAACTCTGTTCAATATCTGGTCTCTGGTTCCCTGAACTTGTGCATAAGGCTGAACAACTTTGCGGTTGCTCCAACTGATGATATCCAGAGCTTGTGCTTATCCCCAGACAGCCCTGAAAAACCACAGAATGCAAGGCACCCACCACAGGGACAGACTGACTGAGAGTAAGTAACAGCATCTACATTTAAAGTGGGATTTGGTATAAATAACTCCAGAATGTTTCTGTCTTCAGATAAAGCTTTGAAGGTATATTTGAGGTGTTTTACGCTTTCAAATGAGTCCTCAATGCAAAACCTAGACTGAACACTTTTTGTTGTGCCCCTACCCTGCAGTTTGACAGTGCCAAAAGAGTGAACACTCCACCCAAAGCACCGGAGTGTGAACTTGGGGCCCTCTATAAATAGATAAACACAGCATAAGATATTTGTCAAGAGCAAGGGCATCAAACATGCTGCCTACAGCTTCAAGCTGACTCGTGGAGCTGCTCTATCTGGCCTGCTGGGCTACTGGTGGGCCACTGGGAACTGCAGGGAGTGACCTGCCACAATTCAGGGCCTTTGCCACTGTTCTCCTCTCCTCAACCCACCACTCCTAGGCCCACTGCTGCCTCCAGTAGTGCCCAGGTCCCTCACTACCTCTGGACCCCTCATCACCTCCAGAACCTTTTCACAGCAGCTGCTCCTGTACCCCAGACTGGATCCAGCCTGTGAGGAGCCCTCCAGGCTGGATCTAGCCTGGGACCCTAGGTGATTTTGACATCCCCTGGTCTAGGGGATGTTAGTCAATAGTTAGCTATTTTTCCTACCGCCTGCTTGTGCATCCAAGTTCTTCCTTTAAGGTGGGCAGCATAGAAAGCTCCATTGCTGAGTCTATGGCTATTTACATTGCCTGGATCTAACTCTGGACTCAGCCTTGTTCTATAGGCACACAGACTGACAGCTTTTCAGGAAGATACAATTTATAAGCACTGAGGTTTCCCAGTAAGTTCATACAGGTTAATTTAATACAATCTGTACTCCAGTTGCCTAGGAGGTGGACAGTTTTGCTATCCTCTGATGGGAACAAATACGCAACCTGGTATAGTCCGATTATGTGCACTAACTAAGCCTCTCTAAATATACTTCAATAAAGAGAATATTTTTATCAGATACAGATAACAGTTGTGAATCAGTTATATATTAAGTCAGGGTAGTCCATCTTGTTTTGATTTTTTTCACTGTGAATAGCCCTTCCAAACTGCAGTGAAGTTTCCAGTATTACGGCAAATGGGCATCCTCAATTATTATCTTCTCTCTTACACAATTATTTCTAGATATTTAGTTATTGCTTCTCCTGGCCCAAATGTAGGGAGCAAATATTATTGCCACAGAATATACTATGCCACAAACAGCCTACATCAGCTCTTAAACTCCACTCTGTAGGGGTCCTTACAGAGCTTCCTACTACAGTTATCTGGCAGGCAGAATTGACAGCTGCTGGATGAGATTAAGGATATTATAATAAGGGCAAGGGGCTGCTCTACTCCAAGTGGGCACAGGGAAGCACAGACAGTACATCTGACCTTTTGCAGCTGAACTTGCATGTACTGATGGATTGGTGACTAGCTCTGGCAAGGATCTGAAGTACTTCTCTAGTATCACTGCCGCTCTTTACTGTAATATATGGAAAGTCTCCACTTACTGAAGGCTCATCATACCAGTGGCCTCTCTAGTTAGTTACCAGCTAGTGCAAATATTCAGAACTTCTTCTCCTAGGTTCGGACTAAGAGGTCAAGGCAGGTTTTCTAGATTATTCTCCCACTGAAAGCCAATGAAAGTCAAGGGCTAAACTCTTAGGCTTCTTTGAAAATTCTAGCCAAAATGACACAATCAGTACTGTACAGTGTGTTATGTGCTCTTTAGATGTCTGCAATAGTGCCACTTTTGGGAGAACTATAGGCTAACAAAATTATTCTTATTCGACTTCAACAGACTTCCATGCATTTGACTGACTTACCATGGTAAATAGTTTTTGCAACTTCCTCTCTCTTTACTTGATCTTGTGTAATAAAACATATCATGTCTGAGTCAGATGGAGTTACAAAGATCTACTACGGTTGCTGCTTATTATTAGACAGTAATGTCTGAAGCCCTAACACTGTATTTTCGTTTTGCACTGTCATTAGGATAGGCTGTGGTTAGCTGATGCAATTTTCACTTCTGGCAGTTTCCATGTATTCTGAAATCTTTCAAAGTATAAAAATAAATGCCTAAAAAATGTACATGTCATTTAAATGGTGATTTTTATACACAATTGTCAATTTCTTAAAATCCCATATCTTCTCGGCAAGCTTTAAAAACCTAACCTGACGTGGTTTAATTGAGCCTGACAGCCTTTGTATGTGGGTACCAATTATTTTTGTTTCCTCTTTTACATATTTAAATTTTTAAAACTTTATAGTAAATTGATTTTCTTTTTCTCAGAAAGCTCTGCATGTTATCAAGTATGACAGTGACGGACTATTTGCTTACTATAAAATAAAACTGCACATCTAGCAATGGTTTCCTAAATCACAACTGTACTTATTTCAGATTTAACACACCAGCGGGCTGAACAAAGCCCTAAAGTTCTGTCAGTTTTCTAATAAGATGAAATTATTTCATTTTTCCATATGTTTAAAAATATCAACTATTCTAATTCTTCAGACTTCCTTATTTCTTGCTTTAAGCAGCAAAATGACAGTGGGCATATCTACATGTGCACTTATTGTGCAGTAGACTAATTTGCTGCACAGTAAAGCATCACCATCTATACTTGCACAGCAATTAGATCGGTGCAAACTAATTTACTATGCTGTCAGATAGTCCTGACAGACACAGGTACTATCCAATGGCAGAGTAAATTACTGCGCTTAAACACGTGTAGATGGTGGCATCCGTAGTAATTTACTCTGGCTCAAATTGCTCCAGAGTTTATTCACTCACATTAATTGCACGTGTAGGCACACCCAACATGGCATATATCCCAGCCCTTTTTATTTGATTTCACTCTCTCCATTTTAAGGTCCAGTCTTCCCTGGCTAATGTATCATTAAAACACTTTTCAGTGGTTCTAAGGGAAAATCTGACCTTCTTGATGATAATACCTAGCAATTTTATAATCTTTTGCATATTTTATGCACTTTACCATTAGAATAGAACAGAAGAGATGTCACACTGGGTCACACCACAAATCCATCTCTCCTAGCAGAGGCAACCCAAGCAGGGTGCAGGGCATGGGGCAAATCAGACTGTGCGGGGCCCTGCCCCCAGACGCAAGGAAACCAGTGGCAGATTCAGTGGTGGGGTGGGGCAGGCCGAGTAGATGGAGGTGCTGGATTTAGCATCTGGGGGGAGGGTGCCGAGTGGCTGGCTGTGAAGCCAGCAGCAGAACGGAGTTGCCACAGCCACTCTGCCCAGCTCCACGGGACCCCCCAAAGTGCAGGGCCCACAGCAGTTGCCCCGATTTGCCCCCTCCCCACAAAGGATGGCCCTGTCTCCCAGTGGCAAAGAATGGATCCTAAGGGGAAGACTACTGAAGCTGATTTGTTCTCTACCCTTCTTTTCTTACACCATTCAGCATTTAGAGACAGGGCGAACATCTACACATGTCCATGACTGTACAGTTTGTACTGCATGGTCATTTACTACTTGCTATGTGCTAAATCAAGTACTAAATGACTGTGCAGTACCCATTGTGCAGTCCTGGTGGCACATGGAGTGTTTTTGACCCTACCGCGGAGTAGCAATGAGTAGCTTATTGTTACTGAGCGGTATTGGCAGCCTCATGGTTAGTGCTTGCCAATGCTAACCATACCTCACCATAGTGACGAGATACATCACCATAACTCATTGCTATAGCAACATGGCATCTCATGTAGATGTCTCCACTAAGTCCTAATTTTGAGGCTGCATTCCCAAGTGTAACATTTAATTCCCACTGATGGACCTATAGTGCACGACTGACAAATTCCCTTGTGAACCTGATTAAATTATCAGCCTCCACAGCAACCTGTGGCAAGGAATTCCACAAGTTAATTACACACTGTCTGAAAAAGAGCTTTCTTTTGTTGGTTTTAAACCTGCCTCCTAATACTTTCATTGTATGTCCCTTAGTTCTAGTACTGTGAGAAATGTTAATATTCAATTCCAATTTTTATGAATCTTTGCAATACCACTGTGGGACCAGTAGTTGAGAATGGGCACATCTACATGAGTAGCCCAATACTACTGCGCAGTAGTGTCACACGGCAAAAACCGTGATGCAACGCTACTGTGCAGTACCATCACAAAAAAGGCAGTGCCCAGCACTACTGTGCAGTAAATCAGGTTACTGTGCATTTATTTAGTACTTGTTTATACATCTACTAAATAAATACGCAGTAACAACTGTACAACAGCATCTCGTGAAGAAGCGGCCAATGATTCCAATTTTACGAAGGACCCAACTGAGGCAGAAAGATGAAAAGACTTGACCTGGAGCACCAGGATATCCTGATATTCCAGTCTTTCCTTCAGAACAGTACAGCTGCCTTCCATGGACAAACACTTAATAGGTTTGATTCAGTGTACTGGCTGAACAAGATCTTTGGACCAGAAAAATGCCTGATCATGCAGTGGATTCATAACCCTGTGCATGTTAGAGCTTGGTTTCTTCCCTCCTCTTGGCAGTTGTCAGCATCAGCATTACATTCTTTCAAGAACAACTTACGTATCTGACAAGCAGCATCAAGACTGAATAATACTTCATAAACCCTATGGTACAATATCAAAATGGAAATAAAACATATTAACTCTACCACAGTGCTTTCCTGAGAATGAGTGACAGATATTCTGAAGACCCTTTCTTCTACATGGCTATGAACATTATTTTTATGATAGAAGTTAACCTAGTATCAGTTTAAAAAAAATCAGCTTTTAAGGAGAATGTGGTAATTCTAACTTCTGTTACCTTCAAGGTACTAATTCACTGTCTACTGAAGTCAGTGGACAGATTTGTATTGATACCAGTGGGTGCTGGATGAAATCGCAGGAGACTAGCAATGTAAACATGTTTGTTTTTTTTTTGTGTAAATTCAACTGGTTAATTTTTATTTCAACATTTTTTTTTAAAACCTGTGAAAATGGAGCAAGAAGTCCAAGCACACTGGGGAGAGGATAAGCTGCCTGACAGAGGCTCTGATAGACTGCAAAGACTTTAATAACAATCTATGCACCGTCCCTTAATATTAAAATGGGAGGCAAGCATCTAACACAGTGGTTCTCCACGTTTTCAAACTCATGGCACCTCTCATCAGACTCTAGGTACCCCTCCATAACTTTTAAGAATTGAGTGGCACCCCATTACAAAAAAGAATGTATTTATCGTAGGGCTTATCTCCTTGCAGAAGGGGCTGGCAGTGGGGATGGGAGAGCAGCCAAGCAGGGAGAACTTGAGCCTTCCCTTCCTTATCTGCTTGTCCCCTCACAGCTAAAGCTTGAGCCTGCCTTTATCTGTTTCTCTCCTCACATTTTCCAAGTCATGTTTCAAAGGATCTGGGACACCTCTGACTGAGAATCACTGATCTAGCATAGGGCACATGAAGTATGGCAGCAGGGACTGAGAATATTGGTTGACACTCCAAGTCAGCCATTTAAAAGAAATTAAAATAGATTTCTTCTCCTACCCTGGGATGGAAAAATGAAGGAAGGCAAGACTGTCCATATGCTGGAACAGTGTCCCTGTAGCTCATCTGCACTTTTTATGGTGGTCTGGGCCTCTTGTTTGACACTCCCTGAGGCTGATAATTGGTTGTCAATCATGCCTGAAGACTCCTCTCCTCTCCTCTGGATTGTGTGGGTTGCTGCTGCTGCCATTACAAATAAAAAGGGCAGGCATCTGTAGCCCTCTTTTCCCTCTTGCAACTCAAGTGAATCAAATGCAAGCATAATAACAACAACAACGATGACGACAACAACATACAAAAATGGTTTTCTGTTGGAGTCTCTGGTTTGCTTCCTGATACCTAGGGGCTGTCTACACTAGTAAGTTTTTACAACATACTAGCTAACACAGTTTAAGTAACTTCAAAGCAAGTTAGACAAGCTGAATTTGGTGTGCCAAGTGACTGAAGTGAATCCTAGGGAGAGTTAAAAGTGATCGGTCTTTGCACCGAGTAATTCAAAGTAGATGCATCTGGATGTAACTGGCCCTGAGTACCTTGCTACACTGAAAATTCTCTGCTTTTATGTTGCCTGTGCTATAGGATGCATAGTATCACAAATATACATCTTTTCTCTCTTGGGAGCCTCAGCCTCACCTTGACCAGTTCACATACCCCATCGGCACTAGCATTATTTTAAAATACATTTTAAGAATACCCCTTTTATCCTAGTCTAGACATGCTTCTTATCTGATATCCTGCCTCTCTAGAAAGTACAACAGGGCACAGGGGAAAAATATTCCTTCCTGACCCCCCACTTCTGCCAAGTGAAGCATATTAAACCCTCTGGCATGAAGCTCAACAACTTCTTATCATTTTGTAGGTCTGAAGTATCTAGAGTCCAATCCAGTACAATACAGGTTTCCCTCGCTTTATGCGGGTTCTGTATGTGCGAATTCGCTTATGTGATGACCCTTTTATACCAAAAATTTGTTATATGCGAGGTAAATTCACTCTGATGCAATTGGTGGAAGCCCACAGCTAGCTGTTTTGTGCAGTGCACTGTGGGAGTGACATGAACCAAAGTGTAGTCTCCTGTGTGATCTGTGCTCCTCATTCATTGTCTGAGAGACATGTTTCTGTAGTTACCATCCCCATTATGGTAAATTTCACCACCACCCTGTGCTTGTGTACACCATCTACTGTTGGTGAGTACCAAAATTGTCTTGTAAAAGTGGTAGAAATGGGTCTGGGGGTCAGTACAGTCAATATCTTGAAACATATCCCTATTTGTTACATTGTAAAATGGGTTCCCTTTATGTGAATTAGAGTTTTGTGCTGTTTTCCAAGAACACATGTACAGCATAAAGCGAGGGAAACCTGTATGTGAAAAAGTTTAAAGTCAACAATGGGCTAGTTGGAGGCATATAAAACAGCTGAAAAGTGGATTTCTGGGATGTGCAACTGAACTCCCTGACCCATCCTTCAAAGTCATTTGCAAGGGATGCTCTGTGACCTGGAATAATGTAACGTGACAGCACTTCAGTAAGTTTCCTATATTTAAATTGCAGTGAGTTTATTCTTTGCTCAGCATCCATAAGCTCTTCCCTTTTTCCACAACTGCCACAACTACTGCAGTTCCTCTCCTTCCCCAGAACATGTCACAAGCACTATACAATCCTGAAGCAACAACAAATGGCAAAACATCTCCAGTGATGCAAATGTTGGGATCTTATCTACTCAGAAAAATCTATTTATCTCTACAGAGCAAACAAAGAATACTGACTCCACTGTCCAAATTTTACCAATAAGCAGGAAAACCTTTCTTTCTATTCTGTCATCCAAGCAGCCCCAAATATTTCTGATGTGTTTCTTACCTTTCATGTGTCTTTGAGACCGTATTATATGTAGCCATGTAACTTGGGCTGTGACTCACTTGATATCTTATAAGTGGGGCTAGGCTACCTCAACCCTGTTTGGGCAGCTTCATGTTTTGATACCAGTCTGACTTAACGTTTTTATTATTGAGCTTGGCACAATAAATTAGTGTGTTAATGAAACTTGCTAATGACACAGTAGTATACAGGAAAAATGGGATGACCTTGAGGACTTGAGTAATGGAAATAGGATACATTGAGCACTAAAATGGAAGATCATACATCTGGAACTAACAATAGGAATGTCTGCTATAAATCATGATTTTATTGATTGGATATGACTGAGGAACTCTGGGGGTACTAGCTGATCACAGGATGACTATGAGGTGCCAATGTGAAATGTCAATGTAGAAGGGAAATTAATGTATTCATTGCAGTACTTTCAGCAGAGGTAGGTAAGTATTACTGTGCTATAAAGCACTGATAAGGCCTCATTTGGAATAGTCCATAATTTTTGGTCACCCATGATGAAGAAAGATGAATTATAATTGGAATGGGTGCATAAAAAGATGATAACCAAGGGGAGAGGAAGGCTATCATAAAAGAGGAAATGAGAAGAGCTGTGCCTGTCAAAAGGAAGGCTGAAAAGGGATATGATTACTGTCTAGAAACACATGGTTAAAATTGTTTCTGGGAGGGAAACACAATATACATTTAGGCTGGAAACTAGAGGAAGGTGTCTAACCATCAGAGCAGTGATGTTCTAGAAGACTTTTAACAGTAGTGTGTGTGTGTGTATTGGGGAGATATGAGGTAGGGGGGAAGTGTGGAAAAATGTAAATACTTTTAAGATGGAGCTTGAAATTGATTGTTTGATGGTACTGCATGCATAGTAGGGCCCTGAACTTGAAAACTTGAGAGCTCCCATTCAGTCTCGTGTCCCTTTGTATAGATTAGACCCAACAGTATCCTTTTAGGCCATTTCTAGATTTAGAAGGGGTGCTTTCAAAATGTATTGACTAACACCTTTTTAATCAGCATGTTTTAACCACACTACACACAGTGTAAAGACAGTGTTTAGGGCCACCCCCTCCTCCCCCAAAAGCATACCGTACTAGTAGGCTGTGGACCAAAGGGTTAAACAACCTTTTTGTTTCCAGCGCAGATCATCCAAAGCTATTATGCTCTTGTAGGGCTTAACAGAAGGGCTTGAAAGGGTGGGGGACCCAGGATAAACCAGTCCCTTTTCTAGCATGTTAAATAAAGACAAATAACAGTTAACAAAGTCATTCTGACAAAATTCCCTCCCCATCCCACTTTTTTTTGCATCCAGGCCTTTGTGATACTGTAATCTTACTGGTTCTTCCATTTATCATTGAAAAGACTTATGCTACCTGGACAAGAGGTGGAATTCCCTTCACTGGAGATTTCTCCAGGATATCTCTCTGGGACCTTCCAAGTATCTTGTGTACTGCCTCAGCACAGGGAGATGGGCTGGATAGCCTTTTGAAGTCTCTTGTAGCCCTACATTTCTGGGATTATGAAGACTTCCATGAGTAGACAAGGCCTGAATATCATGTAAAAAAAAAAAAAAAAAAAA
>NW_017729025.1:143867001-143868510 GCF_001723915.1 Gavialis gangeticus
AAAAAAAAAAAAAAAAAAAAAAGGAGGAAAAAAAAATCCAAAATAAAAATCATGTCAAGTCTCATTCATTGGAAAGTGGCACATTTTCCCCTCTGGAAGTAGCTTTCCAAAAAGGAAATGACAGCCGGGGTGGGGGGAGGGAGGGATGAGGCTGCTAGTCTGCTGTGCCTCCATTCACCTAATTGCAAAACAGGGATGATTCATTTCACTGGCCCTGGGCAGCATCTAAAACAGTGGTTTTCAAACTTTTTAGATTCAAGGCACCCCACAGAAAACCAGCTTAGTTTTCACTTGTTTTTTCTTCACTATAGAAAAATAACAAAGCAATTATTCTGTTGCACAGAACTCAGGCTTATTCCACTGCGGGTGAGGGATCCTTCCCTACTAGAGCTCCCTTGCATCCTGTTTTGTCTTGCCTTCTTTTCTCCTTTTAATTTCACCTGGGCTGCCTCTTTGGTCAATGAGCCGCTTCCACAAATGGAAAGAAACTATACTGACAGTACCTGGATATCCCCGTCTCCCCTCCCCCCGTATAGCACTGTCTGCAATCCCTTGGCAGCGCAGTTCAGTTATACTTGGCCCCGGCAGTCCCCGTAGACTCAGATGAACCTTGTCATGCACAATTCATCTCCGTCTGTGCTTTAAGTGGGGCAGTTTCCCCCACGCTATTCACAGGCTCGCCAGCACCACTCCTTCAAACAGCGAAGGTGTTTCCCAAAGCTGCCCAGGCAGGGCTGAGGTGGCCTTTGCATAGGTTCCTGGCTAGAGGGTCTTGCCCCTCTGCTCAAGGTCAGGCTGATCCCCAAATTTAGGGCCAGGAACGAATTGTTTCATAGCAGCAGGCCGCTGGCTGCCACGGTTCCCCTGGTTTCTCTGCGGTAGGTTCGGGTGAGGCCTGTGTTGTGTGGATTTGTGGGGGGTGGGTTGGCAGAAGGCTGATCTTGCCTCAGGCAGAAGGGGTGAACTACATGCCCGCCGGAGGCCTCTTCCAGCCCTGCTTCTCTATGGCATTTTTACATGTGCATGCACTCCACCCGAGGTGAAACGAAACGGAGAAGAGTAGGAAAGCAAGCTGAAACCTGCTGCAAGGGCCAAGTCAGCCTGATCTGTGGTGCCAAGGGGTTGCTGCCGGAGGGGCCGGGGTGTGGAGGCGGGGCGGGGCGGTGTCCCAGGCCCCAGAGCAGGCTCCCGGGGGCGCCAGCCCGGCTGCTCGGTCCCGCCCCAGCCGTGCGAGCAGGCACGTCCCGCCGCGTCATCGCCCGCCCAGCATATAAGCAGCGGGCGCCACGCTGCGCGTCGCGGTACTGCAGCGGCGGAGGCACCAGCTATAGCAGCGGAGCCCATCGCGACCCGACCCGACCCGACCCGACCCGACTCGGTGAGGGGGGTGGCTTATACTCGCCGCGGCGCTGTTCCTCCTGGGGTGGGGGCGGGCTGCATAGGAGCCCCCGCGGCATGGATTTGGCGGGAAGGAGTGCTGGGGTCCGAATCCCCGTGGCCAGATGATTT
>NW_017729025.1:143868662-143883435 GCF_001723915.1 Gavialis gangeticus
CCCCCCCCCCCCCCCCCGGGCCCTGGCTTGCTCTGTGCGGGCACCCCCTCCATCCCTGCGCTGGGCTCCCGCTTCCCGGGCGGCGATTGCAGGCGGCAGCAACAGCCACCGTGTGAATCATGGGGCGGGAAAGGCAGGAGAGAGAGCCCTGTTGCTGCTCGGAGCCCAGCCGAGGAAGGAGCCAGGGCTGCTCCTGCCCCATCTCCGTTGGACTCACCGTGATCCGGTGCCAGGGAGGGGTAAGGGGGGGAATTTACTTCGGCTGAAGGCCAGGGGTGGTGGGGTGACTCATCCCAGCGTGGGGTGACATTCCCCGAGGCTGGCTCTGCTCCCAGGGGCGCCGGCCACAAGTCAGGGCAGAGAGGCCATGCAAGTCGAGCCGGATATGAGGCTGGACGGACCTTCGTGCCCTCCTTCTGCACCCCGGAGTCCGGATGCAGCCACGCAGGAGCCTGCTGGTAGCAGAGCACGGATGTAACGTGGTTGTTTGATCTCAGAGACAGAGATGCATTGATAGCCTTGAGGTTAAACTAAGGGCACTGAACAACTGTGGCTTGAGACAGTGGGGACTGGAGCCAGGACTGCCTGAGTGCTCTTGTTGCCTGGGTCTGAACTGCATTCCCCATCTTGCATACCATAAAGGAGTCAAAATGAAAGGAGGCGGCAGTAAGCGTACAGCTGACAAAAGGAAGTTCTTTTGCCCCAAGATGCTGTGGAAGCTGATGCTTTAGCCAGATTCAAAAAGGGCTAGGATACAATCTTGGAAGAAAGGGGCATCAGTAGCTATTGAGCATGGGAGTGAAGGGCACAGCCTGTGAATCAGAGCTTCTTAGACCTTAAATGCTGGGGAAAGGGGTGGGGGGAACCCTGGTCAGACCCAGTTCACCCTCACTTTCAGCATCTACTCTGCCCCCATGCAGCACAGGAGACTGGGTAAGACAGACCTAAGGTCTGACCCAGTAAAAGGAAATTTTTATGTTCTAGAGAGATGCATTTTCTAAGCTTATGATATCACTTAGTGCAGCGCTTTCAGAAGTGGTGCCCGCAGGGCATATTTAGGAACCAAAACCAGAGCTGATCAATAATGGGTGATGTCCCTGTTGTTTAGAGGCCTTTAAGATGAAAAACTTGTGGTTTATAAAGTGCTTCTACAAACCTCTGCATCTTGCAAAATGAAAACGTCCTTAAAACACCAAAATCCTGGAGCAGAACCACTTCTTAAATGGATAGGTTCAGTGTTTGACATAATCTTCCATTGCCCCTGTGTGCACATAAGAACATAGAAGAACTCATAGGTCCACCTTGACCCTTATCCTGTGTTACAGCAGCAGAGAGTAGATGCTGAAAGGAAGAGCAAATGGGACATGACCAGGGCATTTGCCACATTTCTCTCTCGCAGCCTCCAGCATTTAACGTCTAGGAAGTTCTGAATTGGAGGCTCTGCCCCTACTGCATATGCTCAATAACTCAATGCAGCTTGAATTTGGTAGCCTTGTAAATATTAGCTAGTCCATAACCCTTTGCTTGGGGGGAATAGTATTCCTAAGAATCCCTATTTAACAACTGATTAGATGCTTCTGGCTTGATGCATCATTTTCCTCTCAGAGTAAGCCTTAAAGAAGGTATGGACTTAGATTCTTTTATTACTTATATTACAGTCTTATCATACTGATCACCAAAGTATCAGAATGCCTTCTTCAGAAGAGAAGTAATAGATATCCATTAATTATATTTATTTACAGTGTCAAAGCCTCAAATTGTAGACTCTGCCTACCAGGAAATAAATAAGATTACCAGCTTCCCTGTTAATTAGTATCCCAGTGGGGGCCCTCTGTGCTTGGCACTACACACACACACAAAATAGTCCCAGCCCCAGAGAATTTGCACTGAAGTAGTTATTTCATGCCAAAACTGAAGTGACTCACAAGCTTTGTGTATGAGACGTATCTAATAAAATGTTTCCACTGATGGAGTGCACTCTAATTAAATAAAAGCAATTTCCTGGTATTTCACTAAGCAGAACCCATGAACTAGGAAGAACCCTTGCCACACATTCTGGTACATACTTACTTGCTACTATAGTGGCACACCTACAAGCAGATACTGAGGAGGGATAGTGTTGGCCTTCAGATAGTTGGCAAGTACCAACTGGATGCAGACTGGCTACTATGAGAGCACTCTGTCCTCTCCACCCCTTTCTGTAGAAGCAAATGGGAACCTGGAGATCTGATGGGATCTGAATATAGGGAAAACACTGAGATGGCAACTGGGATGGATGTGAAGTACTTCCACTCTTGCATCTTGCTCAACAATGGCAAGTTTATGCTAGCTCAGAGAGATGAAGCACTTTGATCATGCATTGAAACTGCTGTCATACCAATTAAGTGTTCCCTGATTCCTAGAAGATAAGACTGTCCTTCCTGCTTTTCCTTAATCTGCTGAAGCACAGCTGCACACAAGTTTTGTTAGGCCAGCCACATCTCCCAGTGCTGACCCAGAGAGAGATGCTGGAGAGGGGTGACTTTCCATGCTTGCTTTTCTTAAGAATGGCTACTAATAAGTGATTTCATTGACAAACTTCACAGAAGCAGCTCCTGAGGCTGCGACACCTTTCATCTAGAACAGCTAGGGTAAAAATGTTCAAGAGTGCATAAATGACTACAAGTATTTTCAAAAATTTTACTCTAGATGTTACTAAACTCAGAGAAATCTGAGTTTGTGTCCTGTCCGTGGCAGACTCAATACCTTGTTGCCAGCCCCTTCAAATGCATCCTTCACTCCCCACCCCCCTTTTATTTTATTTATTTATTTATTTTTAGTGTATTGGAAAAGAACTTCAACATTTTTTAAAAGAGGGAACTATAGTAGCACTTTTAGGCACCTTTTGTGGTGTGGTTTTGTTTTCATAATGTTTGTCAGGGGAGGAAGGGAGACCTCTCCTAGCACACACAGACTTGCAAGTTTTGAGGTCCCTCTTCCCAGTCAAGGATCTCTGTCACCTGCCTAAAATAACAGCAGTTTCTCAGATTTAATTTAAAAAAGGTAAAAATTGAGACCAGTCCCCCACAGAAAAGGGTGCCATAGTAGAATTCAATCAAAGGAACTAGTTTAAATCAAGTTACTCAATAATAGATTCTCACCAAAAGACCAACAATCTTTTTAGCAATCAAATGAGGAACTCAGAAGACACATTTTGTCATGCATTTGACTACTGGGTATTTGACTGAAGAATGACAACTGCTCAAGCGACATTATTTATTTATTTTAATCTATCCTAGTAAGTTATACCTCATTATCAGACCTCAGTCTCCTCTGGGGTATATATCCGGACCACTTTATCAGTGCCTGTTTTCCAATCACAGCTAATGCTTTGAGTCATCTTCTTATGCAGGCAATATCACCAGGTTATTCATATGAACATTGCCTGCTTTCTTGCCAGCCCCAGCAATAGGACCCATCATAACAGGGCCCATGCTTTATGTAGACATATGTAGACATTTATAACATCCCAAATACCTGAAGAGAAGTTACACTGTGCTCTTAATATAAACTTTTCAGCTTTACACAATGTCTGTCAAGGAGCATCTGATTCACACCGTTCACAAGGAAGAGCATGGTCATGCCCACAACAAGATTACTGTTGTTGGGGTTGGTGCAGTTGGCATGGCTTGTGCAGTCAGCATCCTGATGAAGGTAAGTGGCAAACCTCAGCTCTCCCTCACTTAGGCCAAAGTCTCTGTAGTTCCTCTGGCCCTTGCCTTTATCTGGCTAGTTTATGCCTTTTGTAAACTACAGTTTTTTCCTTGTGTGCCACATGGAACACAGGTTCTGACTCATAACTCTCTTATATGTAAGCCAGCAAACAGGTAACACTATTATAAATGATTATCCAACAACATCTATTCTCATTTTTCCTCTTTCTGACTTTCACGTAATTATCCATCCTGAGTTGATTAATTAAAACAGACAAAATGTATTTAATTTAGACCTTTATACGTCTGGAAAGCTTAAGTTGAGTTATTCATTACATGTACTGGAAAGTGATTTCAGATTGGAAAATGCTTGACCCTGATTAAGGTAAATGTGCGTGTCACTAGCTGCGGTACATCACACTACTAGAAGGTAACCCTTAGCTGAAATAACTTTGGGTGATCTGAATCAGAACTGTGTTCACAGCTCTGAATTACTGTTTCATGTTAAGCATGCTGTGGTTTACACCATGCTTGCTTCGTATCACCATGAAATAGTGATTGATTGTTTATGAACAGGTAACTGTACATTTACACTCCATATTTCAATCTGTCTTGTTCAGGTGAACATGCATGAGAACACTTACCAGTATGCACATTTGACAGTTCAATCAGTTAAGTGCAGTATGGATATAAAAATACTAAGATCCAGTACTTCTTTAAATATTAGCACTTTGATTTTTTGCTCTGTAAAGTAAAAGTTCCAGTTAGGTAACTAAACAAGTAACATCTTGCTCAGCAACAGTCTCTTAACCACATTTACACTGCTGTGTTGCTGAATTAAGTGGTTTATTTGTGAACTACAGGCTGACCTTTTTAATTCTAACTCTGGCTTCCTGTAGGATTTGGCTGATGAACTGGCTCTTGTTGATGTCGTGGAGGACAAGTTGAGAGGAGAGATGCTGGATCTCCAGCATGGCAGCCTTTTTCTAAAGACGCCAAAAATAGTCTCTAGCAAAGGTTAGTAGTTGTGCTTTTTTTTTCTTCTTTTTATAAAGAAAAGCACAATATCACGTGAAGACCATCCCTTCCAATACAATTGTTCATCTAAGTGTTGTGCTTGACATTTATTTTCAGTCCCAGAACTGAGGAGCAGGTACTCATCTTATTCCTATTCTCAAGTTCCTGGCTGCCAAATTTGTATTTATAACGTGCTTAAAATTTGCCTAGCCGAACACTGAATACTGGAGCTGGCCATTTGGGCTAGAACACTTCATTTTGAACTGTTTCAGCTGCCTCTGTGCTCCTGTTCGGTCATTTTGAGGTCAACTGTCATGAGTTCTGTTCCCTTCTTCCCCACATAGCCAATGCCAGTTTTAAATTTAGTGGCAAATGATGATTGATTAAGGTCAATGTTCGTGTATGCCCCAATTATTTTTCCATCCATAACTCCATCCATAGGTAGCCACTGCCAGAGAAACATGTAGCACCACTGTCCATAGTGCATCTATTAAGATGAATTTTACTTCTGATGGCAGCCCTGAAAATATGCATACTTTGTCTCTTCCAAAGAAAACTTGGGTTCCTATAAACTATAGCATTTGAAACTTTCCAGAAGGCTGTGACCCTCTTTACACTGGAACAACATCCTTGATTTTAGGATAGCCTAATGGTTAAAGTGCTAGCCTGTAATGCAAGTCTTGCTGAAGTCTTAAGTTCAGTTCCTTGATCTCATCCTTGTTCTCGGGCAAGTCTTGGTTTCCTGGGGACAAATGATACATACTTCCTTACCTCACAAATGGTAATTGTGGAGATAACCATGTTAAGATTAAGGCGTTCCAATCCCATGGTTATAGGCTCCTTGTTAAATACTGTATGCTTATGCTATAATAAACAAATGCCAATTTAAAATCTTACTTTCCACAAAAGTAATCTGATAACTCGTGAAAGTAGCTTCAAACTCACAAGATTAGCCTCTAACTTGAGGGCCTCTCTCATAGAAAAGATGGTGGGAACTCTACATGCATGATGTGAGCCACTTTTCCAGGGGGAGGGAACCAAGTTTGACATCTGGCCTTGTCTTTGCAGACTACAGTATGACTGCAAACTCCAAGCTGGTTATCATCACAGCTGGTGCTCGTCAACAGGAAGGGGAAAGTCGCCTTAACCTGGTCCAGCGCAATGTGAATATCTTCAAATTCATCATTCCCAATGTTGTCAAATACAGCCCTGACTGCAAACTGCTCATTGTCTCAAATCCAGGTCAGTCCTTTGTTTCCTTCCTCTTGCTGAACAGGAAACGTCTGCTTCAGTGGTTGGAAACTTAAAGTATACAGTTGAGTTTACTGGGCTGGGTATTCGAGGCAACACTTCCCTCCAAGTATTTCTTTCAGGTAGGAATATAGCAAAAGGATGACTCAGTTGCCTTCCTTCACCCTACCACAAGTCTTCAGTTCCTTGTTTTAGAACAGAAGGAAATGCCATTCTTTACAGCTTGACTTTGCCCTTAATCGCATCTGTAAAAATCAGTTATTTATGTAGTACTGATTACTATTAAGATTCAAAATGTCAGCTTTCCTTACACACCGAGTACTGCTTTTACACAGCCTTGGTTCTGGAGCTAAAACAGGTAGTTTTGGATCTTCCCAGTAAATCTAGTAGGCTATTAGCACAACAGTTACTTCAGTCAGCATAATCTAGTAAAGAGTTTCCCTTCAGCAGATAGGACCCTTATGTGAGTCAGTTTGTATATCCTTTGATCTATCAAGGAGTTAGAATTTCTCGCTAGGTGAAGTCCTAAACAGTTGTTCTGTTAACAGTGGATATTTTGACCTACGTGGCCTGGAAGATCAGTGGCTTTCCCAAACATCGTGTTATTGGTAGTGGCTGCAACCTGGATTCTGCCCGTTTCCGCTATCTCATGGGAGAAAAACTGGGCGTCCATTCTCTGAGCTGTCACGGATGGATTGTTGGAGAGCACGGTGATTCTAGTGGTGAGTTGGAAGCTCTGTTGTCTTTTAGCTTCATATTCCTTTATAGTTGAGACTGCAGTGCATAATGTCTCAAAAAAAATTCCCAAGAAATAGATCAATGTTAACATCTTGCAAAAAGCTGCTCATTAAGACCTTAACCCAGAGGCAGTGCAAGAAAGGAAGCCTTATCTTCCTTAGCTTTTTGTATAGCATGTAGTAACACTAGATGATCTATCTTTGACTTGAGCGGGTCCTACTGGGAAAAGGTCATTCCTGTAACTCAAGTAGGCTAAATCCTGCAGACTGAATTCTACCCACAGCTCTCCAGCAGGGAATTGGAGGGGCAGGATGGAGAAGTTCCTTTTGAAGAATGCTAGCTGCCAAGATCTGTATTGGACCTGCTTTTAATGCCAGTCACCAAGTCTTTACTGGCATCTTGCTTGATTGCTTGCCTCTTAAGAGCTATATTTAGAAGTCAAAATGCAAAGTCAGGATCAGGCCAGGAAAAGTTAAGCACCTTTTCCTTTTTAAACATAAATACCTCTGAGTCGAACAGCACTGTCTGGTTCTAAAACAGACTTCAAAAGTTCTATCCTACCTGACCCTTTGTGATACTTGTCTCTGTCCATTGGTTAGAAAAACAAATCTTACCACACAAGTTTTAGCACTGAGATGTCAAATTCTGTTATGAAGAAACAGTAGCTCAGTACTTGGGGCTGCTAGTCTCAGTTGAATTGGGTTCACAAGACTTACTGCTATGCTGAAAAAGCCTTAATTTTTAATGCTAAAGGAAATTCATGCATCCAAACCATGATGGCTCTTCCATGACTGATGTCTACACTATGACTTAATTTTGGGAAGGGTAGAACAGGGACTTTGTTGGTGGGTGAGAGAATACTTTATGGTGTGAGGTAACTGCTTTGTGTATTTATCCTAGTACCTGTCTGGAGTGGGGTGAATGTTGCTGGTGTTTCCCTGAAGGCTTTGCACCCTGAGTTGGGAACTGATGCAGACAAGGAACACTGGAAGGAGATTCACAAGCAGGTGGTGGACAGGTAAATACCATAATCTTACAATAGGCAGAAGACAGGGCACTACCACCTTACAGACTAACTTGTTCAAAAAGGCATGAGCTTTTGCCTACTTCATCAGATGCTATGACCAGCTTTTGGGGAGCAGGGGTACTAAACAGAAAGGAATAAAGTAACTTTAAATATAAAGGACCAAGAAAGAGGACAGGGAGAGAGAAGGGGCACAGCAGAGAGAGGCAAAGTTAGTTTGCAATCAAACAAATTGCCTTACTATTAAATGGCACATAATCGCAGTGCTTGGTATCTACTGAATTAGTCTCTTTATACTGCTGTAACAGCATGGCAAATTCTACTAGCAGTTTTAATACTTGCTAAGCCTACCTGGAGGTTGAGTAGAGATGTAGTCTTTGATGAACAATGATTCCCTAATAAGGAAAGAAATACTATATTTCTCAGTAGCATTTAAAATTTGAGAAAACAGTGTACCAAAAATCATTTGACTCTTACTTATTGTTTTAATACTTAGAATCAGGTTTAAGTCATTTACACACTTTTTAAAAATCCCACTCAAGTGTTTGGAAGTTTCACTATCTCTGGTGCACAGTGGATTTGCTTAACCGTTTTCCTTTTAAAAACAGTAAAGCCAGTTCTTTTGCTTTGCAGCGCTTATGAGGTAATCAAGCTGAAGGGATACACATCATGGGCTATTGGTCTCTCTGTAGCAGACTTGGCTGAAACTGTTATGAAGAACCTAAGAAGGGTGCACCCAATTTCTACCATGGTTAAGGTAGGCAGCAGTTTATCAACATGAAAGCAACAGGTTTGTTTTTAAGACCTAAATATGTATTCCCGTAATGGTAACAATGCCCACAACTACATTATTCTGCAATACAGATCAAATCAAACTAATAATTAACTTGATGGTTTCTGCTGTCTCTGCCCCCTCTCCCTGGCTTACACCAGGGCTGTCCAACTTTTGGGCAGCTGGGGACCCTGGCTCCCTCCCCTGCTACATGCACAACATTCTCCTTGCCTGCAGGAAAGTGGGCAGGAACCAGAAGCCAAAGGAGGGAGGGGGAGTCTGGAGATGCCAGCAGCTGCCCTCAGAGAACTGGACAAAGCGATCACTGGGCAGGAACCTGTAGGCAGCATTTAAACCTCTCTCAGGCCACTAATTTGATGTTTGACAGCCCTGGCTTATACTTCAGTCCTGCTGTCATCATTGGCCTAGAGCAGTGAACCTGTTACTTATAAAATATATTGTAACCCAAGGCGTGTGGAACTGTGGAATCCAGTCACAATGAAAATGAAGTAATATCCTTCTTCCTTTTCAGGGCATGTATGGAATAAAAGATGATGTCTTCCTAAGTGTCCCTTGTGTGTTGGGATACCATGGCATTACAGACGTAGTGATGATGACTCTGAACAGCGAGGAGGAGGAGAAGTTAAGGAAGAGTGCAGATACACTTTGGGGAATCCAGAAGGAACTGCAGTTTTAAATGTAATGTCCTAGCACTGTTAACAGTCTAATGGGTTTAGTGAATTAATCTATGTTGCACTTTGAGTAGGTCAGCTCCTTTTATGTACTAATTAGAAACACACAGAAAGCTGAAATCTGAGCTCATATTTGAGCTGGAAGATGTATCCTAGGGTTTTTCCTGTTCACCAAAGCCCAGGTTTATAGCCAGAGGTGGATCACAACCTAGTCCTATACCGTTAAGTGATGAAAAATAAATCCAGCATTCTGTAAAGCAGCACTGCCCTGTCAAACACCTTGCCTTTTTCCCCCTCAGCTAAGAGCTTAATGTCAGTTCAGAAGAACATGCAACTTCTTACACTGTTACACAACTGCAAAGCCAAAGAATATTCTCTTGTAATCAAAAAGCATTGGCAAGCAGACTCTGACCAGTGTTCCCTGCTGACTGGTAGCTTCCCAGTTTTTCCTATTAGCAGGTATTCTCAGCAGTTTTTGTGCTTATCCTTCCTAGAGAACCTTATTTTTGTGTACAGTACCAAAGTAGCTATAAACATTTCCTAGATATGTAATAAAATAAAAACCCAGGACTTCTGTATGCAACCAAGGCAGCCTCAAATGTCCAGCTGTAGTACCAGCCTACACACCAAATAAATTACAAACTCTTACCTTTTTGTCTGTCTTTTATAATGCTTCAAACATCATACTTCTGAAAGCACATAAATGTTTGCAAATCTTAATGTTTTAAAATCCAAGCCATTCAGTACTCTATTTATCCAACACTGCCTCCAGCCACAGCTATTTAATATTAATTTAAGATATAACTCTTCTACTGGCAGCTCCAGTTAGTGGGCCCAGTAACTACTGTTCTGTTACTGGAGTTAAGGAAAACTACAGCATTAGTACTTTCAAAACATTTTTAATTAGATGTCTATATAATAACGTAGATTTAGGAGCTTAACCTCAGATATTAAGACATAAGTTTGACCTTTAGTTTAGAACGGGGCTTTTCAACCTTTTTTGGCTGGTACACCCCGGCAGCCAGTCCAGAAGCAAGGAGGCCCCCAGCCAGTCAATGAAGCACCAGCAGCAAAACCGGACCTGCCCCTGCATACCCCCTGGGGGCTTCCTAAGTACCCCCAGCAGACAACCTAATAGAAAATTAGGGCTAAAAGGAACCTCAGGAGGTCATTTAGTCCAACCCCCTACTCAAAGCAGGACCATCTCCAACTAGATCATCCCAGCTATGCACTCTGTTCTTCCTCTATTAAGATCTAATACAATCCATACTGAAAACAGGCTTTTTTCCCTTACCTGTAACAGTAATTTTCTTCAATTTCATTTTTAAGACTATATTCTAGGCTTTCTATTTTCTAGGCATTTAAAAAGACTGAGCAATATGACTAACAGCTAGCTAGATGTCAGTATAACTGTTGCTGAAATTGTAATCCCTAGATAACAGCAAGGACAGAAAACAAGCCTTTGTATCTTTAGTACCTGCTATCAGTGGTTATAATAAAACTTAAAATAGACAAGAGCATGCCAAGACTTTCCCATTCTGAAGTCAAGAAAGGGGTTTCCACATCTCAATAATATAGTAGAAAAGCATTTACCAGGTAATTAAAAACTGCACAAACCAACAAGCAAAAAAAAGAATTCAACACACAACTTCTCTAGAGGAAGAAAAAATATGCAACAAGTTTTATTCAGCATAATAAGTCCACCAACACAAAAGGTTACAGGAAATAGAAAGTGCATTAATAAAAGCTAGTCTTTACCAAAAAGAAAATATATTATTGATTCAAAATATCTTACACTTGAATGATGTAATAATTTATTCTGGGCAGCTACTGATTAAGAGGAAAAACAAGAGTGACTGCTTCATAAGGAGCCCTAGCTTCCCAGTTAAAAGTCAGAGAGGTCAGTAGAGATCGCTGAGTCCTGCAGTCTTCCTTGCTTTCTGCATTAGTGCCCTCAGCTGAAACTGCTTGCGAGACAAAAGACGCACATGCTGGAGAAAGAGAAAAGGAATTTAGGACAGTCAGCGATTGTTCAGCCTTCAATATAACCATCATGGGTGGATCCAGGATTTCATGAAGGGGGTACAGGAGTTAGCAACTGGTGCTGCAGAGGTGGCTGCATCCCAGCTCCCCCTCCCACCAGGATGGGCAGATCATGCCACAAAAACAGCAGCCACAGACCTTTTAAGGCCCAGAATCAGGTAAGAATCCTTCCACCTCTGCTCTTGGCACCCCGTCCCTTCCCCTCTGTGCTCAGTAGCACCTCCCAGTCCACTGCTGCTGCTGTCCCTGGCCTTGGAAGGGGAAGTTTCAGAATTGTTCCAGCCAGGCTACCCAAGGAGCTGGGCTCAGTTAGGGACAGCGAGTGCAGGTTTCCCCTCACTGAGCCCACGCTCAGGCTGGTGGGGAACAAGTTGTCTCTGGCTGACCCTGTGCAAGAAGCCATGAAACAGTCCCTGGCTGCTGCTCCTGCCAGGAGACCTCAAAGGTGTTTGTGATCACCCCATTCCACCCCACTCTGGACTCACCCAACAACCATATTATATCACATCCACCTCTGGAAATACATGCAGACTTTTAGAGCCAATAGCCTTGAAGCCCTTACATTCTTAATATCTAGGAAGAGATGGAGTGCATAATAACATTCTCTATAAACCGCAATACTTTAATATGCTTCATTTTGATTAGGATTATTTGTGACAAACAGTAAGTAAATTCAGTTGCACCTTATGTTATATCTTTTAAATAGGGGTGTGTAAAATGGGCTGCATTCGATTTGGATTCGACCTGAATCGGGGACAGTGATTCAATTGGTTGATTCGGATGACTGTCCCGATTCCATTCTGCCAAATCTGAAGACTGGATGCTGATTCAGAGAATCAGTGATTATGCCATAGACACAGCTTGAAATGTTTTTTCTATATACCGCAAGGTACCAGGCATGGCTCATGAATGCTGAGATGGTGGGGCAGATGGAGCGTCCCACAGGAGTGCGGCCCCTCCCTTCCTCCCCCCACCACATGCGTGGCAGCGAACATGGAAGTGGACCAGAAGTACTTCCAGTCCACTGCCAAGCATGCAGGCCCCCCCCTGCCCCAGCATCCACCCGCTCAGCGATTGGCTGCTGGGGGACCCTGGGTGGCCCCTCAGACCCAGGAGGCACCAGTTGCCAAGCCATGGAGGTGTGCGGGGGCCCTCCAGCACGCTCCCCAGCACATCCAGAAGTGCTTCTGGTCAACTTCTGGGTCTGGTACCGAGTGTGCTGGGGAACCCCTCGTGCTCCTGTGGACTCCATCTGCCCCAGCATCGCAGCATTCATAAGCCAAGCCTGGTTACCTTGAGGTATGTAGAAAAAACATTTAAAGTTGTTTCTGTGTCTGCCTTGTCAAATCTTCCCAAATCGATTCAGAGAAATTAAAGGATCTCCAGATTCAATTCAGATTCGGAGATTTGGGCACCAAATTGGGATGAATTTCTGCCAAATTGAATCAGCAACTGAAGCTTTGCACAGCCCTACTTTTAAATATCTGTGCATATTCAAATATCTGAGAGGAAAAAAGTTAACTTGAAGCTACTGGAGAGTACTAATACTAATGAAGAAAATAGTACTTGCAATTCAGCTACTTCCCCACAGCAGCCAGCTTGCTTAAGAGGCAAAGGTCAAACCACCACCTAATGTTTTGTATATGGGATGCTAAAGGTAAAATCCAAATTACAACTTTAGTCAACTATACTTATTAGAAAGAAGGACTGAAAATATTCATTTCCTGACCAACTGTCAAGTTAGAGACTGCTAAATTTTTATTCACAAAAGCTTCTGTCCTTGTACTTGAAAAATGTAAAGAGTGAATGAGAAGCTAACAACCTGAATGCTTCTGTACTTTAAGAAAGTATCAGCTGTAACAGTGGAATTATCAGGTGCACAGCATTTTTCTTATTCTGATCTTTAATTAAGCACTTAACCTCCAGTTACTTGAATCTAAGACAACCCTGAATTTAAGATGACCCCCTCCCCCCAGTAATTAGATTCTGTACATGGAAAATGTATAAATTTGTTCTCATTTTCCATGTACAGAATCTAATTACTGGAGGATTGTCTTTAATTCATTCCCTCCACCACTGTAGGGGGGGCAGATGCTATGAGGTCAGGCAACTTGTGCCCACCCTGCCCCAGGCCCTCTTTCCTCTTCCCAAGCCTCATCTTCCCCCCTTTATATATTTGCTCCATGTCAGTAGGCTCCACCCTTGTTCTAGCTTGGGGCACTGAGCATAGCCCCAACCCAACCCAAGTAACAGTTGTGGGGACTGCATACTACTGCTATAGGGTCGGGCCATGCTCAGTGCCTCAGGCTGCAGCATGGATGGAGCCTGCTGCCATGGGGCAACAGTATGGGGGATGCAGCAGACAGACAGGGAAACAGAGGCTGCATAGAAGGCAGGGGGAAGTTGGGGAAAGACGTTGTAGAGGGGGGAGGGTGGTGGACTAGAGAGGCAACAGACAAGTGTCTAACCTGCTCTTGAAAATTTCCAAGGATGGAGACTCCACAAAAGTTCCTCTAGGCAGCCTATTCCAATGCCTGACCACCCTCACAGTCAGAAAGTTCCTCCTAATCTCCAACCAAAGTTTCCTCTACAGCAGCTGGAGGTCATTTCTCCTTATGCTGTCCTTTGTAGCTAGAGAAAAGCCCATCTCCATCCTCTCTATAAATCACCTTTCAGGTATTTGAAGACTAATCAAAACCCTTCTCAGTCTTCTCTTCACCAGACTAAATAACTCTACTTCTTTCAGCCTTTTCCTCATTAGTTTTGCTTCCCAGTCCCCTAATCGTTGTTGTTGTTCTACGCTGCATCCTCTTCAGATCAGTCCACATACCTGAAGTGTAGGGCCCAACACTAAACAGTAATCCAGGTGAGGCCTCACAAGGGCTGGTTGAATAGAGCAAAAGAATCACTTTCCGTATTTCTAAGACTTCACACCTCAAACATTCAATTGGCTCTACAAGTGAACAGCCACGTCACTCACTACTTAGCCCCAGGCTACCAACTGTCCTAGATTTTTGTGACAATCTCTCTCTGCCTTTGCTTTGCCAACATTCCTAGCTCTTTCTCCCCATCTTTAACCAATTCTTCACCTCCGTTTTCTTGTGCAGGGACCAGGACTTCCCCACCATGATGCAAGACAGACTCGAGGGGAATGCCTCCAGACCTCAGGTTGGGGAGGACCAGGTCAGAGAGCTTCGGGAGGGGCTGGACGTGTTCAAATCAGCGGGTCCAGATGCTCTCCACCCCAGGGTGCTGAGGGAGCTAGCAGGGGTTATTGCAGGGCCTTTGGCACGGCTTTACAAGCGCTCATGGTGCTCGGGCCAGGTGCCAGATGATTGGAAGATAGCCAACGTGGTCCCCATCTTTAAAAAAGGGAGGAGGGAGGACCCAGGCAATTATAGGCCCGTTAGTCTTACCTCAATCCTAGGGAAACTCTTTGAGAAGATCACCAAGGAGCACATCTGCAATGGGCCGGCTTCAGGGATGATGCTCAAGGGCAACCAGTACAGTTTCATTAGGGGCAGGCCATGTCAGACCAACCCGA
>NW_017729025.1:143883895-143895350 GCF_001723915.1 Gavialis gangeticus
GCCCCCTGGCATAACAAGGAATAACGGCCACAAGTTGTTGGAAAGTAGGTTTAGATTAGACATCTGTAAGAACTACTTCACAGTTAGGGCGGCTAGGATCTGGAACCAACTTCCAAGGGAAGTGGTGCTGGCTCCTACCCTGCGGGTCTTTAAGAAGGGGCTTGATGCCTACATGGCTAGAGTCATTTGAGCCCAGTTTTTCTCCTGCCCAGGCAGGGGGGTCGGACTTGAAGATCTACATGGTCCCTTCCATACTTCTATGATTCTATTATTATGATTCTATGATCTGTTGGCATCTCCTGTAAATACCTCCAGCTTGCTCGCTTGTGAACCATTTATCTTCCTTTCTTAAGTCTCACCACTGCTGTAATGCCTACAAAATCCAAACTGGTGATCAAAATTTGTCATAGGTTATCTCTTGCCTCTTATTCTTCCCCTTCTTATTCCTTTCTGAGCATCGTACTAATATTCCAATAAAAAAAACACCCCTTACTCCCCCTACCAGCACAGAGAGTCAATAAAGCTGTGCCAATTCTTTGAGACACATACTGGTTTATATGCTATACTCCTTATCCTATCCATCTGTTTCTGTTGTTTTAGACTGTAGGACCTCAGGGCAGGAACTGTCGCTTTTGTACAGTGCTCAACACAATGAAATCCTGGCCTGGACGGAGGCCTGTGGATCTTTAATATGAATATTTACTATTAAAATGCTTAAGGAACCATGAACTACTACCTGGTTTCCTAATGCTGAGAACTAAGATGAACTTACCAGAGCCACCACACACATTTTAAGCAGTGGCAATGGATTACTACCGCTGCATATTTAATTGTGTATCCAATTGTCAAGCCATATATAATGCTCCGAATCAGACAAACTGCAATAGCCAACTGAAAAAAAAAACACCTATAAAGTGTTCTTCTTCCTCACCTTTCAAGATAAAGGTATGTTTTAATTCAAAGTACAGTGTTTGAAGCTCTGTTTGGACAGGAAAATTTTACAGAAGTGAGAAAGAGAAAGAGATGGGGTATCAGTCAGTGAAAAAAAGAACTGGAGAAGTGAATTAAATTTCATCCTTACAGTTAATTTCTCCCATATCAATATGAAGGCCCAGTAATAAGGCATGGCGGACAAGCTTGCATACTGTTGCACCTGCTCTAATGATGAAGGACTTCAGTTTAACGTGCTTCTAGTCACAGAATCTTCACTATCACTTCCATTCCTTTTAAGAACAGAAGCTCTCTTTTTTAAAGAATGCCAACCCCCCTTTTAGTTCCCATTATTAAAGTAGCAACATCAATGTCCTAAAGGCAGTCACAGAAATCAATGCCAAAAGTTAAACAAATTAAAGGTTAATTTAAATAGGTAAGTGCACACGCACATCTGCACACTTTGAGAAGCTTACCTTTAAAAAGACATCTAGATCTATCACCCCACGTCTCAGTGCTTCTCCAAGGTAAAAGATGGTGTCCTCAATAGCATTTTCCTCTGCATATAAGTTCAGGATCTGTTTGTAAAGTGGTGCTGTAGGAATGATAACTTCATCTATGTCATTATTTTCTGACTGACTTTCCATTTTCTCCAAGGCAGCACTGAGTTCCTCATCTTTCTTCTTCAGAAGTTCTATGTTCTTATCAACTTCAGCCTGGAAATATTTAAAATATTAAGAAACATTTAATAAAGTTCGTAAAATCCAGATGACCTCAAATTTTACCTTGATGCATGCCCGACTATATGAACAAATTCTAGGAACTCCATTTGATTCTCAACATTTTTGTTCATTTGTGTCAGAATTTCACTATCTGAAATGCTACCATAGATATTTGGATATTTTCCCTAATTTAAAAGGCACCTATCATTCCAGATGTCCTTTCTGTTCAGTGTGATATTAAAGGACCACTTCTGCCTCCCCATAAAGAGAGGCAATGTCAGTTATTTACTATTTTATTTTATCATCCTTGTTTGGCATTTTCTTATTTACGGTATACAATACTGCTCTTGAGATAGAAGTTGGAAAATACCCAAACTGAGTCAACCCTTGCGTACTATGAATTTGAAGTGCTTGGCTTAGGAACCGTAACAACAATCTAGCAATATAGATTTGTGAGCACAATTGTCCAGGTTTTTGAAAAAACAAACTGGAAAAAAAAATCCCTCCTGTGTTCTCA
Source organism: Gavialis gangeticus (assembly GCF_001723915.1). Taxonomy (NCBI): domain Eukaryota; kingdom Metazoa; phylum Chordata; order Crocodylia; family Gavialidae; genus Gavialis; species Gavialis gangeticus. The sequence continues at coordinate 143,886,065 of NW_017729025.1, forward strand.
TGCTAACACTCATGTGGTTCACCACAGGTAGAAAGTTCAAATCTAGCACACAGATCTCTGCTGCTAGCAGCTGTTACCCCTATGTGGACTGACATGAGAGAGGACTGGAACCTTCTGCAAGTGCATTTCACAAAAAAGTGCAGATAATGCAGAAACAGAGGGTGCCTATACACATGCTGACCTGCTCTAATTAATCGCATCTGCTAGAGTAGTTTAATCAATGTGCTGCAGAGTCTCATGTATTCAGTGTCCCAGGTTTCAAAATGGCAGCAGGGGCACTTTAAAGTTCATTGAACAAGCTTTAGTTAAAATACCCCCACTACCATTTTGAAACATGGGATGCTGAATGCATGAGACGCTGCAGTGTTTTAATTAGAGCAGCTCCTGAAAGGTGCTCTAATTAAAATGCACCCTCCAAAAAACACCCTGGAGCATGTGTATACGCACCCAGAGAGACTGTGGGATCTGGATTTTAGAGGGGAGTCTCCCCTAGTCAGCAGACTTCACTGCCCATTTCTGCCCTTGCAAGCTTGATTCCTCTTCCTCATTTCCATACCTCCTGCTCCTACCCTAATCCTGCATTTACTCCCCACCCTCCTGTCCCCTCTGGCTGACTGTGGGTGCTCTTCCATGCCACTGGGGGGACAAGTGGCCACAGGGTCCAAGTGTCTGGGCCCTCACCTGCCTCAGACCCCTTGGAGGGTCATTCCAACCCACAGATGGAAGAAGTTGCTTATCCTTGGTCTAAACAACTGATCCTCAATTGGCATAACAAAACACCCTGGGGGGTGCAGTGAGACCCTTTTAAGAGCGCCATGGGGTGCTCAAAACATTAATTGCATTAGGTGTGCAAACATTTACAAATGATTCACAAGATAAATCCCAAGATTTCAAATAGGAATCCGTAGCTTGAGAACCATTCTGACCTGTTCTGGACTTCCCAATTCCTTTGCAACAGAAGCACTGCTCAATTATTTTTCCATAACCAAAAAATGAGTAAAAGCTAAGAGCTGGCACTTTCCAAGGGATAGCTTGGGAAAGGTGCATCTCTAAAAAGGATGAAAACCACTACTCTAAACAAAGAGGAAGACAAGGTGCAGAGGCAAAACAAATGGTTTTCCAAACTGTTACATGGAATATTTATGATGAAGAGCATAGACCTTTAACGAAAGCTTTTTTTTTTTTTATGAATGAAAGAACTAGGGAAGAGCTGAAAAATTAAAATTGAGATGGATACATACTATAACTATGTATTTATAACAAGGCAGCTCAGAAAAATAAAAACCCTGCCCACATTATACATACATCATTTTATCTTGAGCAGTAAAGAGTCTTTGGAGGGAAGGGGAAGAATGTATCATTGTTTTCCTGCTGCTAAATGAAATATATTTGTAAAAGTTGGAAGTTTTCTGCATCATAATTGCATAGGCAAGTTACGGTGAGTTAACACAGCCCAGAATATTGCTGATATGCAACAAATATCCATATGTTCACTCTCAGCCCACTGTAAGGGAAAGTTAGAACGCAGTAGCCTACCTTTCCACGAAGCTGGGCTACATTATCACAGTTTAGTTTTCACAGAATCATAGGGCTGGAAGGGACCCCGAAGGATCATCAGGTCCAGCTGCCTGCATGAGCAGGAAAGACATCTGGAGTCAGACAGCCCGTCAGGTGACCGTTCAGTCTTCTCTTGAAGACCTTGAGGGTAGATGATTGCACCACCGCCTGGGGGGAGCTTGTTCCATAGTTTGGACACCCTAGTTGTAAAGAAGTTTTTCCTAATGTTCAGCCTGAAGCTATCTTCCAGGAGTTTGTGGCTGTTGTTTTTTGTTTTCCCCCAGGGTGCCCTGGTGAACAGTTGTTCACCGAGCCCATGATGTATGCCCCTGATATAGCAGTAAGCCGCGATCAGGTACCCTCTCAGCCTTCTTTTCTTTAGGCTGAAGAGTCCAAGATCACCCAGCTGTTCCTCATATGGCTTGCCATGCAAGTCCCTGATCATGTGGGTGGCCCTTCTCTGGACCCTCTCGAGCTTTAGCACATCCTTGTTGAAGTGTGGCACCCAGAACTGGATGCAATACTCCAGCTGCACCCACACCAAAGTTGAGTAAAGCAGGAGAATCACTTCTTTGGATTTACTGGAGATGCAATGATTGATACATGCCAGAGTTTTATTGGCCCTAGCAGCTACTGCATCATATTGCCAGCTCATGTTCATGCTGGGGTCTGTTGTTGCCCCCAGATCCCTTTCATTTGTAGTGCTGGTCAGGTTAGCAATGCCCAGACTGTAGGTGTGCTGGGGGGGTTCTTCCTTCCCAAATGCAGCACTTTGCATTTCTCTCTATGCTGAACCTCATCTGGTTCCGTTCTCCTCAACATGTCAGCCTGTCTAGGTCTGCCTGTATCTGCGAGTGTGTCTGCACAGCCCCATATCTTGCTGTCATCCGTTAACTTGGCCAATGGGCTTTTCACCCCCTCATCCAGGTCATTGATCAAGATATTGAACAGCACTGGGCCAAGTACCAACCCCTGGGGTGCACTGCTGCCCACCTCTCGCCAGAACACCAATCCATTCATTTGGATTCTGTGTCCTACCTCGCAACCAGTTTCACACCCACTTGACGGTCCCACAGTTGAGCCCAATATCTTCCAGTTTTCTGATCAGTACCTCGTGGGATACCAAGTCAAAGGCTTTCTGGAAGTTGAGGTATATGATGTCAACCGCTTTTCTCTCATCCAGGTGATAAGTCACGATCATAAAAAGAAATGAGGTTGGTCAGACAAGACCTGCCCGTGACAAAGCCAAGCTGGCTGTCATTCGGTATCATGCCTTCTGCAGGCTTGTCACATATAGCCTCTTTGACGAACGTTTCTAGGATTCTCCTTGCAATAGAAGTTAAGCTAATTGGCCTGTAGTTTCCTGGGTCTTCACGCTTCCCCTTCTTGAAGATGGGCACAACACCGGCCCTCTTCTAGTGCTCTCGGATTTCTCCAGAGGCCCATGATTTTTGAAAGACCTTTGCCAGGGGCTCTGCAATCCACTGTCACTTACTGGAAAGCAAGAGCAGACACATGTCAACTGCTCTGTGCAACATTCATGTCCCCTTCTACTGTGCTGTAATTTGTTTTTCCAGACCACAAATTGAATAGTGTCATTTGGATTTCCATTCACCATTCTTTCACAAATACACACACCTCAGTTTAAAAAAACGTTGGTTTTTGTTTTGAATGTGGTATGTTGACAGTCTGAATGTCTACCATGGACTGCATACATGGTTTAATAGACTAATGGAAATCTAGATGCATGGCATTGGCTGTGGTCAGAAGTTGAAATCATAAGCATTACAAACACCTTGTGATGACTCCGTAGTACAATGTAGTACTCTGTACTCCAATCAGAGGCCTTTGAATACATGTAAGCCTATGCCCCTCATAACACTATACTTTTGTAACAAATGCTTGTCTGTCTTTGGCCACTGTTCCTCCATCAACTTACCACTTCCTGATCTAGGCGAGTTACCATCTCTTCCAGTTTTTGGTGACCTTTTCTCAGGTCCTCTTCTGTCCGCTTCAAGGCATTGAGTTCAGCTTGTGCCCGATCCATTTCTTCCTTCATCCGCCATCTCAATTTATCACTGACTGCTGAAATAAGAGAAGCTCGAATGGTATCCTCACTGATGGTGCCATCTCTGCTGGGACCTACAGAATAAAATTCACAAGTACAAAATTACTCTCTTCTGGTTAAACTCTGGTATAGGACCATTTGACTGAAAGTGGTAGATTCCCATTCCTTGTTTGAAAAATACAGGATAGCATAGAAAAAAAATGCACAAACCAATACAGAAGGCTACAAGATACAAAAAGAAACACACAGGTAGGAACTGAAGTGTGCATCTATGCACTCAAATTTGCATTAATATCCACACTTTATTTCCTTTTTTTTTCTTTCTTTTTTTAAGGGGTTGCCCATCTCACCACCAGGGAACACAGATAGAATCCATAAATAATTTCATTCTGTAGCTGAAAGTTGAATATATGAAAAACCCTAGAAAAGTTAGTACAGAAATCTTACAAACATGAATCTGCTTTCAGAAACTGTTTTGAAGTTTATTAACCAATCTCCCTATTTACTAGGATTAATGAAAAGCAAACGCATACAACCCTAAACCACAATATTTTAAACTTAAGTCTAAACATGGCAGCCACTTTTCTCTCTCTGATCCTTATTTGAAACACTGAAATAGTAAGAATGAATGAGCAATAACAGAACCACCTCACAGACAACTGACAAATCAACATTGGTTTATTTTGATACTCTAAACTGTACACAGAGGAATTTAATGACACTATTACAATTCTGCAACAATGTTTTTTAAGTTTCTCATATGTTATTACACAACAAAATCTCATCTCATCCAAAATAGGTTAGCCAAGTATAACATTTTGATTATGCACAAAAATATCTCACAAATGAAGTTTCTTTCTGTATAAGCAGATTAAAAGCAATAATGCTTAGAACACTATAGCCATAAACTCAAAAAATGCTTTCTAATCTAGAGTTTCTTCTCCTGTCTTCATGCAGATTAGAACTCTCTTCACAAGTCCTTTTGATTGGCCACAGGATTTTTTTTTTTTTTTTACATGCATGTCTTATTAAACTTGTTTTAAGCTGAAATATTTCCATCAACGCTATTCAAAGCCAACAAATGTTTATAATCAGCATTTGTACATTTTTGGAACAAATTATTCAAGTCACACTAACTAACAATTAAATAGCACTGTAGTAGGAAAACTGTATTTTACCTTAAACAACAACTCAAAGAATCCACAAGTTTCAGATGGAGCCTTAGTTTGCTGTCATCCATCCTTTTTTTCCTCCTGTGATCTTTAAAATTAAAATTCTTCCTCTGAATAACAATTTTTCCCAGTTTTCAGTCAGGTCTTTTCTAAGAAGATTTACACAGAATCAACCTACTTGGACAACTGATAAAAGTCCAAAAGAGGCATTATGACACAGCTCATCCCAGTAGCTAAGGGTGATGTGATTGGTCCCTTTCCAAGTCCAGATGTTGTCGTAACTTCTGGTTCACTGAACAGAACCAATATTGTAAACTCTTGTCTGCTCCTCCTAAAGTCTCTTGGCCTAGTCTGTTCTCTTGTTCACATGGTTAGATTCTTCAAATCCACAATGTCCTCGAGGATAATGTTTCTGGTCCCAGTCTTTTCTTCCAGTCTGCATATTTTGATTTCTAAGTTCATGTTCTCTTTGCAAAACTGAGGACTTCACAATTCATTTTCTTCAGTGCTTTTTTTTTTTTTTTTTGCAGTCAACCCTCCATATTTCTTTACTTGATTTAAGCATTGAAATCTGAAGGAGGTACGTACAAGCTTCTTTACTTCAGCACTATGTTTTGAGGTACCGAGTCATTCTTTATCCTCTGGATAACATAAAACACATTTCAAAGTCCTGTACTGGTCTCAGGTTACCTTTCTTTTCCTGTTCATTTTTGTAGCTAGTCTTTTACAACACAGTCCCATATCTCATGGAATTCAAATAAACAGTTTAACATAACATTAAGGTCACTATGTTTGTTGATCCTCTCTGAACAGTCCCTCATTTTCTCTCTAAAAATATATAACTGAACATACAGAAAGAAGATGGGTAACTTCTGTAGTACCCAGGGTATCCTATGCCAATTAACACTCCAATTCTGAACACACCCACACATAGGCGCATCCCCAGATTTCACACAGGTTTGCACAGAGCTGTGTTTATTTAATTTGAATCTAATATTTTTATTTAATTTTTCAAATACCGTGAGAGCAAGCACTTGAAAAAGAAAATAACTTAACAAAGCAATAATGATTGAGATTATGTTCTTTGTGAGATTACTGACCAGTGGAAAGATTTATTGAGTCACATGTTAAGCTATTAATACTCAAAATCCAGCTACCGGAAATAGTCAGTGCTCATATTATTGTTACTGTTTCACTAGCATTGGTTAACAGGAAGCCTTTTGTCACAGAAAATTTATCTTTAGACATCCAACCCTCCTGACAGGTAATATTTATTATTAAATGCAGCACAACAGGAGACATGCTAATCAATCACCATTCAGGATACATAGGTTAATAGGTGACATGTTCCAAGTACACTAAAAACGTGTGGCAACATTACATTAAGTACTCACTCAGGGTCACACTGGACTTACTGAGCTTATTTAACAGGTTCATAATGGCAGGTTAAACTAGGTATTCAATATAAATATGGATTTATTTTTAATAAAATTAAATATCGCCATCCAGGAAAATCTAGTCTATTTTATTCCACACACGTGGATTTCTACCAACCATCTATCGCACTCTGCACATCTTTGTTTTAATCCTATGTTTGTTAGTGAAGAAACCATAATTAGATCCTGTGCATTAAGTGTAAGATGAAATTCTATTAGAAATTAAACAGGCATAACTATTTGGGGCAAATACGAATATGGCTAGCTGCAGTTTGACTGCAGTTACTCTTTAATTTGTTGGTTTTGCTTGATATAAATCATGTACAAAACATTTATACTGGCCTACAGACTAGAGTAATCATGCTCAGTAATTTCGACATTCTTTTGCCCAAAGATTGAATGATAAATAGTAAAGGGTATTTTCCTCTAATAAACTGGTAGGTGCTATGTAGAAATTTGCTTTTGATAAATGATCCACACTATGATTAAAAAAAACACAACCCACCAAGATCACTACATTGGTACAGGTAAAATCTGTAAAATTGTGTGTTTACACGGGCTAAGTACTAAAGTGTGATTAAAAAAGAACGGACAATCACAAGCATGAATTCTTTACTAGATTCTTACCTACCTTACTCATTGATTTTTAAGTACATTCACTTTTTTTTCCTGCATCACACTTGCAGAAACCAGGTATGCACATTTTAGCACAGGGTTCAACCTTTCAAACTGTTGCAGCAAGGTGCTGCATGAAATCCAGAAAACTTCCATCTCCCCCATTCTACCTTGGAGAACTCAAGTACAGTAGTCCCCCTCACTTACCTTTGGCATTTCCCCCCTCCCTTCTCTCCTTCTCTACCTTTTGTTTTCCTAATTTCCACCTATTTACACTGTCACTGACATCCTGTCACACTTTTAGCTTCTTTCATTCCTTGGATCTCTCAGAACAGCAACGATTCCTGCTTGGAAAAGGGCGATTGCACCAGAAAGCTTGCAAATAAGTGTTTTCCAACTATTCAGCTGGTCTAATAAAAGATATTACATTTGCCCAAAGAACCTTGCCTGCCTTTGTCCTTAGACCAATACAGCTACAACCAAAAACCCATCTCCCCAGAGAATTTCAGGCTGAACTCAACCGAAAAGTATTAACTGTTTATTATGGAGTAATACAGAGCTTTACTACTTATCTCATGTTTTTGGTTTACCAGTGTCATAATGGGGGAAGAAGGGAAAACAATTGCTGCCGGCAGACGTTGGTGTTCACCAAAGTTACCACTTTTTCTTTGCCTTGGGCACTCAGCTGCATCCCTATGCTGTGGTTTACACTTAAATACTTAGACCAGTGGCTCTCACCGAGGGTGCCACAGGAACCTGTTATAGTACTAGAGAAACCTTCCCACATGCCTCACTTTAAGAGGCACGTCACAGCTGATCAAGAAGTGGCTGTGGCAGAAAGGTCAGGATGCCACCTGGTATAACTGTCCTGCACACCTCTGTTTCCAGGAGGTGCATATGGGACTGGACTGAGAAAGGCTGTGGTATGAGGCAAGGCGCTTGCTTTAGGCTTATCAGATAAACCCAATTCAAGCAGGCCTGCCATTCCCAGTCTAGCTGTGCATGAGGCCCTTTTACCAGGCAGTGGCAACACCCCAGTTAAGAAGCACTGAGGTAAGACAAGGCAGCACAAAGCACTTCTCAACCAGGGTGCCATCAAATTAAAAAAATAGTTAAGGAGGGATGTCCTGACTTAAGGGTTGAGAGCCCACTGACTTAAGAGATGCAAAGTCTCAATTATAATAGCAATCTATGTACCTGAATATTTCAACCTTCATGGCTGAACTTGATGCTGAAGCTTCTATTCCAGCAACAGGAAAAAGAACAAAGGAATAACAAAGAGAGAGAAAACAACCCCAAACAAAACCCGACACACAAAACTATCCTCCCTCCCAAGCCATTTAAACAAGCATAATAGCAAATTACTGGAAACAAGTCAGATCATCATGCATGTCATACCAATGAATAAAATAAGACAAATCCCCCGATGGAAAAAAAAAAACCCCAAACACAAAAGGTAGAAAAAGGTATATTAGTCTGCATCTCGCAAGACTTAGACAGCTCTAACAACAAAAACAGCCACGTTAGCAGAGCAAAAGGAATCACAAAGATCATTTCCTTAGCTTTTTCCACCGCTATCCTCTTTGAAAAATCTCCTTTTAGATTTAATAAACAAATTCCTTTATCAACTAAGTCAAGTCACATCCTTTTCCACTTTCTCAGGCATTCTCAACTCCTAAGAGCCAGGATGACCCCAAAACTAAAATTAAGCCCCTCTTCCAATGCAACACTCAAGAAGGGAAAAAGTATTTGAAAACTGTTTATAAACCTCCCGACAAAACCCTCCCACCTAAAGTAATTTAGGGTAGTTCAAACTACCAGAGTAACACTACTATTCTTTTCTGAGGGGGGGAGGAGTCAGTATAACAAGTTATATCAGCAAAGGAGATACTGCATTAGCCAGCAATAAATATAGATTATAGTTGTATTTATTTTTTTAAAGCAAGAAAAAGGTGAAATTCCCCTAATAACATATATTGAAAATTAATATTTCCTAATTAAGGAGGCAACAAATAATTTATCGTTTAATAACTGCCCCATTGTACTTCACGTTCATCAACAGAGACTATCTGTAAGGAAAAGATAACACGGGTGCCCTGAAGAGGGCCCTCAACTCAAGAATTTATTTTCCCTTCTTATTCTCACAGAACACAAAACTGGTCTATTATTAAGTGTTTAGCTATGTCATTTGGCTGGGGGGAAGCAGGGAGAAGGGAGAAAATGTAACCTTAACCCAGCACAGCCAAGTTAGCAAAAACCCTAGTTTATATGAAAAACACTCTCTCCTCTTTCAGTATACTTCATCTGATTTGTACAAGGCCTGAGAACTTTAGACCTCAGAAGCACAGAATAAAGCCAACGTCTCTTATTTTGTTCATTTGCCTCAGGGCAAAGTGGATGAGTATGAGCTAATTTAAGTTTTGGTCTCCCCCCCCCCC
>NW_017729025.1:143895427-143898767 GCF_001723915.1 Gavialis gangeticus
CCCCCCCCCCCCCCTTTCTTTTTTTTACACAAATAGTATTTATTTTTAATTATGTTTCTGCAATTGTTGTAGTACAATTCAATTCATTCTGTGGATCAAAACAAATGCAGAAAGGAGGCATAACTGCAGGTAACAAGGACAGCTGAGCTGTGACAGACAAAGTTGATCAGTTTGGGGTGCTCTGATTAAGAGGTGACCAGGACAGCACAACTCAGCTATAATCACAGGTGGAGGAAACTTCAAGCATTCAAAAACAAACAAACAGTCTTGAGAAGCTACAGGAGACAAACCTATGCCATACTTTTAGCAACAGAGGCTTGGAAAAAGGCAGAGTGGATGTGGCCTGATCAGACTCGAGAAATTCCCAGCTACCAATTTCATTGCACCCACAGGCTACTGGGATACAGTCATTCTGAGCCTGTTCTACTTTGGCCCTCTTCTCATCTCCATGATATTACAGAGGCTAGATGCATCCTCTGAAGGAATACTTTAAACAAACCAAAATGATCCAAACAACCTGAGAGACCTCAACTAATGACGGTTTCTAATCTTCTCTTTCACAGAAGCCTCATGCTTTACCCCAAAATGTACACCACATTCTCACATAAGCCACTGTGCTTCATGCAGATCTCATTACACCATGCCCAAAAATATACCATAACATTAATGAATACAGTTCATGAGCAAATATTTTTAGTACACAAATCCTTAATTAATAGCTCACACTGAAACCTCCTAAAATTAGAGTACTGGACACTTTGCTGTCACCTGTCAGCATCTCAGACTTCATAAAGTTGTCAGGATTGGTACCCATTTTGGTTATGCAATAGGATGAAATGGTTTCTGAATACATTATAGATTTAAACTCATTCACTTTCAAGAAAATTGACTTTAACAGTATTGGGTTTTTAGGAACAACGGTTTTATCACTCGTCTGTAATATAACCTGTAACAGCACTGAAGAAAGTTTAAAATCAGAAAGTAATCCCAAAAATCAGAATGCTTTTAGGCTATGAAGTGATACTTGAAGCAAATACAATTCTGCTGCAAACCCAACATACCAAAAGTAATCAATCTGATATACGATCAAACCTAATCTCGGACAAGATCAAATCTAATTTATTTAGAGGATGAAGTTAAAAGCACTGACAATCCAGCTAAACAAGGAAGACCACGATAAGCCTGAGTGACAGATTATTCCACAGTGTTTCCTCTCTCCTCCACCAGTGCACTGTCAAGCAGCCTACAATGGCTGCCTCTGCTTTACTCATACATGAAGGGTGCATCTACACATGCAATTAATGTGACCAAACAGACTCCGAATGAATCTGAGCTGGAGTAAACTAATCCTGATGTCTCTGTCTACACATGCATTTAGGTGCAGTAATTTACTGAGGTGCAGGATAGGGCCTGTGTCTGACTGGACTATCCTACACCGGAATAAATTAATCTACTGTGCACTAATTGCGGGCATGTGTAGATGGCAGACTATAAACTTTTAGAAGAAGTCAAGATGGAGCTACTGCGTCTGAAAGCAATATGGCTCAACAATTAACTGCTCTACAAATAAAGGAAGCTATTAAGGTTTAAGCCAACAAAAGCTGGAAGATATCTATCATTGTAATATATATCTGTCATCTGGCCTAATTATGGGTGCCAGTTTTAAATAATTTAGATCTCTGTGCATGTATTAACGAAATATTTTTGTTCACATACAGCTTCCATACACAGACCTATTTTGATTTTCCTAGTTTTCTAGATATTACTATTCTAAAAACTTATTCTTTTCAGACCCTCTTTCATCAAATAAACTGGAAAATAAATTTTACTGAATTCATTTTTACTTTTGATATTTTTGGTTAGAAATATACCACAAGTATTCAAGAACTTTTAGCAGCTGATTGTTAGTGCTTGTTTGCCTTAGAAGCTCTGCACTAGGCCTCTGCTACTATACTGATACTTAAGCAAGTCATATAAACTGATGACTTCTGTTACTCTCACATTAGATGATATTTTCTGCTCCCCAGCACAGAAAGTAGCCTCTAATCCAGGTATTTGAAAACCTGAAGTTGCTTAACTGATGCAAGGATAACCATTTGTGAAAAACACCTGCAATTTTTTGCATTAACTACCTACCGAATTCTCCTAAATGAGCTAACTGTACACATTCACATCTAGGTCCACAGATTACACACCAAACTGGAATTTTAAAGTTACATCAAAACAGATTAGGAATTTTTACCAGAAGCAAAATATTTAGTTTTTAGAACTCTTGTCTACAGAGACTCACATAATCTGCACCATGAGGACCTGACAGAACTATGGCAGTACTCTGACAGGTTCAGAAAGCAGTGTAAAATAAAAATACTAGGAACATACCTTAAAAACACTGATCTTCAGGAATGCTGATCATTAACAACTTTTTCAGCGTGCAGAAATTATAACATTGCTGGATATCACTGCACTTGACCATGATGTAATGCCGTATGTTAAATATTATTTGACTAGTCAGCACAATACAGATGTTCTGGGGCTACTACCACCAATGCAGAGCTATTCAGCATCACTGAATGATCACACATGAAAACATTTTACACACCTCTTCTCCGTTTCGTACGCTAACATGCTACATTCCCCAATGTGGATCAACTAACAGACTGTTAAAAAAGGGCTGTATTGGCACTTCATGATTTAAATGAATAATTGATACACTTAATTCACTCTTTATTTCTAGCTCATGCCACTTTCATTTATTACCAGCCAATAAAGTAGTCTGCAATACTTTGCTACCTTTGCACCTATTACATGCACCAATAAAATATGCAAAATGGCACATAAGACTACAGAAATTTCTCATGGGTGAAGCAATTATGGAGAAGCAATCAGCACTCTGTATAGGAACATCATGCATCTAGGAAGAGAGAGAAGCAGTAGTCTGAAGTCAGGCAGAAGGCAGGGCAGGCTGGTACTTTAGAGACTGATTCAAAGAGGCATAAGCTTTCCTAATTCCTCAGATGCTATATCATCTGCATTTGTTAAAGCAGGCTGTCACTAACAAAAGTGTATGCCTCCCTGAACCAGTTGGTCTCTAAAGGCACTTTTAAATGTGCTCAGATGTGTTCTGGAGCAGACTCAATTAATCTAGTCAGATGAGCCAGCGAGCTGCAGCATCTTGTGTATTTATTCAGTGTACCTGCATTTCAAAATGGTATGGGGCCTTTAACTAAAGCTAGTCAAATGAGCTTTAGTTAAAGCATCCTCACCGTTATGTTGAAACACAGGACATTGAATACACAAGACGCTGCGGGTTTTTTAATTACAGCAACTTACAAGAGCCGCT
>NW_017729025.1:143898848-143899799 GCF_001723915.1 Gavialis gangeticus
CCCCCCCCCCCCCCCCCCAAATCCTTCACTCCCTACCCTGGACCACATGTACAGGTGCCCTATGGTGCTATCCTGCCCTGCCTTGTGCCTGATTTCAGACTTATACAGCTAACTACCTCACTGTATACATATATAAAGTAAAAGCAAAAAATCAAAGATTTGGTTCACTTGTTATCCAAATCCTCTCCTTCAATACTTTGGAAACTTTTGCCCAAACTCATTATGATAGTAGACCAAAAAAAAAAGAAAGAAATGAAAAAAAAAAAAAATCAGGAAGACAACTATAAATTTAAAAATTAAGAAAATATCCCAATTCAAAACTTAAAAAAATAAAGGAGAATGGAAAATTGTAGATTCCTACTCATTTCTTGCATATGAAAGGTGGCATTTTGTCAGAGCTCAAATGCAAGTTTAAAGTTTTTTAAAGAGCATGAACTCTTAGTATTTTCTCTCTCTTCCATAATTAGCCCAGCTTTAGGAAGATTTTATGGAACACAGCCATTAATCCCAGGGAGCACTCAGACACTTAACCTTTACCAGGCAGGGTCTGGTTTCAGAAGTGACCTTATAACAGCCACAGACTGAATCAGAAAGGAAATGAATGAGACAAGAGTGCACATGGCTACTTGGAAGAAACTGAAATTAAACTTACTAACCACAAAGTCAATTCAAAGGTCAGCGTAAATCAGACAATACTGTAGCTGACACATACAGCTATGTATAGCTAACAGTGCATTTTAATAGTCTGTTACCTGTAAAAGCCACAACACTGTAGTAGCAAGAAATAACTCTTTATGTAAAAAATAAACTAACTCCTTAAGGGCTTGGGACTACTTGTTTGAGCGACTACCTCTCTTTATATGTTTGGTTATGAATGGCAAAGTGTTAAAAGGAAGTTTTGGAATCGGAATTTGTGGCAGAGGTGATATCTTTTATTAGACCAACTAGATA
>NW_017729025.1:143899810-143903068 GCF_001723915.1 Gavialis gangeticus
GTGGCAGAGGTGATATCTTTTATTAGACCAACTAGATATCTGCAAAAAAATTCTTTATTTGCAAGCTTTCGGGCACAATCACCCTTCCTCAGGCACAGAAGAATGCAAAGATTGTAAAAGTGCTCCTAAGTGGAAATGAACCAGCTTAAAATAAAATTTGAATTTAGTATTACACAGACCAGAGGTTGTCAACCAGGGGTACAAGTACCCCTGGGGGTACTTGGGAAAGCGCTAGGGGGTATGTGCAGGTGGGCAGGGATGAAGCACTGCCACCCACTACTCCATGCCATTGCCTCCTAGGAGCAGAGCCAGGGGCGGGGGCGAGGGCAGCGGTGCCCCCCTGTGATCTGCGCAGGTGCCGCCTGGATGCTGGAGGGAGGAAGGAGCTCACATATGGTGATGGCCAACACCACCAGCCACCCCATGCTGTGCTGCTCCACGTGTGGCTGCTGCCACCCCCCCGCCCCCAATCCGGTTGCATGTTACCCCTTCTCCCCAGCTCCATTTCTGACTGCCGGAGGTACGCTTATTAAAAAAGTTTGAAAACCCCTGACAGCCTCTTGAAAGCTCAGATCAAGTGTAATCTATTAAAATAATTTAAATAAAATATGTTGAGTCAACGGGCCTCTACTAAAAATGTGGAGTTAAAGGCCAATCTTCTGTATCAGAACAAGGGGGGAAACTTTTAAGGTCAAATCTAAAAAAAATGGCACAATATTTCATGTATTATGGGCTTGACCCTGCAAGGGATGCAGGGTCTAGACCACCAGATGCAAAGTATCCGCAAAGTTATCACCGGTGTTGGAATCTGGCCTCTGACTCCAGCAGACGGTTATGTGTACTCCTTGATCAGGGTTATCCAGTGAGCCATCACTGATCGTATCAAATTCCTGTTTCATTCTTTCTACCCATGCTCCAATTAACCCAGCTCTCCAATTATGAATATTTATGATTCTGTACCCATAACGGAGGCTCGTTATCCAGCTCATTGAAAAATAATGATCTGCTCAGTAACTACCAACCCCCTGTTTCTGAATGGTTCTGGGTACTTCAGTTAAATGGCCTCTCTTAGTCCCTTTGCATACGTACAAAGATGTAAATATTAACTTCTCAAGTGCTCTATCCATGTCTCTAAACTAAAATACTGAAGCACATAAGGCCAGGGGGTTAAAATTGTACAAGGTTTTTTGTTTTTTTTTTTCCCAGTGGGGGTGGGGTGCCATGAAGGGTGGATAGGTTGTGTCACTGGGAGGACATGTGGTTGTTACTTCCTTGTGTGGAGGAGGGAGGCAGAGCAGAGTATGGAACAGTGTCAGACACAAAGGACCAACACTGGGCTCAAGACAATATTCTGTGGAGTGTCAATTAGCCTTGGTTTCCATACCTGGAAACAGGTGGCAAAAACTGCCGTGGCTGCAGGTCATGAAAAAGACCTTATTTGGGAATATTTCCAAGCAATTCCTGTGCCACTGGGAAAAAGAAGAAAACCTACCAAACAGAGAGAGCAACACAGAGATACAAGGTCTGGCAGCTAGAATGAAGAAACACTATGAAAAATGCTTCTCAGAAGGCAATGAACTTGAAAATGGTGATGTGGACATGTCTGAGCCACCTGGATGAAGTGGTCAGAAATTTTCCTATTTTTGAACCATTCTTATGGATTGCCCACCATATATTGCAATGGTAGCAATAATGATAAATTTATTACAATAATGTTAATTATTCTGGGTGGATTACTTATTAATTTCAAAATGTTTGTGTTAAAAATCTAACGAAAGTTCTAGTTCTTGGGAGTATTTGTCAATTGTGTGTTTAATATTACCCCTGTACTTTTGAAATGGGGTAATTTGCTCAATGTAAGCAAATATACAAGCCCTAGGTGAAGATATCCTATACAGAATCAAGTTTTAATAGGAATTCATGAAGTTTAAAATAAAAAAAATATTTTTTCAAGCTGTTTTATATTGATAAAGAAAAAGGTATAAATAGAAGAATTTTTATGATTTATTGAACTGGATTTAGAAAAATTATATCATTTAAACACAGGTTAAAAAAACTTCTCTAGGAGGGAACCTTTATTTAGAATCTCATTATTAAGTAATGCACTGAGTATTACTCTGTGCGAGTGATTTTTTTTAACCGCTTTGTTTCAGGGTCCAGCTTAGACGGAAGAAATTATGAACGTCCATCATCTGCAACATTTGCAACTTCAGAATCATCTACTGATACCACCAGCAGTACTGCAACTAAACATACCTCAGGCAGTGAATTACCTGGATCTAAAAAGAGACTTTGTTCATTAGTGAGTAAAGCTATGGATGAATCCATAATCAGGACCAGCAAAAGCCCAGGAAATAACACAGAGTTAAAGACTAGTTCAGTTCATTTATGCAATGAATTCTCCCTTTTGTCTTGTTCAGATCAAGCATTTTACTGACATGGTTCAGTCATTAGGACCAGGTTACACTCCACACAGCAGAAGAGATATTGCTGGAAGGCTTCTGAATACAGCATATAAGAAAGAAACGGAATAGTGTGCAAAAAACATTGAATGAAAAAGTGCTAATCTGAGTCTTGATGGATGGAGCAATGTATACAATGATCCAGTAATATGTGCATGTATAACAATTCTGTGAATTGTTTCTCTCACAGAAACAACTAACATCAGGAACTGCTCACACTGCAGAGTATTTCAAAGAAGTAGCAGTCAAAACTGTGAGCAAAAATTCAAGTGTCGTGTGTATAGACTCATCACAAACAATGCTGCAAATGTAGCAGAGATGAGAAGAAATTTAGAAGAAGATAAAGCAAGCCTGAAACTCATAATGTATGGGCGCAGTGCTTATTTGATACGTCTTTTAGTCAAAGATGCCAGTACTCCAGGAATAAATGAAAATATTGTTGAAACTGCAAAATACTTCCATAACAACCAGTTTGCCTCGGCTTCACTGAAGAAAATTGGGGAATCCAAACCAATTCTCCCCCAAGATGTACAATGGAATTCAGTGGCTGACTGCACTTTGGGCTATTTATTAAGAACTGGCCTATTCTGATGACCATCTGTGAAGAATATCATGACTGAACTGATGGGAGTATCGCTGCTAGTGTAGTTGGCACTGGACTAAAGAAAAATGTAGAAGATATGCTGAATACACTAAAATCTATTTCTATAGCCTTGGACAAACCAAAGAACAATTGCTGCTATATTGTGGCTATACTGCTGTTGAAATTTGGAAAGAACTTCAAGAAACATTAAAG
>NW_017729025.1:143903079-143915820 GCF_001723915.1 Gavialis gangeticus
AATTTGGAAAGAACTTCAAGAAACATTAAAGCAAGAAATACTGAACAGCTAAATTAGGATGCAGGCAGTAAAGAAATGAATGGATCAAGCACTTATTTCACTTCATTTTCTTGCCAATATTTTTAACACAAAGAGTTAAGAATGTCTAACTGCCAAAGAAGAAAATGCTCCAATGAAACTTGCATCTACTAATCACCCATGAGTTGTGCCAACCATAATAAACTTCAGGGCTAGAGGTGAACCATTCAAGCTGTTCATGCGATGATGACGGTTTAAAGAAAACCCACCATGGTGGAAGTCACTAGCAAAGCACGTGGAACCAGAGTTTGCTGAAATACTAAACCAGCTTTTACTTATTGCAAGCAGTAGTATCTTCTGCAGGTGCAGAAAGAATATATTCTTCATTTGGAGTGGTTCATTAAAAGCTGAGAATTTGACTGGGAGTCAATGAATAAAAAGGAAGAGGAGGATGACATTGAGTGCTGAAGACTTGAAAGAAAGGGGGTAAAAGTTTTCAAAACAGCTTGGGCAAAAGAAAAAAAGTTAATTGTCTAGTGAATAAGAAACATTTCACCATTTTATAGCATAGTAAAATATAGTATTTCTAACAATCCAAAAATGTTAAGCCGTATACATATAGTTTGTGTACCCAGGACATATGTACTAAATCTATTGTAAAAACTGTATTTAGTTATAAATCAATACATTTTATTTGTTATATAAACCAATAAAAACACACCTTCTTCCTTTTTACAACAAACAAATGCAATGGAAAAGTTGATAAAAATATATTATTTAAATCAGGCTTCTGGCTTACTGTTTTAAATCAGTTATTGAAATCAACTTCATTTAAAATCATTCCAAACTAAGTATGACTGATGGCAGCACCTCTTATCTCATGGAAGAGAAGAAAAAAAGAGTCTGAACCTGGAATTGTAATTTAACTCAAGTTTTTGAACCCTATTAGAAAAGCAGACAGAAAATACTGGTATATTAAACTCTAAGAACCCCAAAAGGATAGATATAAAAGACATCAGTAAGACAAAGATGAAAGGTCCCATGACTGATGACTCAAACTCATGCTAAGCTTGGGCCTACTCACAAAAGTTAAAATACAGAATAATAACGCTAACCGCATAATGCAAGAGGATGTGCATTCATGGCTAGGCCACCTAAGAAGGAATAATGAAGTATCTCTTCCAGCTGATCTTGCTATATTCAGGATGATTTCAGGCAGACTCTTAGTGGTCTGGTGTGTAACCATATGAAATGTCTATCCTTGATTAATTAGTATGGTAAATATTTCTTTTGTGACTAACTCATGTTTATGTGCAGGAAGAGACATTCTCCATATGTGATAGATGTCTCCTCCTGATTTAGTATGTTTTTCCTGGCTGTTAATCAGTTCCTTGATATGTTCCAAACTGGATAACCTCTTGTTACTGAAGAAGGTAACTCATTCAAATTAGAAATTTTTGATAACCAGTAATGAGCAGGTTTTTCCTGTCAATTACTGTTTGGGACTCTCTCTTGATTTACACAACTAAAAGAATGGTTTGAAGATGCTAAACTAAGGGTATAAAAAGGCAGTGAAACAGCAAACATTGCCTGCTTCAAGAGTGAGAAATCTATCTTGACACCAGTTGCTGACCCGCCCAACTTACTTGAAAAGTTGAAGAGAAACAGACCGCCTCTTCATCACCTGTTTGGTGAGAAATCATCACCTTGTAGCTAATTACCAGACTTCAATTTGGTTTGGGCTCACTTGACTTGATTTTAAATACTTGTAGTAAATAAAGCCTTTTTGTCACTCATCAAATGAGGTGTCATGTCAATCCCTGGGCTAGTCCGGAATCCTAGGTTTTTATTTGCTAACATGACTCGCCTCTGAAGATGATGGAGAGAGAGCTCAAAAAGCTTTACTTCATGACAAGTTCTATATTAACAACAAGGCAATTTTGGAGGGTGCTTGGAAAAACAGAAGGATTATTTCTTCCCTATCTCCCCACCGAGAATGCTTATTACTCCAGAATATATAAAGGTTACTGAACCCTGCTTTACATCCCAGCACCCGCAAAAAGACCAAGTCAGGTAAGTCACAGGGTAGGTGACAAAACACAGAACACATCACCTTTGGGATTCTGCACCAGTGCAGAGAGGAAAGAATACATAAGTTGAACAAAGGCCAAATCGTTCATCCTTGAGACAAAGCATTTCCTGACCAGTTCTCAGGATAGCACAGCAACATGCTAAACCCTACTGTCAAGTTGGTGGCTAAGTGACAATCTAGCTGAAAGGGTGAAGTTATAAAGAGATGATGTGATCAAATTTGGATAAAAACATCTCCTAAAGAACAAAGGTTGAGGTCACTCAACTGAATGCACAATTGCCAATCCATTTTCAAATATGGATTGGCAATCCATTAAATCAACTAGTGTCTGCTGAAAATATCCTCTCTTCAGAGGAACAGCTTCTAAAGCAGGCATTTAAAAATATAGCAGAGAACAGTAACATTTTAAGACTACTGTGTGAACAGAAGATACACCTACCTGTTTGTATTCTAAATCCAATCACAAGACAAGAGAGACCAAAGAATAAACTGAGCAATCATTAATTCTGCACCATCTGTTGAAGATCTTTTATCCTGATTAGAAAATTCCTATTTATGTGCACATCTAGAGAAATCCCAAGCAAGGTTTGCAAATCAAAACAGATCCTATAAAAGTTTACATGCACAGTGCAAATAAGGTTTTGCAACAAAACTTTAGCAACCCAAACTGAAAGTCAACCAATCTCTAAGTCCTAGAACACCAACAAAGGGACAGGAAGAGAGAATGGAAAAAGACCAGAATAGAAATCTTGACAACTTTCTCAAATACTACCTTTTTATAGTAAGCAACAAAACTTAAAATTATTTCTACTTACTATAAGCACTACATATATGGACCAAAGATTGCAACACAAAAAAACAACAACCACCCCAACTCTGATGGTCAACTGCAGTGACTACTGAATACTGACTGGATGCTTTCACAAAGGCTACAGCAACAAAGTGATATTCCTTTATAAGTACATAGTGATCAGGCTGAACGTTCCATACTGAAACTTGCTGTAATTTTATGCATGGCTGTAACCTATTTAAACATTAAGGAATTAGAAGATTTTTCAAAAACTGCAATCTGTACTTGAAAATAGTCATGAAGTATTTTCAGTAAGTTTCAGTACATAACATTTCAGACAGGCATTAACTGTCAGACAAAAGAACACCTTACATCAAAAAAGAATCTGTAAATGTATATCCCTTCATGCCATCTGTTTTTTAAAATACCACAGGATGACTAGAAGGTGAAGGCAACAGCTTTATTTGTAAAACAAAATCACTGTATTATACAAACATTAATTGTTAACACAGTCCAACATCAAAAGGTATAAGAACTGTGGGGCTTGCCAGAGTGTGGGCATTTCCTTCTAGTCTTGAGTGTGGAGTACCAAATGCTCTCTTTAATCCTAATAGTGCTAAATCCTCAAGATGCAAGTATTGGGCACAATGTTTTACTATATGAAAGAAATGAAGCTCAATTCCTCTTTAGGTTCTCATTGCCTTGTATAGGTGAGAATCCTTCAGAAGTATTTACAAAGAGTGATTAAACAGTCTTCTCCAGCTGCAATAAAACTAACTTCTAAGATATATGCTATATATATATGCTGTTGCCAGTATCCAGATTTTAGTGTTTTCTATTAAATTGCAGCTCTTTTAAAAGTTCAACAGGATGGGAATTTTTGTAGTTCAAAGCCACAATGGAAAAATCAACAATATTTTGCTATAGCTTTTTTGCTGACCTTCCCATGCCTCCTTTTGCAGGCAATCCCTAGCATAACTACACCTTCATGGATGGAAACAACTAAAACAGAGGGAGGAAGGAGGAATTCATATTAAAACACTTCCTCTCTCAAACCCTGCAGAAAGGACCTTACCAAAGGTACATTCTGCATAAAGCAGAATACTGACATTTGTCCATATTTTAGAACAAAAGTGATGGACACCTGAGGTCTACTGACCAAAACTACTACCCATACAGGTTAATGAGTCTTGTCCTATACTTGCCTAGATGAAAACTGAGCCAGAAGGGATGCCAGAAAGATTCTTGAAATACTATTTAAAATTTGCCTGATAAAATCCAGGTTTTCAAAAACATAATATACAGAAAAGTGTGCACGCTAAAGTGACATTTCAGTGTACTTTGATTTTTACGGTACAGCACTTACACTGAAATAAGATTAAGTTGTAGTGCTTGCTAAGTGGCAATACGCAGAAATGTACGTTTGAAATGTAGTAAGTATGAACCAGGGCTGAAACTTTTGCCCCGGAAACAGGAGAATAAATATACTCCCAGCAATTGCCAGAATAAAAATGTTGCAGTTTTATTTTGCTGTGTGATTGCTACATTTGAGAGACACTGTCAAGCAGTTTATAGAAATGTCAAGGTAGGTAAAAACTTAAGTTTCAAATGAATCAGGTGAGAAGTTCTCTCTTTTATTTTTAAAAGGACAAAAATATAGAAAAAAAGTTTTTAAAAGTTCCAATTTCAAAGAAATAAAATACAAGTCCTGAATGTCTCATACTGTTCTATAGCATCACACATTACTTCCAGAACTATTTTGCAAATATTAATGGTACAGAGTTAACCACAAGTGTTAATGCTATGCTCTGTAAAAAAGGAAGAGAAAGGACAACACTCCTAAGGAAAGAATCTCTTTTTGAGCATCTGCAAAAATACAAAAATACCATTAAAATTATAAAAATATCTGGTTATTTAAAAAGGAGACTCTCTTTAAAAGTTTATATCTTCACAATAAGAATATTGAACTGTACAGTAACTTTTACACAAAGAGTTTAAGTGCTTTATAAATAAACCTCATCACACCCACCCAAGAAGTTGCATCTCATTTAATAGATAACTCCTCTTTGCTTCTATTCACGTAAGTGACTTATTTCCATAATAAATCAATAGCAAAGCTGGAGTACACAAGCTAAAAATCTCAACTCACAGCATGCTATCTCCCACACCAACCCTGATTCCCTTTCAGTTTTATATATTACTTAAGATGCCTGGTACAATAGCAAATACTAATTCTATTTCTATCTTTGTGCTCAGTATTAGTGTTCTCTCCAGTAATGAAATACTTAAAAGTTATTCTTATTTTGTGAGATCACAAAGCCACTTACTACAGTGTGGTTTCACACAAAAATGTAGGATATGAAAAATAAGGCATTTAAACTATTTGCCAGTGTCTCTTTCAACAAAATGTATGTGTCAATCAAGCAAGGTTGCAGGACAACAAGGCTTACTGTCTGGGAATGACATCTCATTGTAAGGCTGGGAAGAAAGAGTTCCACTAGATGAGCCATTAAAAACATTATAATAGCTCTTCAAAATGTATTCACCAACCAACACTGCTGCCTCATAAGAAAGATATTACCCTCCAATCCCTGCCAAAATATTCACTTATATCCTGAATATCCCTTGCCCCTGGCAAGCTTCCTACTTGTCAAACACATGGCCAGTAATGTCATTCTGCCTCCAAAGTTAAATCACAGTCAAATCAAGTTCTCCAAAACACTCAGTAAATCCAGGTTGAAGACATCAGTACCACTTTCAGATAAGAGGACACCATTTAGATGGAATAAACCTGGAGACTCTGGCACAAGGGAATCGTGTCTGATCACAAATCCTCCAATAGACTTCATAAAGTTGCTAATTTGACTATTGACTTTTTTCCGGTTATCATCCACGAGTTTACAGGCCTCATCTTGGTTCCACCAGGCTTTTCGGGGCACAATGTTTGACCAGACCAAAATGACATTCTTGAACACGTGCCTGATAAATCCTAAATCCATCTTTATTCTGATTATAAGATTCGTAAGTTTTGTTGTTCCCAGGTCATTTCCTCCTAGGTGTATCACCAGTATCTCAGGATCTGGCAGATGTCGTCGGGCATGCAACAGCATGGGTATTAACTGATCCCACATCATTCCACTCTTTCCTATCCAATGCAATTTGGCATCCTCCACTCGAATGCCCAGCTGCGGACCAAAGCTTCTTGAAAGCGCCCGTTTTTCTGCCCATAAAACATATGAATGACCACAAATCCATACCTGCTTCTGCTTTCTTCTAGTATCTGCTATTAAAAGAACACAAAGAAATGTTAATGGTTTAGTCTGGACTTGACCTTTATAAATAATTGGTGGCCTAAATGTTCCTAAATATAGTCCACTCTAACATAACCCATGATTTGGCAAAGCCAAGAGCGCAACTACACATACAATCTGGGAGAAAAATGTATTCCAATATCTGTTTAGATAAATGTGTGCCATTTACATGTATCACAAGAAAAAAATATGCTTCTTCAGAGGCCTTGCCAGGTACATGGTGCTTGCACTGCATATTAAGTTTATGGAAGGCAATCCAAGTTCATGACCTTTTGGACTGATCTTATAACGACAAATATACATTCTCCATCAAGTACAGGGCTGAAGGTCCTGAGATGCACAAAACCTTGACAGACCCTCATAACCTGACAGACTCACCAACCCCCACAATATTCTCCACCTCAAACCAGAAAAATAAATATTATTTCAGGAATACTCTTTTAAACCAAACAGAAAACATAACAACAAGCACGCAGTTCGCTTTTTCAGATAAGTATTTTTTTTGCATAGGTTGACCTGTGTCGTTAGTCTCTGACACTAATGTTAGGTCCTAGCAGTGACTCAGGTTTGCAAAGAAGAGCTGAAAAGACCATCTTACAAAGCAGTAAAGCCAGGCCTCTAGTTTTCATACAAGTTGCTGCTCAGAAGCTTCAGTACAAAAGGAAAAGACTGAAAAGACTGAGCTTTAATCTCATGAAAACTTGTATGTATCCCATCTTTATTCGTCCCCCATCTTCATTTATTTGGTTGGTGGACTGTATTACCTTCAGTATCATCATCATCATCCCTTAGCTCCTGATAATCAAATCGAACACTCTTGTTACTGACAATGCAATCTCGCATTTAGAGTTGTAAATGCCAGAGCCACTTTGGAAGCCAGCAGTGCTCCAGCAACGATGAAGACTGGCATATGGTGTCTTGGAAAAAAAGATGTCCATTGAGCCCTCTACTTACATGAAACACAGCCTCCAGAATGGCACTGGTGATTCCCACAGTCTCACCATTCACCCTCATTTGCACAGTTCCCAAATAAAGTGAAAGCACAAAACAAATGTATATCTTCTCACAAAAGAACAAAGTTAACTGCTTAAACTGAGTTGAGCTGGCATCAGACATGTGGGATGGAAAGTGTCCCAGTGCTTTATTTTTCCATGGGAAATTTTCCATTTCTAAAAATTCATTGTTTCATAAAATTCATTAGTAACCATGAATGGATGTCAATACAATATTAGGGAAGCTTGGCAGTTTCAAAGTTGTAATTAATGTTTTTCAGGTGATTACCCCTAGGAAGTGCGAGAGAGAGTACATCTATGTTTTACTGATTTGTAAACAGGAAGGCAAATACACTCACATAAAAATCTAAACCAAAGATCAATTTATGAATTCACCCAAATGGCTGTGCAGGCCAAATCAAACCAAAGCTAAAATTCTTATTTCATCTCAGACTGCAAGTGAAAGCAAAACCAAAACTAAAACTGTGATTAATTTCTGTTTCACCTTCAGCTCAGCAAACAGAGCAGTGTCTCATTTCTTTTCTCGAATTGGGGAAGTTTGCATAAGATCTGTTAGTTTTTTAGTGTTTTTGCTTTGAAGTAGTCATAATAATACCTAATCAGAAAAAAACTAGTGTGTGGCATCATTATAGTGAAGTTCAAGCCACTGAAGGAAGGAAGTTGGCAGATGTAAGTATTGTGGGCAGGAATATGTCAACAATGCAACAAGAATGATCAAACATTTAATAACATGTCGAAACTGTTCTGAAAGAGTACATGCCATATACAGAAAGCTACTACAACCAAGTAGTGGAACAACATTATCTGAGAAAAGTCTAATTCAGGAATCCTATGTAAGTAAACAAATTAATATATTAAACACCACACAGCACAGAATAGCATCTATATTTTTTAAAACATTATAACTTTAAAAGTTGTTAATGCAACTCAGGACATCTATTTATTTATTTAAAATATTTGAATCCTGCTTTTCTGCTTGCACTAAGCACCAAAGTGGCTTAGGCTTAACAATATATATTTTTTTAAATTACATGATAGTTAACTATCTCAACCCAGCAGAACGAGCTTAGTCCTCTGGTGGATGGCAGAGGCCAGACTAAACTTCGCTTTGGCTCTGTAGTCCCAGCGCAACTGAGCAGCCAGTTAAGCAGCAGAGTGTTCTTTCTGGCAGGGAGGGGGGAAGCAAACACCTTGTCACTTCTCCTTCTTCTGATGGATGAAACCAGACTAGAATAGGCTAAAATAAAAATCTTTTCCCCCTTTTGTTGCAAGAACCTGGTAGCTCAAGTGAAACAGCAGATTTGCAAAAAAATGGAAAATAAGTAGCTGTTCAAGACAGTTAAGCTTTTTATCAAGCTTTGTGGACAAAATGTCAAAAGAAGATCAAGAAAAAGCAGAGACATTAGCTTGAGCTATATTTGCAAGTGGTACACCTTTTTCAGTTATGGAAAATCAATACTGGAAGGAACATTACAAACTAATTCTCCCATCATATAAGTTACTGTCAAGTTATCGTTTATCACTTTCTCTCTTAGATGGAGTATGACAGGATTCAAACAATGGTTATTCAAAGGATTGGTCAAGCAGAATCACTGACTCTGATGTCAGATGGAAAATCCTTTACTGAACATTATGTTAGCAACACCTGAACCAATATTCCTGAAAACAACTGCTACCAGATCTCCTCGTCATACAGGTGAATACATAGCCAAATTAATGAGTGAAGAGATTGAAAGTGCAGGTCCCTCCAGGGTACAAGCCCTTGTAACTGATAATGTGAGTAACATGAAATTGTATGGCAAATATTAAAGGCAAAGTATCCTTCTTTAATAGTATGTTGCTGTCTTGCTCGTGGGTTGAATCTTCTGGTAAAGGACATAGTAAGAGTGAACACAGTGAAGATGATAATGACAAACTGCAAAGTGATTGTGAAGGTATTCAACAACCATCATGTTGCTAATCAGACTTTGAAGAAATTACAGAAAGAGAAGCAGGAGAAGGAAAGCACACTTTTACTGCCAGGAGAAACTAGATGGGACTTGGCTACAAAATGTTTACGTAGTTTGCTGCGCACAAAGAACTGTTTGCAGTGTACTTCAATAGATGACACACTATCCCAGATTATTCCTGTGAACATTTGGAAGTAGATTCTCAACAATGATGTGTTCTTGGTTCAAGTTCAAGGAACATTCAATTTGCTAGTACCAGTTTCAGTGGCTACCAAGAAACTAAAAGGAGATACACCAAGCCTTTCAAATATTTCAGAGATATTCAGACAACTGAATGAAAATTTAATTAAGCTTTTGCCTTCTTCACCTCTATCCAAAAAAGAAATAAAACAAATGTTTACTAAGAGATCTGGGTTTTGCTCTCATCCAGTTCATCTGGCAGCAAACTTTTTGGATCCTCAACACAGGGGACAACATTGATCAGAAGATGAATTATCTACTGCTCTCAATACAATTATGGAAGCAGCTAAGAATGTCCCCAACAGCTACGAAATAGCCGTGATGACAGACACTGCCGAGTACTGTGCAAAAGAAAAACTTTGAAGCAAAGACATCATTTGGCAGGCAGCAGAGAATACGTCTCCTCTCACATGGTAGAAGGGATATTGTAACACCCGACTGTTGTCCAGGATTGCTCCTAGGATCCCAAGCAGTCCACCAACAGCAGCTTCTTGTGAACGGAACTGGAAAGCTTTCAGTTCAATCAAGATAAAAGAGAAGAACAGACTAACGAATTCACTGCTAAGCTTGTTTCTATTTCTCAAAATCTTTTGCTTCTGGAGAATCAGTCAGAAACACAATTAACAAAGAAGATGCAGTGTAATAAGTTGCCCTTGCCCATAGACTCATTGATAAAACCATCGTGTAGAGAAAGAGAATGGGGGTCAAGTAGTTCTGAATCAGATTTGCCTCAATCTGATTCTGAAATGGAACTAATAAGTAGTGCAAGTGAGTATTACAGATAGTGACAGTGAAACTGGAGGTGCTGCAATGACTTCAGTGGAAGACCATTAAACTCTGCTGAAGTAGATGAGTGGACAATCACGGCATATCATGCACAGTTCTTTGGGTGTGCTAAAATTAGCATGTCACCAGTTCTTTGGGTGTGCTAAAATTAGCATGTTCAGTTTTCAGTGCCTTCATTTTTTTTCCTTAAATTTCAACAAATGTTGCAAGGGAAGTACATGCTATTGTGTATTGTCTTTACATTTTTACAAGTATTCCAATAAATATAATTTCTTTCCACATAAAGCTTTGAATGTGTTTGAATATAACATTTAAGCCACACTAAGCGTGCGGTATTTTTTTTTCCTAATCAAATATTTTAGTTCAAATACTTGTGGCTATTGGGGCATAAAATTAACATGGGGGTACTTTTTTAGTTTTGTTTACTAAATGCAAGTTAAATAAACATACTAAATCAAATCATGCTCTATTTAGGACATTGGAAAATTTTCCAATTCAAAATTTTCCAGAAAACCCACATCTCTGGCTAAGATCAGTTTGGATAGAACATTTTCCTATACAACCTTTGAGCCGAGTTTCCAGATGTAGCTTGTGCTTGTCCAGTAAATCATTAATATACCAAGGACATACTAAAACATACTGCATCTCTAAATATAAAAAGCATGTATATCCTTAAAACGTATTTCTTATTTCTCTTTTTAACTATGGTATCTTATCTGCTTGTAGGAGACAGACTGTAAAATGTATTCAAAGTGACTGATACTGTAAACAAGGCCATGCAACATAGCACAGACGTACTAACACAGTAATGGCTTGAGAGTTTAATCCAGCTATCAAGTTATAATTCTCTCTCTCCATTTTCTAGATGATAAAGAGAACCAAGCATCTTGTTCAGTAAAGCAAATCCAACAGATTAACAAACAAGAAAGCAGCAGTACATTTTTAACAACATAGAGCAGTGAGCACACGTTAAAAAACATTTCCTAACACGATAACATTTTTTATCATAAAGTGAAGGAAAGAAAGTAGGGTGGCTACTCATACTGCTCTTCAAAACATTCATGGACCAAACAGAAGGGATAGAAGGAAATCAGAACTTAACAGTGTTGGTTGGATGAGACAAAATGCAATGGATATTTTTTGTAAGAATACTGTGCATTAAACATTTTATTCTTGTGATAATAAAGAAGCCCCTTTCCAACAAACATCTTGACTTATAAGTTCTGGTTTTAACTACTATGGGTCCAGGTGCAAAGCACATCTTCATGAACAGGTTACTTTCCTGTTTGTACTACTTGCAGAAAGAACCTTCTTCAGTACTCAGAAAAAGAGATGCTCTCAAGGTTACTCACCAACAGCAGTCACAGGTGGCTGAGAAGGGTAATGCTGAGCACTTGTTGTTGCTGGAAATGGAACGCCAGAGGGATAAGGGTACTTTGGGTAGCCACTTTGAAAGAGAATGTTATGCAAGCATTAGGATTAAGGCATCTATGTATATTCTTTTTACATTACATCATCTGATAGTAAACTTCTAGTTACAAAATTATCACATTAATCAAAATACAAAAGCTACTTTCAAAATATGATTAAGACGCAGCACTTAACCAAATAAAGGTAATAAAACTAGTTCAAACTGCAGCTCAGAAGAGACTTTTATTTATTTATTTTTTTACAAATCATGAGATTATGCAAGAAAAATTGTGAAAAACATTAACCAAAAATAAAGATTACACCAGTTTACATGAATGCTTCACAAGTTATCAGCTGACTAAACATCTTGTTTGTTTCAAGTTTTCTTCAATTAAATTTACTTCTCTTACTATCCTAAAGACCCACTCCTCAAACTTCAAATTGTCAAAAATGTAATACTGATATTTATTAATTCAGACTGATAACAACATTAATTGTGTATAAACTGGCCATACTAACATTTTATTGCACTTTTGGTTTATGGAATGCTAGTCCCGAAAGGTTTTACTTCTATAATGCGATTAACTATTGAATTTTTACAATACCATCATTATTACTGTAGTAAGCGAAGTATCACCATATTAGTACTAAAAATTTTTGAAGAAAGAGACCAGTTATCCAGCTATTAACAAATTCATTCAAGCATCAAGACAACAGCTAGATAGAGCACCTCACCACTTAGATTCCATTCTAAGGGTAAAATCTAATCACAAGAAGGGTAAAACCTATATAACAGCAGCAAAGATAACCTTTTCTGAAGTAATGGCAAACTGATCAGCATGTCTTTGTACTAAGTACATTATTATTAGGGTTCACTGATAAAGATTTTCTTGGATGATACCAAGAGCTGATTATTAACTAGCTATAATTGGCCAATACCAATCTGATGGCCATTTTACAGGAATGCAGCCAGGCAGCTTGGAGCAGTGTCCTGCACGTAAGTCTGTGGGAGGGAAGGGGTATAGGGGGGCAGATCGAGGCCCCAGTGGTAATGGAGGCCTAGCCAGGGTAGTGAATGTGAACCCAGAGCTGGGAGTGGGATGGAGCTGTGGGTGGCTCATAAGAGGGGTGC
>NW_017729025.1:143916313-143924176 GCF_001723915.1 Gavialis gangeticus
GCATGGGGGTATGCATTTTCCACTGCATATGCCCTCCTGGATTTATGCACGGGGCAAGGGCAGGCTGAATATGGGTCTGGGCCAGGGTGGGCAGGATCAGGGCGGGGTCAGCTGCATGAGGCAAGCAGTGGCAGCACTAGGTGGGGTAGCTATGGGAAGACTATGGGGAGTTTTGGGGTGGCTACGACCCCCGCAAGTTCCTCTTAGTGCTGCCCCTGCTTGGGGCACTCTGCTCTGCTGCCTTTCCCTGAAAAACCCTGCATCAGCCACACAAGGGAAAGGCAGCAGAGCACAACCGCTTGAGCAGGGGCAGTGCTAAGGAGGGTTGGGGGGATATAGCCACCACAAAATTCCCTGTAGCCCCCCACAGCCACCCCTCTCATTGCTGCCACTGCACACAGCTGAGCCCCCCCCTCCCACCCCAGCCCAGCCTCTCCCCTGACAGGAAGAAGCCAGTACACCCCTGGCCCCGAGGCCACAGCAGGCAGCCTGCCCTCACCCTGCACACAAATCCAGAGGGACATCCCCTGGGGATGCGCGCAGCAGCGGGAAGGTGCACACGCACACCGTGCCCCCTTCCCAGCCCCCCATTCTCTCTAATTTTCTTCCAACCTTTAAGAAATAGTAAAGCTATTGCAGGCATTTGTTATTAGAAATAGAGACTTGTATACTATCCACTTGGGGGTCAGTGAGAGGAAGAGAAGTAGTGCTGGTTCATGTCCATTTAGAAAAATATTAACAGAATATTCTCTCATTTGAGTAGTTAATTGACTGGGCAATACTGTATTTGCTCAAATATAAGATGACCCTGAATATAAAACAAATCCCCAATATAATTATATTCTATAGCTGGAAAAATGTATAAATGTATTAATAAATTTGTCTTGTATTTGAGTTAAAATTTTCCAGACACAGATACTAATTATTAGAGGTTTCCCTTGAATTTGTCCCCTTCCCTGTGACAGAAGGGAAAATAAAATTGAGCAGGGTGGAGAGTCAGGAAGTCTTCTTGTCCTCTGCTCCCCCCAGTTTCTTCCCTCTGCAGCCACTTCCCCCTTACCCTTACAGTCAGACCCTGCTCTCCCCAAGCATGTAGAAGTGAAAGGCAAATTTGAAAGCACTGACTCTGAAATACACATACCTATAGTAATTTGCATATAGGGAAATTACTACAGGTACACACAGACTTAGTTCATACAGAATTGATGCATTTTACTTTTGCAAACTGTTGCAATTTCTAGCACATCTACTACATGAACATAAAAGTAACACTTCTGTAAAATATGCATGATATTAGTCCAAAACCAAGAGGCTCATGATTTATCATATAGTTCAGGGGTTTTCAACCTTTTTTGGTCAGGGTATTCCCCAGTGGCCAGTTGAGAGGCGAGGAGTCTCTCAGCAGCCAACTGACAAATGGTGGGGGGCGCAAAACCAGAAGTGCTAGCAACGAAACTATGTGCCAGCGGTTTCTCTATCCCATTGCCACGTAGACTCTGGAGCCTTCCAAAGTACCCCCAGGCATACACATACCCTCAGTTGCAAACCCCTGTTATAGTTCATTGGGCTAGGCCCCACCACAGTCAATAACATTTCAAGCTATGGTGACCCCACAGGCTAGCACTTAGTATGTGTGCATATTCCAGATACCCCCCAAATGGTTCCATGTGCTAATTTGCACCCCCACTCATGACTGCAACCAGTTTTTTGATTTGTTTTTTAAACAGGATTTTTTTCATGTCCCAAGTCAAATCACCCAAATCAATTCCAAATCCACGTGAATCATTCAACAACCATATGTAGCCCTAATACTGGCAAGCATCCTCCACTCCCGCCTGGGGCTTCAGATACTTCCAAATCCTTTGGTGGGCATCCTACATGCAGGCCCAAGCCTGGAGGCTTGGGTTTGGATGCCTCCAAGTTTCTCAGCCATATGGCTACAGAAGCAAGCTAGGGAGGAGTCTCCCATTTCCATAAAGTTGGTGTGTAGCCGAGATCCTCTCACTAGGAAGCTGAAGTGGGAGGCTAACTATGAGGATCTCATACGGAGTCCTGTCCACAAGCAGACAAAGTTGCAACCCTCCACCACACAGTACCATTTTAATTGCATTACTTTGGTCGGGGTACTGCCCCCTGCCAAGTTCACGGTTTCCCCTGCCAGTAGGAAAACCACCTTGGTGGTCATGGTATTTCCCCTTTCATGTAAGTATCAGATATTCTTGTAACAAGTCCTGGGATCGTCTAAAAATTTATGAACAGATAAGCCATGGAAACCCCAGGCCTGGCCTGCTTCATGGAGGACAGGGCAACACTAATTACATGTGACAGGCCAAGAGAGGAGGTGACAGATCCTTTCACCTACACAGACATTTGGTGATGCTTGCCAGACATTTAACACTTGTGAAGAAACCTTCACCAAGAATCGCTGCAAATGGGAAAGCTGCTGATGAGCTGTGAGAATGAAGAGGAAGTTGAAATACATTCAAGGTATGGTTCATCAAGTGTTGGAAAGAAAAAAAAAAAGAGTTGGCACTTAGGGAGACTGAGCACAACAGACACTATATCTTATTCAGATGGGCTGCACTAAATTTTGTGGTAGAGTCCCATCAGTATGTTTGCCTAATATGGGCCATGTGTTTTACAGGTCTGCTCATTGCTGGCTACATTTAATCAGCTTCATGGTTGGCTTCCATTAATGAGGACATGCTGCTTCTGGCACCAGTTTAATGATAAACAATGCATTTAATGAGCTTTTCTTCTATGCAAATGAAAGACAAGGAGCCTTTCCCCTGCCAGTGTTGACTGGGGGGGGGGGGGAACCTTGTCTTCTATTTAATTAAATACAGTACCTTGAAGAGACAGGGAAGCATATCTTCTAACATCATAAATATACCATCCCCATAAAAATTAATCTTTTAAATTCAGCAAGATAAGCATTAAACCAACTAAGAACACTGTATTTTTAGTCATGCTCAAAGCCGAGCAGTTGCATCTTTAGTTTAATTAGTACTAAGGGACTTAAGCCTACTCAAACTTTCCCTCAGCTGGTGACTAGGAGTGAATCCTCAATTCTAAAGAAATAATTTTCTACCAGCATTATTTCAAGAAAGAAAAAAATCCCAGTCCCAGTTCCCAATATACATGGGACACAGGATTCCATCCAGTGATGCTTCCTGTTGTGTCAATAATAAAGTGATAAAACAAATTACCTTGGATTAGGAGGGTGTCCTGGTGGATAGGGAGAGATTCCACTTGGCATGCCTGGCATGTAGGAAGCTAAATAAAACAAGAATTTTACACGTTTATTGTGTCTTAATGACCCACTAGGTGAATATACTTATGCTACGATCAGAATGCTACAAAATACTGTAAAAACAATCAACTGACAGACTAGAAATTTTCATTTTTAATATCAACTGAGCATTTATAGATCAGATTTGTCAAGGAGTATTTTAAAGCTGAAGTAGGTAAATGTTATGCAATTTCAACAGTAATAAAATGCAAAGGTTGTTCAGACTGCCTACTGAATGCAACCTGCTACTACAGGCAACAGAGATGAGTAAATCTTAACCAGCATGGGCTAGTTGTAGTAAAGAACGTAGTTCCAGAGGCAGCATGGATTAATTTAAATTTAAGTTATTTAGTACTGGATGTTAATCACAATTTGAAACAATAAACAGGAAATACTAATGTATACAATTAATTTGAAACTTGTTCAGGAACAATATTATCTTAAGGGACAACTGATTTTCATTATCTGTCTGCTTAATTATTTTCTATCCAATTATTTGAATACACTGTACTAATATGCCCTAGCAAAGGTCTGTCATAATTTTAAATAGGTTTAAATACATTAAATAAAAAAAAAAAAATCAAAATAATTTTTTTATTGTTTTTAAACCATTCATTTTTTGTCCACCTGGCCAATACCACTGTGTCAATATCCTTTAGCCAGGACTCAAAATAATCTTGGCAGAGTAAAGTGGGAGTTTTTACAATTTCTGCCAGTTAAAGAAAGGCTGAAGAATTCTTTTCTTGACATTTGTTCATATTTCATCCAAACAAAGGAAATCTGTGCATGTTAATTTGTCTCTCTATAAATAGACTCAGGGCAATTCCAAATTATGATGTACATGTAATTTAATTATAACTTCATATCACATGCAAAAAAAAAATCACTAATGCTTTCCTACAGCCACACTTACAAGCAATAAATGGAGTTAATAAAGACTTAATATCTTCAACTCTAATATATTCTGCAGACATGTACACTTTTGTAAGTATATGAATACAATATGACACTAGAAAGTCTGCTACGCTTTTTTTTTTTAAACATCAGTTTTAGGAAAAGGTACTATAATTAATAAATCAGTTATGAAAATTTTCCATTTGTAACAAATTAGATAGGCTCCATAACCAGAAGGAAATGACAAATGACAGGTTAAAGAACATAAAATAGTTACTTTATAGAACTGCACTGCTATCAGTTGCGTATCAGATTGGCACAGATAAAATTAAATGTAACATTATCGGCAATCGGCTTTTTTTGGCTGGTGTAGCCAATGTGCATATGCACAGCCACAGCATGCACACAGCCAGGAATGCAACTCAGCAGCTTGGAGAGCAGTGTGCAGCTGGTAAGTCAGGGGAGAGGGGGAAGAAGGGACATGGCATGGCAGATTGAGGCCCCAACAGTGAGGAAGAAAGAGGGTCGGGGCAGGTGCTGCCCAGCCAGGCGTGTGAATGAAACCCTGGGAGTACGGTGGAGCCTATAAGTGGGCTTTTCTTAGTTACATGGACATCCTGGTTCTTTCATGGCTGAGCTATTATATCACAGCCAGTGTTAGCAACAGAGCAAATACATTAACAATTATGTTTACAATGAGGTAACAGAAATATAGGTTTATTTTATTTCAGATTTACAAGGTGAACAAGATTCAGAAATGTCATTAGACTGAAAAATTTCAAAAACATGGTCCTGTTTACTTGTCACAGTATTAGAGATCTTACACTTTAATAAAGACAAATTACTGTTTGGCTTTAAATGCATCTCAATCAACTTTCTACCTCAACTTTTTCAGTTATGAAAAGGAGGTAACTTACAGATAGTTACACATTTATTCAAATACAGTCTTGAAACAAAGCTGCATTCAGGGCACACTATACAACACCTGTTCAATTTTTTAAAGTCAAATTCCACACCCTGAAAACATTTTGGAGCCCCTCACTTTCTTCCAGCCCGTCACAAACATTATCTCAGCTGTATAAAGACATTAAAATGCATTTCCATGCTACTAAATACTGTTTCCACCAGAAGTGGTTTAAACACGACTTATCAGAATGTAGAGAACTTTCAGAAACACTGCACTGAATAGCCATGGTTCGACAAGCTAGGATGAAAGGAGTCTGAAAATAATTTAAATAATGTTAAAATTACCCAACTTTCAAAAATATATCCAGCAATATTTCCAGGTTATGTTTAAAATGGCCAAAAAAGACATCTTTGAAAGTAACTGATCATCTATACAAGTAGAGTGGACTACACCAAAGTGACTAATAAAAGGGTAAAAAACACAGGAAGAAATATTATTTGCTAGCTTATTAGGGTAATAGTAGTATGTAGTGCAGTTCAAAATTTTCAGATCTGATTTCTAAGTTACAACTGTCTCTTTAAGCACAGCACAGCTAATATTTTACCATAAATCTATCCTGACACCTACTGTTTGTGTTGTTTATACAGTCTCAGCTAATATTCTTAATGCTGCTAGAGCAGTGCTATCAAGTGGCAAGGGAGAAATCCCGTCTCTTCCCTAGAAAAATAAAGCTGCTTTCGAGACGGAAACAGAGCAGAGAAAAAGATAGACAACACATTGTTGCATCCTGAAAAGCCAAAGCCATAACCAGGTTTTTTAATATCTTTAGCAGATCTTATACAGACATCCAGTTTCTCCTGGGAAAAATTGCTGCTCTTCCAGGAGAAACCACAAGCATACAGATTTTTAGGCCTTTTCTGAGTAAAAATGGCCACCTCCGGGAGAAAAATAACCCAGGCAAAATCCGGGTTAAATCACTTCCAGGCGAGTTTCTCCTGGGAATGTCTGTACATGCTGACAACACAGGCTGTCAATCATGAGCTGTCTGGGGTTAGCCAATCAGGGATGACCTATGTACTACTTTCATCTGTTGCCAGGCAGACTAAAGAAGCCTGCAGTGAGGTGTTTCCTCCCCCAGTCTCACCCCAGCTGGCCAGTGTCAACACCGCAAGCTCTCCACTCTTCAGGGCCTCAGCATTTGAATCTCTGGGTAAGTTTTCCTACCACAAGAACAAACCTGGGAAAATTCTTGGGGGATATTTGAATGTGTGTACGCAGCCTTATTGCAGCACTTGGAAGAAAACAAGAAAGGAAAAAATACACCATATTCACTATTCTTAACCTGAAGTACCTTTACTGAGGTTTTGTATTTATGCAAAATTGTCCATATTTCTACATATATATTAATTGCCACCATAGAAACATTAACAATGTGTTCTTTAATCAACTTAAAGCAGCTTAGTTCATTCAGGTTTGAGAAATCATCCAATAACTTGTAAATTAAACAATAAAGCTATGTGGCAGAATTGCAGGCTATTTTAATACAGTGAGGGAATATCCTAAGGGAGCCAAATTATAAGCCCCCATGGCCACAGTCACAGGGACTAAATTTAAGCCATTGCCACAGTCACAGGGTCTGTTCTGCATGGTGCTGGTCAAGGACAGGCTGGCACTTCTGTCCCAGTTCCTGTTGTTGCAGCTGCTACCCTATGTGCAGTGCAGAATGGGATGCATAGCCACTGCTGCCACCACAGCTCCTCCACATGTCCTGAAGCAAAATGGCTTTGGGACACTTCCTGTAGTCTGCCAGGTCCCGGAGCTTGGCAAACTGCATGCTGGGAAGCAGCTGCAGCTATAAGCAGTGGGACAGAGGCTCCAGCCAGCATATCCCTGACCAGACATGGCTTCATGGAGCAGTCAGGTAATGAATTGTTGGGTGCTACACTTGTTTGATTGTACGAAGTGGAATGTTCTGTAGATAAGAACATTTTGCTGCAGTTTGGGGTGAAGGAGGTACCTGCCTGCAAGAAAGTATGTGAGCAAGGGCTGCCTCATCTCCCACTCCCACTGATGTACAGGTTCAGGGACTGCCTCTTTCTAGATCTTGCAAAGAGACAGGAGCTGCTCTGGTAGATGCTAGGTTCATCTTTTCCACTGCTAAGTAACTGCAAGGAGCTGGGGCAAGTTGCTGAAATTCACCCAGAGAACAGTGTGTCTGATGAATTCATTGTCAGTACCAGTCAGGCAGTCCAGTAGTCCTTGTACATGTTCTCCCAGGAAGGAGCCACCCACTGCCATGTTGAAGACCAGCACCACGTTAATTACACTTCTGTACGACTAGGGTTCCTGGTTTTCTCCTATTTAAAAAAGAATCTCAAATTTTTTATATATCTATATCTATCATGGAAAAATGTGGACTTGAGATTATTTTTTTAATCTGAAAATTGGGGATTTTTTTAAATCAAAGAAAGCCCTGCTTATGGCAGAGCTGTGTTAACCGGGAAACTATAGGCCAGTTAATCTTACCTCGATCCTAGGCAAGCTGTTCAAGAAAATTATTCTGGTGCACATCCAGGAGGGGCCAGCAGGGGACTGCATGCTTAGGGGCAACCAACACGGGTTCATCAGTGGCAGGTCCTCTCAGACCAACCTGGTGGCCTTTTACGATCAGATCACCAGATCATTAGACACAGGGGTAGCAGTGGACATAGTCTTCCTGGACTTCCAGAAGGCTTTTGACACTGTCTCTCACCCTGTTCTCATTAAGAAA
>NW_017729025.1:143924244-143930302 GCF_001723915.1 Gavialis gangeticus
GTGGACAGCATGGAGAGGGTCCAGAGGAGGGCTACTTGCATGATCAGGGGACAGCAGGACAGGCCCTATGAGGAGAGGCTACAGGACCTGAACCTGTTCAGCCTCCACAAGAGAAGGCTGAGGGGGGATCTTGTGGCCTGTTACAAACTAGTCAGGGGGGATCAGCAGGCATTGGGGGAGTCACTGTTCCCTTGAGCACTGCCAGGAGTGACCAGGAATAACGGTCACAAGCTGGCAGAGGGTAGGTTTAGGTTAGACATCAGGAGGCACTATTTCACGGTCAGGGCGGCTAGGGTCTGGAACCAACTTCCAAGAGGTGGTGCAGGCTCCTACCCTGGGGGTTTTTAAGAGGAGGTTAGATGAACACCTTGCTAGGGTCGTTTGACCCCAGTACTCTTTCCTGCCATGGCAGGGGGTTGGTCTAGATGATCTGCTCAGGTCCCTTCCGAGCCTAGAAACTATGAAACACAGCCCTTTATTACTGAAAGGCTGCTAACCCCTGTTCAAGCTGATGAAAAATTCAGAGCAAGACTCAAGGGTTTCAATGAGGTAAAAGTTCATTATCTCATTTTTGCATGCTTCTAGCTCCTTTACAACTTCAGTCAGTTTAGGAACTGTTGCATTAGAGAAGAGAAACTCCCAAGAAAGACAGAAGCAGAGGATAGAAAATTGTGTCATGGAAGTACATGAAGGTCTGGAAATTTTCCTGTAGAAAACAAACCCATGGACCTGGAAGCTAATAGGACTCCTATAAAATTGTATGCTCCAAGTCAAAATACACAAGGATTCTTCTTCTGTTGACTTTGCGTGACGACTCATGTACAGTTGAAGCCATTTCAAAAGAGGAACATTTCAAAAGGGCTGGAGCTGATACACTTTAAGTACCATGTGGGAATGCCTGAAGATGATGCAAACGTAGCAAAAATATTTCGACTTCAAACCTGCTTTATCTAGGTTTGAAGCGAAGTTAAGAGTTTTTGCTGCCTATGTATCATTCACACTTATCTTGTTCACACATAAGGAATAGAATCAGTGTTGCCTCCCCGGTTTTCCTGCTGAATCAGGCTACTTTGAAAATGTGGTTGCAGTTCTCTCTCAGCCACGTCTCCTGGCTTAAATGAGCTCTTCTGAGCCCTTCCACCAGCCAGCTGCCCCTTGTTGCAGCCGTCCCTCCAGTCATCCTGGGTCCCAAGACTCAACTCTCCCATGCTCTTCCCCCGGCTCTTCATTCAGGAACTCCTCTCCCCTTCCCCAGTTTCTGCTTGGTAAGCATCTCCGAAGGATTTTTTTCCTTCTTCACAATGACATAAATGGGATCCTGGGAAATGTATCAGTCCCTCCAGGTAAGAATGTCTGAAATAACTTTATAGTCCTTTCCTCCCAGTAAACGAAATATTTCCCCCTTAAAAACAAATACGGCACATTTCCACTATCAGATCCTCACATTTCCAGTTGCGTGGATACTTTCCCACAGACAGTATATTCTAAGATCACTGCTTCTTGGTAGTTGTGTGTCTGACCTCCAGTTTCTTCACACTGCAAGGGCAGCAGTTTTCACAAACAAACCAGCTGACTAAGCTGTTAGTGGAAACTTTTATTATTATATACCATGTACTTCAGTGTAGCATAAAGATTTGTGAACCGGCTTGGGAGTCGGAAAAGCTGACCATGACAGCATCGTTCCTTTGTAGGCACTGACTGACCCAACTTCTTGTTTGGTCTAACTCTGGTATTTCTACACTGTAACACTGTACAGTCAAATACACAGGCAGGAAAGAGCATAAACCACCTCATGGTCTCAGAGAAAGACTGTGTGTTCAAAAGTTTGGGCATCGCCAACATATACAGCATGCAGTGGGTCCAAAACCCACAAAGTAAATGGAAAGGATCCCATTTTGATTTAAAGGGTGTTAGATCAGGCACTAGGCACATTCTACATGCATCCTCACAAAAAGATAAATAGCAAAGGCCTCAAGGCAAGTGCTCCTGATCTTAGAAATGACTGAATGAAGGTTGCTGGTGCAGAACTCACTCTTTAATGACATGGTCTTAAACTAGTTTTTTCCATAGGAGCTGTACTTTATTCAGTACATAGTACAGGTGATCCTTGCTTAATACAGAGTTATTCTATATTTCTTTTATCCTTCTCATTCAGCAAGTGGATTCATGCATTGTTCATCCCAGATTATCCAAGCTATGCACTGAATACAGTACTGTAAATGCTTATACAGATAAAAGGCATAAAAGATTTTTAAAAATCTGGCTCTTACAGACATTAATTATCATTACAGACCCCTGGCATGGGGCTGTATCACCAGCCCTACTTTGTAAGTGGGAAGAGAGGGCACTAAGGTTAATCCCCCAAATAATCACTTGTGTCCAACTGAGAGCACCTGATTTTTCATTTTTTTCAGCCTTGTGTAGCACTACTTATAACCAGGGCACTAAGCATTTAAAGCAAGTTAACTCAAAAAGCAATATTTCCATTATGTGATATCCTATCATCCTACCATATTGGTCATGAGCAGGACTGGGATCTTTAGAACTTCTTCACAGCTTTATACCACTTACACCTTCTGAGTAATTAGCAGCAATAGAAGATTTGTCTGTGGAAAGCTGCCACCCCAGAGAGAGAAGGCATACTATGCCACTAGGTTTTCAGCAACTATTTACTAGATTTTTGTTAAAACTGAGGAATTCAATTCCCTTCTGCTCCTACCCCATCCTTCCCCATCTGCTGCCCCTGTTCCTTTTTGATTTCTGCATCTCATCTCTGCTTTGGCTCCTGTTCTCAGGTCCAACCCTTTTCTTTTCTCAGTTCCTGATCCCACTTCCCCTCCCAGGCACTTCAGAACTATGTACTATTTACATGCACAAGACACAGTGTGATTGTAATTATAATTTGGCTGCAGTTTTCATTTCCTCCATCCCCCAAGCACACCAATTCTCACAAAACAAATTTCAGAGATTAAGTTGCCTGAAAGAAACCAAATGTTTTAAGTGTGTCATGACTGCCCTGGGAAAATCACTTTTATATCTTCTGCTGCCAGTTTGAATTTAAGAAACTGAAGGGTGCAGACATTGGCCTTGTGCTGCCAGGACCATTCTTATGGTGGCACAAGCTGTGACCATTCAGATATTCCTGCCACTTGTCATGCTTCAAGTGCCCAAAAAGGTTCTTGTGACCAAAGGTAGTCACAGTTTGCTTAATGCACACCATGGTATCTCCCCTGAAGGGGAATCCTACAGTGCATGTATCAAGGATTCCCACAGCACACGTATCAGGCTGCTATGCTTCAACCTGGTGCATGTATCTGCAAGTGCAGGAACCTACATGTGTAGGTGCCTCCACTTGTAGGTGAGCATGCAGGAATTCCCTGCAAGGGATTCCTATGGTGCATGCATCTCACCCCACTGTGGGCTGTTTTCCATTTTTAAAAACTGGCTAGTTTTGAAGCAACTTTGGGCTATAAATTTAGCTGACACCTGGCAACCCTGAATAGAATGTAACATCTGCTTTTTTTTTTTTTTTTTTTTTTTTTAAATTCTTCCTTTTTGAAACCGCTTTAAACCTTTCAATTCTTGTTACAAAGAATTCAGAAACACCACAATAGGTCAGAACGTTTTTGACACTATGGATTCCTATCTGAAATCTCTGAATTTATTGACGCCAAGATGAACATGAGCCGACAATGCGAGGTCACGGTTGGCAGGGCTAACCGGACCTTGTTGTGCATCCACAGGTGCATCAAGTAGGGCCAAGGAGGTGATCCTCCCCCTCTACGTAACACTGGTCAGGCCACAGCTGGAGTACTGTGTCCAGTTCTGTGTACCCCACTTCAGGAGGGATGTGGACAACACTGAGAGGGTCTAGAGGAGGGC
Organism: Gavialis gangeticus; assembly: GCF_001723915.1. NCBI lineage: Eukaryota > Metazoa > Chordata > Crocodylia > Gavialidae > Gavialis > Gavialis gangeticus. The sequence goes on from NW_017729025.1 coordinate 143,928,127, forward strand.
CACCCGCATGATCCGAGGACAACAGGGCAGACCCTACAGTGAGAAACTGCGGGACCTGAACCTGTTCAGCCTTCACAAGAGAAGGCTGAGGGGGGACCTGGTGACAGTCTATAAACTCACTAGGGGGGACCAGAAGGGTTTGAGAGAGACCTTGTTTCCCCTAACAGCCCCTGGCATAACAAGGAATAATGGCCACAAGCTGTTGGAGAGTAGGTTTAAAATTAGACATCTGTAAGAACTACTTCACAGTCAGGGCAGCTAGGATCTGGAATCAACTTCCAAGGGAAGTGGTGCTGGCTCCTACCCTGAGGGTCTTTAAGAAGAGGCTTGATGCCTACCTGGCTGGAGTCATCTAAGCCCAGTTTTTCTCCTGCTCAGACAGGGGGTTAGACTTGAAGATCTACAAGGTCCCTCCCGACCCTACTTCTATGATTCTATGAATTTATTTTGTAAATTGTATGTAGGTGCTTGCACACCTAGTAGTGCTAATATTGCAAGGCACACTGTAGCACCTGTAAAAAATATCTCACAGCACCCTGGTTGAGAATCATTGATTTAATCTCTTCATTACATGACTTAGAAGATGGGTCTGAATGTACAGTTAAGTAAATCTGTATGTTATACCAAACTGTGTGGGGTAATAGACCCTTTGGAAGATAGGATCAGGATTCCAAATTATCTGGACACTCTTATTTCAGACTATTTCTCCCATCTGATCAAATTCAGTAAGAAAAAACATGCAAAGAACACTCAGGATAGAATAATCACATGCACAAATACATATTGGGAAACAACTAGCTGAACTGCAGGATTGCAGAAAAGGACCTGGGGATTATAGTGGACCACAAGATGAATGAGTCAACAGTATGCTGCATGCAAGCCATAGAAAGTGATTCTTTCAGTCTGTTCAGCACTGACATGGGCTCAAATTCACTTTGTGCAGTCTGGGGTACAACACATCAAGAAATACCTGGACAAACTAGAAAGAGTTCAGCAGACAGCAACAAAAAGTATCAGAAATCTAGAAAATATGAATTACAAAGAAAGATTGGATGAGCAGGGATTATTTAGTCTAGAAAAGAAAAGAGTGAAGATATCAAATTTCTCCTCAAATACCAGAAAGGTTGCTATAAGAAGGATAGCACTCAACTGTTTTCTGTGTGCACAGGCACAAGACAAGTAACAGTCTTAAATTGAAAGAAGGGAAATTTAGGTTGGATATTACGAAGAACATTGTAACTATGAGTGTGCCTAAGCAATGGAACAGAAAGAGCTTATGGAATCTCCATCACTGGAAGTTTTTAAACACAGGTTGGATAATATTTGGTTTGAATGGCTTAAACAGCTATGACCTGCTTTGAACAGAGGCCTAAAAGTCCCTTCCAACCCTATTTTTCCTGTTTCTGTAACAGTCCACATCCTGGTGTTAGGAAAGGACTCTAAGCCTATTAACTCTTTCTAAAAAAAACAAACCAACAAAACAAACAGAAAAACAAACACAAAGTTTTTTTCCCCTCCACGTAAAGTCAGAGGGCAAAGTGTTAACCATATACTTAATAACTATGCTAACTAGTTACTGCCACTAACTCCAACAGAATCACCAGGAAACAAGCAGACACCTCCACCATTCCCATCTCACTGCCATGACCTGTAACAACAAACTGAGGGATCACTGATCTCATGTTCCACCCTTTATGCTCTGGGTTGTGGAGACTGGAAGGACACTGAGAATCCATGTGCAGTCCCAGTGGACACTGCTGTCTCAATACTATCTGATCTTGTGCACACGGGGTTTGGGACAAATACACAGTAAGCAGCTGTGGGAGGTAGCAAATGAAATATTCGTCAACTTCAGTTCTGTATAGTTCTGTAACCTACCACCCCCAGAAATACAAACATTGCTTTCTATTTATAAAAAGCTAGAGATATTTTTAATACATTCTATTCCTTTCCCCATACAAAGAAATTTAACATACTATGTTGTTTCTACAGTCTCCATTTCTTCCAGTTCTGCTGCCTCTCTTTGGTGTTTGTTTTTTCAAAAAAATAACTTTCCTCCAACCCCAAAACCAAATGTATGGCTGGAGGTAGTGTCTTCTGGAAGTTATGAAAACTACTGCTTCAGTTGCTCACAGCAAAAAAAAAAAAATCACTAAGCTATAATGTGTAAAACATG
>NW_017729025.1:143930342-143931580 GCF_001723915.1 Gavialis gangeticus
TCTACTGCTTCAGTTGCTCACAGCAAAAAAAAAAAAATCACTAAGCTATAATGTGTACAACATGCTATTTCCACAGACACTATGTACATGCATTCCTACCTCCAAACCAATCCTAAGTATATAGGACTAAATTTGGCCATGAACTCTCACATTACCAGGCAAGACTCCTAATCTATTTGTCTCCTTCCTTTGCCTGATCTACTCTAGTATTTCCCAACTATGCACAAGTCTCTTCCGGGTCAATCAAATATTAGTCATATCTACACCAGCCTTCACGTAGAGTGTCCTCTTCCCTCAGAAAAAAAAATAAAGAAAATAATACAACTAGACATAAGACTACAAAAGGAAGACAAAAGATGATTACTTTGCAGGGGAAAGCGAACAAAGAGATCTGAAAAATAAGATACTTGCAAAATTGAATCAGCAATTAGGACCCACCTAACAGGAAAAGGATACATGCACCATAATTTTGAAACAAGGTATCTTAGGAAGGTTGCAATAAAGGTTATTTTATTTTGATAAATACAGTGTGATTAAAGTATAAATAAAGTTGTTAGAAGAAGCAGGTTTAGATACATACGTATTATTATTAATACAAGTATTACTGGTATGATGCCTCTCAGCAAGCTTAAGTACAGCAGAAACCAGGCCAAACTTCAACACACAGCAACAACAAACAGAACAAAATATGCTGCCTAAATATTGCATAAAACAGAAAAAATACTTAAGAAAATATGCTAACAATATTTGCAAATATATAGCTCAGCATATCACTTGCCATTTGGTGGTCCTGTTGGCTGGTATGGTGGATAGGATGCCGAAATGGTAGGCCGGGAAAAGACAGGAGGTTCCTCTCCGAATACCACAATCATAACTTGAATCAATTCTAACAAGTCTGACTGGGGCTACAAATTAAACAGATCAAAAGTTGTTGATACTTTTAAATAAAGAGAGAGCTTAGCTAGCTATTAATGACTTGCTACACCTCAGCTACCACAGATCAGCTGAACATTTTTTCCCATTTATTTGCCCAATCTGGTAGATTCTAATTCTGCCAGCTTTTGTTATTAGCCTAGTGTTCTAGAATAAAATAGTAACATGTAGCTGGGATAATGCTGATGAAGGAAACTCTGAACAATATGTGGCTTTACATTAATTTGAATGTTACAATAATCAGAGTGTTAAAACTTTTGTGGTATATCATATAATTTTTAAAAGGCAAACCAGGTTTTAGTCAA
>NW_017729025.1:143931591-143933095 GCF_001723915.1 Gavialis gangeticus
CAGGAGACTGGTCAGTCAGGCACTAAGGGGCCATGGCCCACTAGGAAGTGTAGTCCATGAGGAATGGTTGTTCCTAAAGAACTCAGTCCTCAATGTACAAGGGAAGTCCATCCTATTCCACTGTTGGCTACAAAGCACCAACTCACAGGATCATCATATAATTTTTAAAAGGCAAACCAGGTTTTAGTCAAGAAAGCTAAATGTAAGTAGTCAGGCACTCCAAAACCAAACAACAGACAGTTTTGCTCAGAAGAAAATGCGTTGCAGGCCACTAGTGCCTAGGGCATAAGCTACCCCACAGCATTCCTTGCACCAACTGGTTCCAGTTATATTTTGAATTTTATAACCTCTACTTTTTCTTGCATGACATGAATTTCCACAGACATCGCTTAATTGCTGTTAACATAAAGCAAGACAAAAGTTGCTACTGGAGCAATGGCTTCTTATACTGAGTAACTTGATTAGCAAGGCAAACAGCATAAACTTAAGCAATTATATTCTCATTTGAGGCTCAAACTTCAACTTTCAAATCCAATTACGTGTAAAATCTGACAGTATGAATAGCTGAAATGGTATCTAACTCCTGAAAGCATGTATAGCTTTGCTGTGATGACATCATAAAAGACACTATTTAGTTGTTAGAGCACAGTGAAAAAAGTTTAACTATCTTCCCCAATAAGAGAGATGAGGATTTCTTACGATGATATCTTTGACTGGACCAACTCTACAGTTAGGACAGAGTTAGACTAGGTCTTGAATGCAAGATATTTTTCAGCAGGTCTTGATGACCTATTCTATCATGGCTACATCAGCACTCTTACACTTCCCTAGTGAGTACAAGATACCAAACAGCAGAGATGATGCTCACGAAATAACGGAAGTGTGAGCACAGATGTTCAGAACTCCTAGGTTTTGACTTCACTTCTACAAAGAAAGCCGAAATCTTCAGCCTCTGTTATTCCTCTTAAATTCAAAACTACAGACAGTTTGAAAGTACATAACAATCTAGGTCAATAGAACAGAGTAGGGGGAAGAGGAGAGTAGGACCAGATGGCCTCTTGGGGTCCCCTCCAGCCCTATATTTCTACAATTCTCTCCTTTTCAACAGACTTTGTTTTGAAACATTTGGACTGTTTCACATTTGATCATCAAAGATATATTTTACTTATAGCACCATAATTCTGCCCTGTGGACATTCCTAAAAATTTATTTTCTTCAAGTAAATACTCCCCTTGCTAAAGATCAACATCCTATGTATCTTCTATCAGAAAAAGAAACCAAAAAATAGGATTCCCCTTTTGAATCCACAAATGCTGTATTGCTTCATCAGCCAAAAGAGTTGGTCACTGCTAAGTGGGCAACAGAAAAAAATCAAAAGTTCAGTATATCCCTTTAAGAGTGTCATAGGGCGAGGTCCCTAGAGACGGCCATGACGACCCTATGGCCCTGTGACTGTACCACCTTCACCCTGCAGGTGCCTTCTAGTCTTGCCTGCCACGCTTTG
>NW_017729025.1:143938095-143941079 GCF_001723915.1 Gavialis gangeticus
GGGCAACAGAAAAAAATCAAAAGTTCAGTATATCCCTTTAAGAGTGTCATAGGGCGAGGTCCCTAGAGACGGCCATGACGACCCTATGGCCCTGTGACTGTACCACCTTCACCCTGCAGGTGCCTTCTAGTCTTGCCTGCCACGCTTTGTTGGTTAAGATAGTAGATAGGGAGGCTGCCCTCAAGTTGCTACACAGTCACTGTCCTGATGGACCCCACTAAACCCTGACAGATTTTAGACCCTTTGCTGGGGACCGTTTTAAGCAGGTGCCTCATGAGACACCCCAAACCTTATGGGCTAGATGCATGGCACCAAAACTACCCCTTTACCACACCCCATGCCTTGCAGATGGTATTTAGATGTTGTCTCTAGAGATGAGACCTCAGTTTAGTTCAACCTCTTGTTGTCACTGGACGCTTAGCCTCAGTAACCATGTCCTCTGACACTAGGGTTTCCTCACCCACTGTCACTGCGCCCTCTGGTGCTGGGGCTCTGCATTGTAGTGTGCTCCAATGAGGCTGCCTCCTCCCCAGCAGCCTCAGCTCTGTCCACCGGATTAAACAACAACAAAAATGAGCCCCTGGGCTATAACCTAACAATAACAACACCAGTGACACTAAAGGCCACACTCTGCAACTTTAAGAGTTTCTCCCTCAGCAATGTGTGCCTCCTAGCCCCAGGCACTTGAGGAGCTCCTAGAACAGGGGTAGGCAACCCCTGGCATGGGTGTCAGAGCGTGGCGTGCAGAAGTATTTTGCTTGGCATATGCACCTTGGCAGAAGGCAGGGAAGGAGCTGGGGCTGCACTGCCACAACAAGGACTGGGCCCCTTGCAGCTCCCCCACCATCTGCCCCGGCACACCAACATCTTACAAGCTGAGTTTGCAGGTGTTTTCAGCACTGTGTCCAAAAACATTGCTGACCCCTGTCCTAGAGCCTGTTAGTCTCATCAGCAGCCTGACAGGCAGTCAAGCATCTCCAAGGAGCTTTTATGCCTGAACCCCTTCCCCTCTGACTGCTGCCAGACAACTGACCACCTCCAGCCCTCGCCGTGGGGCTTATACATGCCCAGGGCCCCATCTTCTTCCAGTCAGCTAACCGGGTTTCAGGGGCAGGCTAATTCCCTCATTTGCCTGATGCCTGGGCACCCTGTAGCTGTGGGGGTTCTGTCTGGCCCCTAGGACCCTCTCTTGAGGCAGTTTCTGCCCTTAAAGGAGCAGGCATACCTTAGTGCCCTGCAACACAGATAGTAAAAAAGACATTGATTCACACAGCACTCCTTGGTGAAAAAAGGCATGGCTGTTTTACTTCTAAGAGGCAAAAGAACACTCATTTCCTGTTAAGAAAACCGATATCACATTCTGAAGTAATTCAGAACTAGCTGGTCTGAAGAAATTACTTTGACTTACATGTTTCCACTCATGTAGATAAGGAAGGTATATCTTTCCATTTGCATCAACATGCTTTCCAGTTTTAATTGTCATTGAACTAGTGGGTTTAACAAAACAGATTGGAGGATTGAAAGGGTACGTGTCCAGCAGCCACAGGCATATTGGGATATTGTATGTGTTACCTATAGAAGAATTACAAAAAGATTATTTATTCTTCATCTTCAGCCCTCATGCTGACTTCAGATTTTCAAAAGACTACTAAAATTAGTCAGAAATAAATCAATTAAGTATCTTAACACCATCTAATTAATGCATGAAACATTTGAATCATACTGCAATGTGAGGACAAAATTAAACTGAAGTCTAGCAATTATATAGTTAGTGAGAAGCCTCTGGTTTTCCTGGAAGAGCTATGATTCTCACACCTTTTAAGCCTTACTTTAGGAATAAAATTAACCTACAAGAAGGTACTTTATAGCTACTGTCTACCACAATGTGGGATGCCGAGTCCTTATTTCAGAACTATTCTTAGCCTTTATCATATGTTGTTTGCAACCCTCTTTTACCTGGCTGCCAAGCTTGAAAAGTTAAAGCCAATACAGTTAAAAAAAAAAAAAAGTTGTCAAGTAGTGATCTTCAACTGGTGAGCAATGGAAGTCCCACATAGCCCACAAAGGCACATGCAGAGAGCGATCAGCCTCCCAATAGTCTTACGGTGCCAGGCAGCAGCATGTTGAAACATCATATTGTTCACTATATGCTACCTACCAAAAGGAGAAGCAGTTAAGCTGCCTTAGAACAGTCCTGCTGAGAAACAGGGCCAATTACCTTGGGGAAAAAATGCTGCCTAAATGCACCTATACAGATTCTGTTCCAAAGCTAGCTTGTATGTCCCTACAGCACACCTGACAAGGAGACTGCAAGGGAGGTAGGCTGCACACCTGCAGGCTGTGGAGGGGCTGGAGGTGAACTAGGGCAACAAAAAGTTTCAGAACCACTGGTAACAGCAACAAAGTGGTGAAGTAAAATGTTACATCCCCCTATCTGGGACTCTATCCCTAGAATAGCTAAGACAAACAGCTCATACACTACACTAGAACACTATTCCACAGCAAACAACAACAACAAAGCTATTTTAAAATACTAATTATTAGGGCTGTCAATTAATCGCAGTTAACTTATGCAATTAAGGCAAAACAAATTAACGCATTAATTTTTTTTAACTGTGTTAAATCACACACATCATTTTGACCAGGGGAGCGGATCAGCCAGAACCCATGTGAACAACCCCAACCCTGGCCCATCCCATGCCTGCTCCAGATGCACCTGCCCACACTGAGCAGCAGTGGCTGGGCAGAAGATGCTACTTGCCACAGGGGAAAAGCCCCCCTCCCTTCCCACCCCACTGCTGCCAGGGCCTTCTTGCTGCAGCCACCCAGAGCCCGTGTCCCTGGGCTGCCCTATGGTTCCTCTCTGCTGCTGTCACTGCCACCTCCAGGCCACTCACCAGGGCAGTGCTGGCAGTGCAGAGGAGCTGCAGGGCAGCCGAGGCACGGGCTCTGGGTGGCTACAGCAAGAAGGGCTCCAGGCTGTT
>NW_017729025.1:143941186-143944845 GCF_001723915.1 Gavialis gangeticus
GGGGGGGGGGGGGAGGGGTGCCGACTATTGTTTCACTGCACAATTAAAATTGCAATAAATTGTGACTATTTTTTTTAAAATCTTGCAATTAATTGCGACTAATTTTTTTTAATTGTTTGTCACCCCTACTAATTATGAAACAATGAGGTGTTTCAAAGGCCCCCAGCAGATGTTGTATTTGCCATGCCTTATATGAGAGTATTGCGCAACAAATCCTAATATGCCAACTGGCTGCATGTTAAAATTAGTGTGGGATATTTCCATAACTCTGAGAAGATGTGTTCAACAACGAACTCCTTTGGAGCCAATCTGCCATTTTTAATTCAGGGAGAAACTGGTTTAGTGTCTGGCATGCTATTATTTGTCACATAATTCTCAGACAGAATACACAACAAATGTAACATCTGCCACAGGCCAAAGAGAACAGTAATTATTGCTTTCTAAACCAGTGGTGCCCACACTTGCTGGCCCATGGGCCAGATGAGCAGTGCTAGGTCTGTAGGCCTGCTGGATCCAGCCTGTGGGCCCAATGCAGCCATGTGGTGCTGGCCATTCTGAGGCCTAATGCAGCTCCTCCCCAGCTGGGCCATTTCCAGGTGGCTGCACTGGGCTCCAGCTTGATCCCGCCATGCAGGAATTGGGTCAGATCCCTGCATGTGCGAACAACAAGGCCAGGTCCAATCCAGCCACGTGGGACTTGGAAATGTGGTGGCGGGCGAGTGGTGACAGCGTTAACTGCCACTAGACCCACACTGCTGAGTTTCTGGACCTCTGGGGCGGACAATGGACCAGATTACATGGCCAGGTTGAGTACCCGTAGGTCTTTTGAAATACCTGCAAACAAAGGAAAGATGCAATGCCAGAGTTTGACTTTCCCATTTCGGTAGGCAGGGGTGATGCAAGGGGCTGAATAAGCAAAAGGTCCACCCTTACAGATCTTTAAATCAGTTGATGATAGGTGGAGAGCTGGGTGAAAAAAAACCACTCATCTCTACACCCCTAAATGATGCTCACCTCTGTAAGGCACAGGAATGGTTCCAGCGAGGCTCATCAACTCCCGAGATGACCCATCATTAAAAACTAAATGGGAAAGAAGACCATTAGAGAACTTTTCTGTGTTATCTTGTGTTCCAGTGGCATAACTCTATTTCAGACCGCGTACTTGGAAAGATATTTATGCTGCTATTAGAAAGTCCCTCCTTTTACATTACTATTATACATGTATTGATTGGCAAATACTTTTTCACAGTTGATTAAGTAATGTGTTTTGAGACAGAGAAGATATGTTACACTATCCAACAATTCCTTTATCAATATAAAACTGCACCTGCACACAAGGTCCTAGGTGTAAGATGATATGACTATGCAACTGTGGACAGACATCTAAGGCTAAAAAACAGGCATAGAGTTTATCCTGGGTCTGACTGACCGGGGCAGTCCTTTCACACATGCATCTTGAATGGCAATTAACTAGAATTAATTAATTCCCTGTTGTCCCAGGGAAAGTGTTATTTGGTACTTCACAGGTACTTATGGGACAATGGGTTTGTAAATCTGTAGGATCCCAGAATAAGAGGCTCTCTCCCAATGTCTATTTTAGCCTAACCTTTTGTTTAAAATATAATTCCCTACTTCATGTAGTTGTAAAGATAGAATATGTACATGTACTCAACATAAAAACCTACAGTGCATTTCAGATTTATGGCCAGTATACACTTATTTTTATATACAACCAGCAAGAGATAGTCATCTTATTGAGATACTAGAGTTCTATGTCATTCATGAATTGCTGCCACAGTTTAAGCTTAACCCACAACCTGAGTAGGCACCCTAACTACAAATGAATCTTCTACTGATTTGTCCTGCCCACCTTTCCAGCTTTTGCACTGAGGAAGACTATTTTTCAGCTTAACAGACCTCATTGCCAAGATGTGTCTTCATCATAAGCCTAGATTTTCCTTTTTCTTATTTTTCATTTAATTACTTCTAGTAATACATCAGTGTAGCTCACCATGCAAATACTACTTTTAGGTGCTAATGACTTGCAAAGATCTGCAGGCTTTGCCTTTAATTACAGTATAATATGCGTTTTGTTAATATTTCCTAGAAAATTAATCTTTTTGGGCCCCCCAAATGTTTTCTTATTTCTCTTAACTCTATCAAATGTGAATTACCCTTCTGGAAATGTTTTCCTTAAAACTGATTACAATTAACTTTATGGATGCAGTCTCATCTGGGGCAGTTTAGAAAGGAATAGGTACCTCCATGCTGCAGGACCCTTTTCTTTAAATGCATAGTTCAAAAACTGCACTGACATTTTATGCATCCTATGGCAATGCAGAATCACTTCTGATTGCTAGACAATATTCTGCTCTTGGTCCCTTTTTCATTTTTATCCAGTCTTTGCTCAAATGGTCCCTCACTTAAAATCTTCAACAAACATGTTAACTAAGCACAAACTTTAACTCAAACCCTAAAAATACCTTTAGACATGTCTTGCACATAATACATTGAAATGTGTTGATACCTTTTAAAAATGACTAGTGGCAGTTAAACTCCGTTTGACTAGTCGATTAAAATTAAATTTCTATACGCTCATTACAAGAACTCTCAAACAGCCTTACTATACTCCAGAATAATTGATTTTTTCCAGTCCTAAAAGAGTGTAATGCAGGTTCACTGTTAACAAGATCACTCTTTTGGCTAATTTATTGTTCTTTATAAATAAATATGAGAAAATATCCTTTACTATAGTTCAGCTCAATTTGTGATTTTCTAATAGCTTCCAAAGTAAGAGTTACTACTGAACAGTATACCACATAAGTCTCATATACCAGGCTGAAACAAAATTGCTAAGAAAGGTCATGAGCAGGGATCCTAAATTTCTCTGTTTAAAAATCACAAATTCTCTGATAAACCCCATTTGATTTTGGGGTTTTTTATCATGGAAAAATCAGAGCTCCCCCTGCCCCCTTTGCTCACCAGGATACAGGTCCAGGCCCCTCACTACCCACCCACAGCCTCCCTGGCCCGGCTGGTGCCCTGCACTCCCCACCCACAGCCTCCCTGTCCCCCCAGCCCTAACAGAGAGGTCCCCCAGCTCCCAGGGTTATAGGGCCAGGGACCCAGGTCTGCAGCCCCTTGCCCCCTGGCTGCCAGGTGGCAGGTCCACCCTTACAGATCTTTAAGATCTCCTGCAGGTAGGAGGTGGCAGCTGCTGTGGTGGAGTAGAGCTCAGCTCCCCGTCCCCACAGGCAGCACAGCTGGAGCAGAGCCCTTGGGTGCAGGGGACAGCAGCTCCCTGCCCAGTTGCCTTCTCCTTGGGGCCTCCTTGGCCCAGTGGGCAGGACCTAGTGCAGTAGGGCAGAGCAGGGCCAGACAGGGAAGCTCACTGCAGGCACCGGGAGCTCCACACCACCATGGCAAGGTGTCCCCTGCTTGCTGCTGCCAGGCAGGCAGGGGTGCTTTGGCAGGGCAGTACAGGGCTTGCAGCAGCAAGATGTTTCCCTGTTCAGCTGCACTCTGCCCTGCCACACCAGGTCCCACCTGCTGGGCTGTAGAGGCAACCCAAAGCAAAACCTCAGGGTTGGGGGGGGAAGGGGAGGAGAGGCAGCTGAGCCCGGAGCCTGAGACCGGAGCCTACCCCCACCCCCACCCCC
>NW_017729025.1:143944856-143945084 GCF_001723915.1 Gavialis gangeticus
CCCACCCCACTCCCCTGGACAAGCAGCCTGCAGCTCTGCCACACTCTCCACTAGGGCCCTGTGGCTACACACTCCAGCCCCGGGCCCCAAGCTCCAAACACTGCCTGGGCTGAGCAGCAGCCCCAGCTCTACCCAGCTTCCTTCATCCCTATGGGGGCTTCAATCCCTGCCACCACCCCCACCGTACTAACCTGGGGGAGCTGCTCTCCAGGCTGCCTGGCTCATGTG
>NW_017729025.1:143950084-143954759 GCF_001723915.1 Gavialis gangeticus
TAGGGCCCTGTGGCTACACACTCCAGCCCCGGGCCCCAAGCTCCAAACACTGCCTGGGCTGAGCAGCAGCCCCAGCTCTACCCAGCTTCCTTCATCCCTATGGGGGCTTCAATCCCTGCCACCACCCCCACCGTACTAACCTGGGGGAGCTGCTCTCCAGGCTGCCTGGCTCATGTGCTCCTGCTCCCCCCAGCCCCTTGCAGGCTGGAACTCTGCCAGCCTAAAGAAAGCTCTTTGCAAAAATGAAAAATCTGTGCGTTTCTCTGTTAAAATGGAAAATCCGTGTTTTTCTTGGTTAAAAGCAAACATCCTCGTTTCCCATTTTTCAATGAGAAACAGAAAACCTGGATCCCTATTCATGAATCATCCATACTCAAGAGTGGGTGAATTCCTACATAAATTCCTTTTTGAATACATCTTCTCTACTGACACTTTTTCCAAAAGTACTTCTGTCACAGGACTTTAAAGAACAGATCTTTAAATTTTGTTTCCGTCCTCAGTTTTTCTGTGACAACTGAATGCTGAACAGTCAAAAATTATTTTATTATGAGACATTAGCCAGTTGAATTTTAGCACTATCAAACTTTAAAGATAAGATAAATAACATACAAATGCACTATATACAGCTAAATCAGCAACAACAAATTAAATATTCTTCTTATCCACAAACTCACCATATGCATCCATTACAGGTTTGAGGTCTTTGTACTGGGTAATAACACCGACGGTTTCTTGCACTGTTAGGTCTCTGTACTTGTACTGAAAAAGAAAAATATTAAATTTCTTTAAGATCAACAACCCTAAGGCTTTGCTTTGGGTTGCCTTGTTTTTCTTGTGGAAAGCCAAGCGTGTAAGATTTTATATTTACAAGGCTCCATACAAATGACATAACTTGGGGCTCATCTGTGTTTTTTCTGACGAACTCCACATGCAAACATTTATTTTTGGAACAACAGTGCATAACCACCCTTTGGTTTAGTCTACTTTCTAAAATTAAGCTAAACAGGAACAAAGTGCTCTTGTTCCAGCGTAAGTGTACACACATTGAAAGATTCTGCAACAGCAATTGTGCTTTCATTCACACCCTCTTAATCTGCATTACATTTCAAGTAGACACAGATCCAAAACAGTCTGAATATCAGCACAGTTAATCTTCAATTAAAGATACCATCTTTCTAGCTTGTAAAAATAGTTAATGTAATTTTATGAATAAAGTTAAGGACTAGTTGTGAACTGCAACAGCAAAACAGTAGGATCAACCCTACCATATTGGAAATGATAAAAAATGGAATCCAATTTGTTTTACCACATGCAGTAACCATGAATTTAAAATGTTTTCAGCACTTATTCCCATAAATCCATTCTGTTTCTACTAAAAAAGACAAGAATAAGAGGGAAAAAAAGTGAAAGATCCTCAAAAGTTAGAAACCATACTGATGCTAGCGAAATCTTTGTTTACAGAAGTATCTCTGAGCCAGCATAACAATTTCTTAAAACTTTCCTTCTATAAAACTGCAAATCAATTGTAACCTGTAATACAGGGGCACCCAACCTGCAGCACATCTGCCACAAATGACATAGGGAGCCTCTATATAGGGCATATGGCAAACTGGGGAGGAAACAGGGAGCCCAGCAGCAGATCAGGAAGGGAACAGAAAACAGAAGAGCAGATCAGGCAAGAAAAGGGGATTGAAGTGGCACTCAGGGAGGATTTAAGGCTAATTTGCAGCCCACCTACCAAAAAAGGTTGGTCTCTCACTGCAGTAAAGTATGTCAGTGCAGTTTATGTGTGATGCATGGCTAAAAAGTGCATTTAGTGAGTCAAAAGTAACCACATTCACAATTACTACTGGGATAGGACCTGCTCCCAGCTATAATAATATGTGCATATACTGAAGCCCAATAGCAGAAGATATAGTGCTGTGAGGGTCATCTGGTATATCCTACTTTCTCGCCCCCTTGAACTTGGGAAAAGAGGGCAAGATGTGCAATCAGGGCAGGAGTACATGGATCCAGGACTCCTACATACATACAAATCTTACCAGAAACCACTTGATACTTTAGTTGAAGCATTCAGATAGTGTTTGGAGCATCTCAGAGGGAGGGCAAGATGGACACAGGGAGAGCTTACCCCCAGCGTACTATTCCCAAGGTGCTGCCTTCAACAACAAAAATCAAGCCCTATCTGAAGTAGTGAGTAGTATCAGGAAGCAAGAAGCACCAAACCAAACAACAGCAGCAGTAATGCAAATCTCAAGGCTCATTTGTGTACCCACTAATATAGCAGCAACAAGAAGTTGTTTCTACAGATGTGCTCTGACATCAATCTACCATGCAATTTAATGGAACACAAATTCTGACCTAGTTGTTTGACCATAAGACAGCTGTTCATGAGCAGCAGGGGGTTGGCTGGGCATGTAGTGCAGTCTCACTCTATTTACCATCTATTCACTTGCATTAAAAGCCAGCTAAAAAAATATTCCCTCTCTAACATTTTTCCATGCAAGTAACAACAGTTCACTGTGCTCTGTTTGAGTACACAGGCTCAGGATAGAAAAAAGTCCAGACAATGACTTGGATTATACACTTATCCAAACAGTGTAAGATATACCCAGCCCTGTCAATGCTGGAGCATTAGCAGCCCTGAAACAGACTAGCTCCCCTCATTTTCAAGGCCCTAAACAACCAAATAACTATTAGAGCTCTGAAAAATGAGAAAAAAAGCTGGTAATTTTCATAGCTACTATTTGCTCTGGCTACATATACCCTCAGCCACTACACAAAGCATCATCTCTACAGGGGCAGTTGAGGCATTAGGAACCTAACCCTACCAAGGGTACGCATCCTAGTGTACATTTAACTAACATGTGAATAGTCAGATTTGTTGCAATATAAGCAACTTACTTACTGGACTGGCATTGTGTTACACAGTTAAGCAAAGTATTCATTTATCCAGTACCTATACAAGTGAAACATTCTGTAATTTCTACAAGGATTGCTACCTCCCTCTCTTCGGTGCCAAGGTAGCTTTGCAACAATAAAAGCAGGGGGAAGAGATCACAACTATGAAAAAGTAAGACAAACCATGTCCAAATGCTTCAGAGCACCCAGTGAATAATACTTAGCAGATTTAAATTAATTCAAATGCTATCAGCTTATGTTACCAAATGTAAAAGGATGCTTTTGCTCTCACAACTATTCACTTAAGTAACAAAACTCAAGGACTGCTTGTTCCCATTTCCTTACAATCTGTAGGGGAATTAAAACAACGGCAAGTCCAAATTATATTTTGTGAGAATAGGTAGGACCTCCCACTCTCTCTCCACCCTGATGCAGCCTTACCCATGGAGAAAGCGCAACTTTGGATTTCCCCCCTCCCTGCCCTCCAAAGTCAAGGAAAACTTGACAGCTGATGAAGCAAGACTGAATACATTATGTCCTTCTTTCAGTCTGAGTTCACTAGCATGCAACAATAAAATCAAGTGCCTTCAAGCTTATCCTATTAATATGAGAAGTAAACCATCTTAAAATAATCCAAGACTCCTGTTTTCTGCAGCAGCGCAAGTACGCTCAGTTAAACTTGTACATAATCAATAAGAGAGAGCTTCTGCTGAAAGAAGTCCAGAGCAAGTACAAAGATCAAGAGCTAGTTCCACATGTTTACATGTGACCCATTCGTATCATTTCATCTCTGCAGCACATTTCATTTAATGAGGTAAGTACAATAAAGCTTGCCTCCTGAACAGTGGCATTACAAGCCTTGCATATGTAGATCACTTTAGGAGCTTTACTTGAAAGATTTTCCAACTGTACAGTATAGCAACCAATCAGGTGCACACATTAATTTTTCTATAAAGAAGAAAATGTTTTTATAGTGAATCTATAATACCTTAAGTAAGGACATGTTACCTACAGGAATGGTGCATTTAAAAGTCTGAAGAGAGTCTCCTTGAATGCTACTGTAATTCATTTCAGCAATCACTCCAGTAGCACATGCTCAGAGTAAAATGTTAACCCAGGTACTTGATTTTAAGATTTTTAGGAGAAACTGCACACAGTCTGCACACACTCACCCAGCGCGCACACACCTGGCAAGCACACCTGGCTCACCTGGCAAGCACACATATGTGAGCACTTAAAATTATTCTGTGTTTTCTTTAATGTTAAAAAGGACTGTTGCAGACACTGTTTTTTTGTGATGGCTTTGTACAAAACTAGAATGGAGATGAGGAATTTGACTATAGTTATTGCTATGATCTGGTCTAGGATTGGAATAGATGATCCTCTCATATGATTTCTAGGATTAAGCAGATTACAACTATTGAAGAAAGAGTAGAATTTGCATATAAGAGGTTATGTTAGGAACTGTCTGATCCGCACAAAACAGAGCATAGATGTTATCATCACATTGTTTTATATTACAATGTGGAATTTTACATTAGAAATGAGACATGTCTTTAAAACTATGTAGTATGATTGCGCCTTATTCCCCTTTTCATTCATATTTGCATTTGAATAAACACATTTTGATCTAATATTTATTTTATACTTTGCTACTATTTGTTACATATTTATGAAAAAGACTCAGTGCCTGAGAAAATAAGCATCTACTAAAATTATTATCTACATTTATTAACCTGGACTAATACTTAAAATTATAAAAACTTTTTTCAGT
>NW_017729025.1:143959759-143997507 GCF_001723915.1 Gavialis gangeticus
CCTGAGAAAATAAGCATCTACTAAAATTATTATCTACATTTATTAACCTGGACTAATACTTAAAATTATAAAAACTTTTTTCAGTCTGGAACCTCAAAATAGACTAGACATCAGACTCCTATTCGACTTATCAAGAAACAAACACAGAGAGAGGGGAAGCAATTTGCTCCAAGTCGGGCAACAAGTCAGATACAGAAAGTAAATATTTATCCGAAGGGGGAAATAAACCTTAATAGTCACTCAACCTATTCATAAACATTATTGTTATACATAGTTATAATTCTTCGCTTGGTATGAGGATGAGTCTTGCAGGTATTTGGAAGATGTTCAACATGTATAATTAATAATTATATAGCTACTGTAAATATGTCTCTTTGAAAGTGAGCTTAAAGTAAAAATAAAATATTACAACAACTATTTTCTCTTCCTAATAGGTGAACAGCCATTTTCACTGAATTCATCTCCTGTGAAACAGGATGAAGTGATTTGCGTGTGATCTGATCAACACTTCCAATCTATACTTCTAATCTCCACAATGATGAACAGAAACTAGTGCTGCACATTTTGCTGTTCAGGTTTTCCTTCTTGCAAGAAATTTAAATGATAAATAGATCACTTTCCTGTGGATTTTTAAACGATTACATGATATCTAATTTCATTAAAAAACTCAGAACATGAATACCTACTGCAGTGGTGCTCAACCTTGTTAGACTTGAGGCACACCTCAGAAAATGTCAGCTTAGTTTTCATTTGTTTTTTGACTAATCATTCTTTTGTTACAAGGAACTGAGAAAGAACGTAACAGGTCAGACTGTTTTTGGTATCTCTGGTTTTATCTTGTGAATGATGTTTGCACACCTAATAGTACTAACAGGGTTTGGCACCTCACAGCACCCTTGAAAGGATCTAAGTGTACTTGTGTTGAGAATCATAGGCCTACTGAGTCAGACTATAGGTACATCTATCTCAGCATCCTGTCATTCACAGTGGAAGAGACCAGATGCCAAGGGAAACATTATTTACAGATGTCCCATGCCCCTCCCCACTACAACTTCCAGGTTGCACCCCTAGCATATTTAATGCCACTGATTGTAGATGCTCATCTACCTAGGGATATACTTACACTGCAGTGAGACTAAATAATTTGCATGGATTGGTCAACACAGCATGAAGAGCACATTTCATGGATATTTCCTGGATGTGATCAGTTGGCCCCACCCCTCAGCACTATTGGTAGAGAGGCCCTGGCAGGGAGTGCCATCTTATCTGCTGTCTGCCCTTTGTGTAGCCCTGCCCCGCGGCACTAATTGGTGGAGAGGCCCTGGAGGTGGGGAAGAAAGGATCAAGGGGCAGCCACCATCTTGTCTGCTGCCCTTTTGTGCTGCCCTGCCAGCCAGTGCCTTCTCCCCCTGGGGTGATTAGCAAGGCTGGGGCTAGGCAGCATTGACTGCCAGCTACCACTGGGGAGGCCAGCATTTCATTTTTAAGTGTTTTATTTAAAGTTGATTTTGCAGACAATCCTGGATTGTGTGGTTTCCGCAAAATCATGAATTGAGTAGACCCCTGCGTATACCTAAGACATAAATGGCAATGATAAATTCCTGGCCTGATCTCTCTGAAAAGTAAACAAGTCATGCATAGCATACACCTAACATGAAAAACCCTTTCATTATTACAACACAGTTCAACTTTCTAATATGGCAGTGCCTAGGTTGCACAGAAGACTGGCTCTGCTAAACTTCGACACTGGTCCTCAGGTTCTGGAGCAGGATCGAGAACTTTATCTTGCAGACTCTTAAGACTGCAGACTACAAGATGCAATGCCATCCTAACTAGTCTGGGTACAACTACAAGTACCATTGGATTAGCAAAGCACTCAGCCAAGTACAGTGACCACAGAGCTTGACCCAGGCTTACTAAAGTGTCCCTGCCAAGCAGCACACTATGCCACATACACGTATTCTTAAGCAGGTCTTCTTTAAGGCTAACTGAAGGACCCAATCAATTCCCTGCATGACTGGTAATACTAGTATGCGCAGTGCAATTAACCTGGGAAAACAAATCTCAAAGTTTGAGCTTTTGTCTGTCAGGTCAATTGACAATAAGTAATAAATTGTCACAAGGAAAGATATTATTACATCTTCCTAAAAATCCATGACAGTAGCTACTCTAAGACAGGGGAGTCAACCTCACCCAGCCCTGGGTTAGCTTGCTCAGTGCCTGATTTTAAAACAGGGTTTCTTAAAGTATGAGGGGAGAAAGGAAGACCTGCCTTTACCCTGTGTCTGCAATTACTGGACACGGGAAGAAACTGGTCCCTGCTGAGGACCTTTAGTCACTAGGGCTATGTCCAGATGAGCACAGCCATGTATAACACCATACACACCGTCCATTAAGGTGTTTCCCACACTGCTACCTTGCAGCATGACGGTTTTTACTGACCCCAGGATCTGCTGCGTGGGGAAAAAAGTGAGGCAGTGCACGTGGCTGCACTGTGCGCCATCCAAAACCAGAGCCTGGCCTGCCAGAGTCATGCTGCAGGAGCACTGTGGCTGCAGCTTCCCCAGCCCCCAGGTAAGGTTGCTGGCCGCAGCCTTCTCTACCCCACCTGGGGTAACCCACCATGTGCGGAGGGCACATGGCACAGGCACCCCCTGGGGACCAGCACACCAGTGTGATGCTGCTTCTTGTCCCTGGGAAACCAAATGCCTGTGCTTGTCTGGATGTGGCCTAGGAGTCAGTAATAGACTCCTACACTAAAAAACAGAAGACTGGTTTGATTCATATTTGAGCCAGATGTCAGAACTTTTCCTCGAAGCAAGCCCCTTGGACCTTACAGATGGGATAAACCCACTATCTCCCTAAGTACCTGTGGCTAAAAACAGAAACTCAGTTTAATCTGATACGGGCCAGCCTGAGATATAACCTGCATCAAAACAAATGAGACACTGTTTATACCAGAAGGCTGAAATGGCAATTAAGTTGTGACCGTTCAGAAGCAAAGTATTAACTTGCATACTTCTCAGGCATTTTGCGTGGGACAACAGGCTCCTCTCTAAGTACTGGGGTTTGCTGCAAAGCAAAGCTCAAACTGGAATGCATCTGGTTGCCTGTTTCTAGCCGTAAGTCTACATTTACTGCATGGTGGTCACTCCAAGCTGAATCCAGCGGGTGGGGGCAGGTGGCTCCATCTGAATCCAACCTGTTTTTAGCTCACTAGGCCGGGGCATGTTTTCCTGAACCTTCTCTGTTCACATCTCCAGGCAATGCTTCCCTGGGCAGTGCTTGCTGGCTCCTTGGACTCACTCGAGCACCACCAAGCACTCCCCAGCACACTGTGCTCAGCGTCCCTACTTGGCGCACTTGCTTTGAACCCATGACCTCACTCCCATCAGGGTTTCCTGCAGCAGTCCCCCAAAGCCAGCTAATATACCCAATAGCCCCCCGTCCATGGGCACTAACCCTGTGTTAGGTTTATGCTCAGACAGACCTGTTTGGAGCCTGGGAGGTCTCCAAATTCACAGCGCAATCTGTCCTTCCCCTCCCTCTCCTGTGCACCACCGTCCCAGAGCAACACGAGGAAGGGGGCCGGCCCTGCTGAGCCCCTCGGCTCCCAGAGCGGCTGCTCCGCGCCCCCCGAACGCTGGGCTGGCGGCTCCAGCGGGCGCAGCCCCCACCCCGGCTGGTTGCTACGGCAAAGCCTCGCGCCGGGCGCGGAGGCCAGCGGCGCGCCGTACCTTGCCGAGCATCTTCTTCAGCTGGCTCTCGGACAGCGCCATGGCAGCCCCGCCACTAGCGCACCCGCGCGGAGAAACCCGCGGCCTAGCTCGATCACTCGCTCTTCCGTCCTCCCCCTCCTGGCCCCCCACCGACACCGGAAGCTGGCGGCGCTTCCGTCGGCCCCACTTCCGCCGCGCCTGCGCGTCACCTCATCATGTGATGGCGGGTTCGGGAGGGGGCTCCACCAGCCCAGTCGGTGGGGTGGATGGTCACGTGCCTCTGCGGCCAATGATTGAGGTGCTGCTCTAATAAGTAGCCTCGCCCCCGTGTGACCTCAGGGGAGGGGGGAGAGCGATTGGAAGCTGTGGAGCTGGGCCTCAGTCTTCCCAGCTGTAAAATGGGGGCAATGAGGCCCCGCCTCCCTGGAGAAAGGCCCAAAGAGTTTTAGGGGGCAGCTCAGGCAGAGAGACAGCAGGGTTTCAGCTGTTAGCATTTTACTGCTGCTACCTGCTTTTTTAAAACATGGCCCCAGGTGCAGGCAGTTTGGTCTTGGCTGCAGGAGTGCTGCATAGGAGGGGAATGCACCCTCCCCCTAGTACCCCATTACATCTTCCTACCTCTGAAAATAAGGCCAGCTCATGGTCTTCAAAATGGCCCTATTACACAGCACTGCCAAATGGGCAGAGCAGCCCCTGCTCCTGATGTTTCCCTCTACTCTGCCCTGGGGAGGGGGAGGGAGCAGGGTTGGTGGGGGCACACATCTGGAGTGCTCTATGCAGTTTACTCCCCCCCACTACAGAAAGGATGTGGACAAGTTGGAGAGAATCTAGCAGAGGGCAAGAAAAAAGGTTCCCAAGGCTAGGGCACATGGGTTGTGAGGCAAGGCTGAGGGAATTGGCCTTATTTAGGCTGTAGACGAGACGACTGAGTGGTTAACAGTAGCCTTCAACTATCTGAAGGGGGGGGGGGTCCAAAAAGGATGGAGCTAAACCAGGGCTGGGCAACCCACAGCATGTGTTGCAGAGCTGTTTTGCTCAGCTCACTACCACGGGGCTGGGCTCTGGCCAGTTGCTGCCAGCCACGGAACCCAGGCTGCTCTTTACAAGGTAGACATTGCAGTTTTTTTTGGCACCCTGGCCAAAAATGTTGCCTACCCCCAAGTTAGACTGTTCTCAGTGATGACAGAACAAGGAACAATAGTCTCAAGTTGCAGCAAGGGAGGTTTAAGTAGGCTATTAGGAAAAACTCTCACTAGGAAGGTGATGAAGCACTGGAACAGGTTACCTACAGAGGTGAAGGACTCTCCATCCTTGGAGTTTAATGCCTGGCTTGACAAAGCCCTGGCTGGAATGATCTACTTGGGGATGGTGCTACTTTGAGGAGGGAGTTGGACTAGATGACCTCCTGAGGTCTCTTCCAACCCAACAAGTCATTCCAAAATTGATACCCCCAGTTGAAGCAGCAGCCTAGTATACAAGATGATGAATTAAACCAAAAAAAACAGCAGTACACATATCCTTTATTGCTATTGGTCAGCACTCTGCTGAACATTATTTCTTGCAAGTGTTCCATGTACAATGTAAGCAGCCAGACATGATCATTAACCACAAAGTTAAAGAACCGAAGTACAAATCACATGTTCTGCTGATTTAGGATTATTAACATGCACAAATAATACCTTCCAGAAGAATACTGTCACCTTAGTCCACCACATGCTGGTTTTAATTGAGAATACTCAGTGCACCCACTTGAATTAGTTTTCCTGTAGGCAGGTCTATTACACTTTTGAGTCACTTTTCCAAGAAGGACTCCCCTTTTCATAACCATTTTATTTAAAACCACAAAAATAATTGTTAGACTTGGAGAACAAGATATATAAACCATGATTTAAAAACCGTATTGGGGAAAGCAGTTGAACATATGAATTGCACGACTATCTACATGAACAGAAATATCAACATTAGAATTTTACAGCAATACACCAATCCTTAGGCAGCGGTTTGCAGACGACCAAACAGAACATGCCACTTTAGCAATACTATGTGCATTTAAGATAAACTTTACGTAGCGTTTCTGAAGAACAGGTAACCTTTCATCTTAAAAAAAAAAAGGCATTTCGAAACTATTCTTCGTCTGAGAAACAAATGCCATTTTTAAAGCTGTGATACTTTGGTCATTTTTAAATAAAAACTCCATTGGGACTAAAGAATGGTATTTTAAAATAACTGGGGGAGTTTACTAATAAATGTTATGATACATGTACTGTTATCTTAAAAAAAACCAACCCAAAAATAAAAAACTACTGCAATGTTTAATAAAATATGCTACAATATTAAATGTAGTGCATCACTCCAGCCACAAAACCCTCTACAACATATTGCAATGCAAAATACCCTAAGAAAAATTCAATTATTACTCACTTAAGATTTTTCAAAAGTGAAAATAGTCCAGCTATTTTTTTACAACCAGATAAACCAGCTAAGTTTATATGACAACCAGCTTGAGATATAGCATTGATCAAAATAAACAGAATTCTCATAAACTATGAAACTGAGAAAAATGGTTGTTTTCTTTTTTGCTTACAATTCTGAGAACTCTCAGCATACCACATCTCCCACTAAGACCAAAGAAAGGGCTCAATCCTGCTCAGGGATCAACAGAAACAACTCACATCAGTTGTACAAAATGACTTTCAAATGGAAGCTGAGGGTACTCAGCCATTGCAAGACAGCATCTTTGCAAGGAACAAGCCAGTAGAGCTTCACTTAAAGCATTCATACATTGCATCTTTGCTGACAAAATTTCATCCCTGTTTCAACACTTGAAGTGTTGAGTCCAATTCTTACGTCCTAAAAGCAAGAGCAAAGCCCACATTTCTCCCTTATGCTTGGTATCATTAATACTTTAATATAAAGGTCTTTCTTTTAGAAGGGTATCTGGTTTAATAAGAGAAAAGTCATCTGTCCCAAATGGTTTATTTTAAAATCAGAACATCCTTTTATACGAAACCTCAACCACTTTTGTTTATAGGTGTCTCCCTACGCAGAATTAGCTTCCTGCCCCATACATCTTATTCCTTAGATGCCTTATCTAAAGCTCAGTGACTTCATAGTCAGATAATATGATTCATTATTACCCTGTCACAAACATCTCTACACTCCAAAGAGTATTTGAACTAATGCTACATCTTTTGGAGTGCCTGCTGTGAGTTTAAAAAGGTAGTTCTAATCTTTCAGATACTTTAATGCTACACGCTACAAAACAACAATAGTACCTTCTAGGGGAAAGTTTCAGGCACAATTAGATGAACAAAAAAAACCTACATTCATATGCAATGTCCAGAAGTTCAAGTTTGGAGGTATTATTAAAAATATATATTTTTATAGCCATGTGATGGAATGGAATTTGGTTACATAAAAGACGATAAAGTGCATTAACCTTCACTGTGTCTGCTTATAAGCAGGCTTTATTGTGCCTGTCGGTCAATTACTTCCTGCAGTGAAAAGCTGGTGTGAGATGGTGTTGGTCAGTCTCTGCACACTGAAAGTTAGCAGAGGGTGGCTCTCCACATATACTGAAAGAATACCCAAGCAGCTGGTTAAGTTGATGTCACCGCCCCATCCCCCAATGAATTTATGCACCATGCAGGCCTGATTCTTAAGTTAATGATGAAGAAGGCAGGCAAAATTGCTTAGGTTTTGATGAGACGTTTTTGTATATTACCTTCATTTTGATTAAGAAAACACACATAATAGAAATTCTTAATTTATGGTTGTGGTGTGCTGTGTTAAAGAGATTAAAAAGAGCTTTGTAGGAATGACGAACTTGTGAAAGGAAATCAGACAACTGTACTGTTTACAAAGATTTAACAGCAACCCTTTCTCCTTAGCAAATCCAACGCTGTCATAAGCAGATGTCAGGACTTCATCATGTTTAAAGTTTCAATTGCTGCTGAAGGTCATGAATTGATGAGGCACTGTTTTGTAGTTTCGCTGCCACCAGCTCCTCTTTCTCTGGCGTGATCATTTCAATCACACCATTGGTTCCAAGAATACAAGGCATACTT
Organism: Gavialis gangeticus; assembly: GCF_001723915.1. Taxonomy (NCBI): domain Eukaryota; kingdom Metazoa; phylum Chordata; order Crocodylia; family Gavialidae; genus Gavialis; species Gavialis gangeticus. The sequence continues at coordinate 143,967,546 of NW_017729025.1, forward strand.
AAAAATACTTCACTGTTTATATTGCAGCACCCCTGGAATTGTGCAAACAGTAAAGGACTGTTAATGCAGCTGTTTTTGAATACTGTGCATCTTTAGAAACCTCTTCTAATTCTATGCCCTATGGAATTAGGTGAATTAAGATAGTTAAAATTCAACTAAGCAAGATGTTCTTTGTTTAGCAGATAAGCATAGCTTAAATTTTATTTATTTAGAATAACATATAGTAATTTATGCTATGCAAGATCTGTGCCTTATTGCAGTTAAGTGTTTAGGGTTTCTTAGGCCTTTTGTATATTTAAACAACATATTTATCTTAGCAAATCTCAATGGTGGAGACAAAGCTTATCACAACAAAAGAACACTTTTTGCCAGCAGAGCTTAAACCAGTTCTCCAGATGGTGCAAGCTATATTATCAGGATTTTTTCCCCTCTAGTACAAGGGTTCTCACAACCTTTTTTAGATTCAAGGTATCCCTTGAAAAATGACAGCTCTTACTTAACTCGGGGCGGGGGGGAGGGGGTGGCAGGGGTTATCTACAGAAAATACTGAGGAAGTTTTTTGTTGCAAAGAATCCAACAATACACTGATACACGAAACATAGGAAAATTTCTGGATCGTGGTAATCGCCATGCTCCAGCAGACTATTAATTGAGTCTGCTCCAAGGAGCTGGAATTACAGCACATCGGAGCAGCCTCCCTGCTCATGTACAGGCACCCTGTATAGGTTTATTCTGTGAATCACGTTTGCACATCTAACAATGCTAAGACTACATGGCACCCCAGAGCACCCCTGAAAGGATCTCAAGGCACCCCAGGGTGCCATAGATCTAGTATAACTGCATCTCCATTAACTTTACTGATTATGCGGAGAACAAAACTAAAAGCACACACCCTGTCTGACCAATGTGGCTATCCCAGCAAAATTTTTGGGTATAGAGCATGTATTAGTATATGAACATACACATTTGTATTCTGCAATTAAAATCACTAAAATTCAAGTGAAGATTAAAATAGTTGCCTCACATTTTTTAGGGTAAAATAATGTGTGTCCACATGCGTAAAGTTTTAGGTTGTGCAGACAATACGTGGGTCCAGTTAAAAGGCATCATTAGGACATTTCTGCAGAGGAGTAGCTATTTAACAGAAACTTCATATGATAATAAGAGAAGGTAATTTAATAAGCATCTGTAGGTCATAAAACAGTAATCACAGCCTTTGTTCCATTTTGTTTGAAATCTTACAGTCATCCCTTAGAAGGAAATTTCCAATTTTCAAAATAGGAATTAACGGTTACTAAAGGGAAATATTTCTTCACAATGTTTACTTCCTAATATAAATAACATTGTTCAGTTAATACGTCTAGGATAAAGTTTGAAGTCTAACATGATTTTGTTTAAACAGTTTCTAGAAAGTAAGAACACTGTAGACAATACTATTTCTCAGTTTTATCAAATATAGTACTAAAAGAAAGACTATATCAGATTCCTGTAGAGAGAGCTGAAAATGTTTGGTGCTTTAGAAAACTTGCAGTCAGCATCAAGCACTTTGAAACCAAGACACACCTACCTGTGATATTTACCAAAACCAACTATATCACAGCCTGTGAACCATTTGCATAACAAGGGGTGGCCAAAAGGGGCACTATCCTTGATGCCAAATTTGAAAAGGCTACTTGAAAAGGCCATGCCCCCACAGCTCACTCATGCAAAGAACTCCAAAACAGTCCCCCAGCTGCTGTTTTAAGAGCAACAGTCCAGATGGGTATAGCACACGCAGTGGCAGCAGTTGTTCGGCTGGGACTGGTGCAAGTAAAACCAGCCCTGCCTCCTCTCCCCCACCCCCATTCTTAGAGAACCTTCCCTGCAACTTGTGCCTCTCCTGCTCTTAGAAACCACATGCTCACTAGAGCTATGAGAAACAGCTGTGTTTTGATTTGGTTTTGGATTCAGCTGTTTTGGAGGACAGTGATTCATGTCGCTGTTTCATTTCAGCCGAATTCGCTTCAGAGATTCGGCTCTACCAAATCTCCTCCGAATCTTTTTCGAACATGCTGCAAGGGAAGCTTTGCATAGCCCTACCCAGCCAGGAGGAGCTGTGGGTGGCTCGGCCAGGGGAGGAGGAGGGCCACTGCCCTCCGTGCAGGCAAAGAGACCCCCACGTGGATCTCTGATCCCCGTCACGTTGGGTCGCAGGACAGGGAAGCAGCACAGAGTGGTGAGCAAGTCTGCTGGTCCCTGCCGCATGACTCTGCTGCACAGGGAGCAGAGACCTGTGCAGGGGGTCTCCTCACTACCGCTGCCCTCCCCATGCAGCCCCACATCACTGGGACAGCATGGGACAGGCAGCGGCAGCGAGGAGACCCCTGGTGCAGATTTCTGCTCCCTGTGGAGCTGAGTCGCACTGCAGGGCAGCAATGCACAGCTGTTTCCTTGCAAGCCTGGCTCTGAAATGTTGAAATTTTCCGAAACATTTCAGATGCCTAGTTTTGTTTCAGAGATGTTTCTGTGCCTTCCATTTTGATTCAGATTCAGTGTTTCAGGCACCAAAGCAGCCCGAAACAACTCCAAAACAAAATGGCTTCCAAAATTTCGCACAACTCTAATGCTCACCCCTGCCCCCCAAACCCAACACAGTGTGTGATCCAGGCATCAAGTCCGCTTGTTACACCACTGCTTTGACTACTAGGAAGCTGGATGCCAGTACCAAGAATGATGCAGCACTCAACTACCCCAGTGTTGGGGGAGGGGGAAAAGGAAATAAAAAAAAAAAAACCAAAAAAACCCCCCAAAAAATCGATTTACAATCCTGTCCTCAAACTACAGCCAAAAGAGTAGCAGATTCTTGTTCATTCTGATTAGTGCTAAAAACTGGTGTCAGAAGAAAGTAATAGAAATGATACAACTGTAGAATTGTTGGACTAAGCTAACATCTCTGTTCTGCTAAAGTTAAAATGTCACGCTAGGTATGATGGATATGATGACAATTAACGGAAAAAGAAATATCATATTTACCTTTGCCAGAGTGGATACAGAATGAACCTTTCTTCTATCTTTCAATATACTTTCAATCAGGTCAGCTATTGATAATGCAACAGACAAAGACCTTTGACCTTTTCCCTTAAGAACTTCCATGGCTCTATATAAAGAAGAAAAAAAGAAAAACATGTGGCAGAAAAACATCCTTTCTTCAATTGTCCAAAATATTTTATGGACACATAAGAAAGAATATTGCATAACATGAGCCTCAGTCTCAGCCTCTGAAGAAAATAGATCCTTAAATTCCTGTTTCCCTAAATCTACAAAGATTAGGGCTTTTCATTTGCTGCATACAACTGGCACAAATTTGGCCAGCCAAACAAGCAAATGGCAGATAACTATTTTCTTAATTTCTATGAAGAGTGTGTCCCTTTCACTGCAGTGCATACATCTGTGATTAAAGAAATACTCCTGAACCTCAGAAGGAAGGTAACTAACTTGGAGTAATTTATTAATACAAGTAGCATGGCACACTACACCACCAGAGAAATGCTGATAGTAAGTTTTTCCATGTTAGGGAAACTACGTGTTTTTGAGGACCATACTCATTCAGTTAACATCATCACTCAAGATCCCACCCAATATCCTCATAATGGCTGAATACAGGATTGCAGGTACAGTGGAGCAAATGCCCCACGTCTGCTATGGTAACTGAGAAGGCCCAGTATGAACCTTGTACAGACCAGCTAACAGAATTCCAATAAGCCTACAACAAGGGCTAGAAAATTGGGAAGAGATTTTGAATTGCTTAAAGTGGGGGTGTACCAGTAGAGATTTTTGGGACCGATACAGATATCCGATTTTTAAGGAGGCATAGTCGGCTAATACCAATCTGATTTCCAATATAGTGTGGAGAGCTGCCTCCAGCTGGTAAGTCCATTGTAGTGGAAGGGGTGGGGGGCAGATTAATCTCCCCCTGACGTGAGGGAGGGGACAAGGGTAGGTGCTGCCCAGCTGGGGCAGCGTGGGGTGCAGGACAGAGGCGCAGCTCGTTGGGGGGCTGGGGGAGGGGAGGTGGCATGGCTCCCACCGTTGCTTGCATCCTGGGGGGGAAGGGAGAGAATGGGACGCATGCCCCTGGATCTCTGCAGGATGAGTGGGTGGGCTGCAGCTGCAGGCTGGAGGCAGGCTCTTTTCACCAGGGCTTGGGCTCGAGGCAGGGGCTACAGAAGGGGCTGCAGCCACCCCAAATCTTGCCGGAGCTCCATCCTAGTGCAGCCACGCGTCTGGCTCTTCCCAGCTCAACCCCCGTCTCCCCCATGTGCTGGGAAAAGCCAGAGCTGTGCCGGGCACGCGGTAGCGGTGCTGGAAGGGAGCAACAGCGAAATTTGGCTGTAGCCCCCTCTATAGGCCTGGCTCCGAGCCCAGCCCCCAGCAAGAAGAGCCCGGCTTCAGCCCGCACTGTACAGATCTGAGGGGCCCACATCCCTGCCCCCCCACCTGGGTGCAAGCAGCAGTGGGAGCCCCTCCCCCGCAAGCCGTGCCTACATTCCATGCCCCAGCTGGGCAGCGCCTGCCCCTGCCCCCTCCCTCACCGTGGGGGGGATGGAAGGGTGGTGGGGGGGTTGATCTGCCCCTCCACATCCCTTCTCTCCCTCCTCCCTTTCCACCACAATGGACTGACCAGCTGGAGGCAGCTCTCCATGCTGCCAGACTCCACTCCTTGCTGCTCCAGTGCTGTGTTGCAGCTGTGTACATGCACTGGCATTTAGTGGCCAAATTATTAGCCCCATTGGGCCAATTTCCGATGCAGTCAATTTTCTTTATATTGGCACCAATCCGATAGTGGATCAATGTATCGGTGCACCGCTAGCTTAAAGGAAAGAGAGATAACCAACAATCTATTCTAGAGCTAACATAACTGGACCACACTGTTTATTCTCAGACCTACAAGACTAGTCTTTCCTTAGATGCACAATGTCTAGAAAGGATATGAACATTTTAGAGCAAATTTGCTCCTACGAGTAAAAATAAGTCAGATTATTCAGGGATTCAGTGCTCTACAGACAAGAAGCATACTTAATGTAAATGTAAATTTACTATTGTAGCCATGTTACCTGTTTGCTAACTGTTCCCTTGAATTATGATGCCATTTTGCTGCAGTTTGACATGTTGCTGAATTAGAACCGGTCCATGCAGGCACTAGGTAAAATAAACAGAAAAGAATGTTTTATCTCAATATATAACACTGATGAACACATTTTAAATTTTGTTTTCTATAGTGCGTGTTTTAATGCCCTGAACTTAGTTGCTACCTTTCTAAAGTTCACAGCAACTCCTTAAGCCCCACTGCAGAACTGGCTTGGAATCTTTATAGAAATACACCAAGGAATGTGGTAGCAAGTAGCTTATTGTCCAAACTAAAAGTGTATGTGTATGCACATGTGGAGATTACAGCTAGAGACTGGTTGGGATGCAAAGGAAGTCAGTTTTGTATTTGGCAGCCATTGGACCCAGAGCAGTGGCTTCAACAGAATTCGGCAGCAGGGGGCTCTGCTGCGCTGCAGGTGGGTGCCTGAGGCTCTCCCTAGGCTGTTTGTAAGTGGGTGGCAGGGAAAAGAATTGACAGAGACAGCAGGGTCCTAGTCCCCATCCCCCTCAGACCAGAACTGAGTCATTCTGGCCCCTTGCCAGAAAATATGTTGCCAAGCACAGTCATATACTATGAATGGACTTGCAGGAAGAAAGTGCCCTCAGCAGAGAGATATTTAAATACAAGGAAAAGGAGCACTGCTCAGAGGGACAAAATGTCAGTAGAGATAAACAATGCAGGCAACACACTGAGGGACATAGGGGTTAACAGCTGGAGTTAATAACTGGCCCAGGTAATGGGATAAGAATCCACAGTCTCTAGTGAGACCATGTTTAACACAATTCAGTCTAGCAGAAGGCAGGGCAAGGTGTCACCTTAGAGACTAACACAATGACATCTTACAATTCAGTCTGCGTACAATTTCCTGTTCAGCAATATCATGTTCAAGTTGGTTTTTAAAAGTAGGTCATTCTGCAAATCTATTCATAGTGTCTGATGAAGTAGGCTGTTACCTATGAAGGCTCACTAACTAGTTCAGAGGCATGTCTAAAGTGCCATCCCAGCCTACATTCTTCCTGACTTCACACTAATGTGGGCTAACCACCTTGTTTCTCTCCTGTGGGAGCAACTTTTGGAGAGGAGAAAGAAAATGCAGACACAAGGTGCAAGTATACCCTCCTTACACTGTAGCTTTCTAGCTAAGAAAACACTTTTAAAAAAGGACACTTAACAAGAAAACAGGGGTTCGGTGCAGGTAGTGTTCTTATCGATCCTTCCATCTCGGGCTACGGGCTGAGGAGAGAGGAGGATCGAGGTAGCGAACCAGAGACTGTGGCACTGGTGTCATCGGGAAGGCTTTGGCATCCATGACCACAGTCCACTCTTTGGTGAGAGAGGCAGTTTGCTGCTGGGAAGAGACAGCCTCCACCTCTCTCTGCTGGGAAGGAGGCTCTTCTCAGCCAGACAGGCTGACCTACTCCACCAGACTTTAAACTAAGCCTGCCGGGGGATGGGGAACTACTGCCACTGTTGGCCCACTGAGCAATCCTTGCAAAGCCAGCAGGCCAAGGCACTTAAGGGAGCCCACCCCTGCCCAAGCCCTGGAACAAACTCTAGGGAAGGCAAAGGGCCCCAAAGGGACACTTGCGTGCCTATACACAAATGCCAGGAGCTTGGGGAATAACCCCCCCCAACTTGTCCTCCTGCTTAATACAAATAATTATGATGTCATAGGGATAACAGAGACCTGGTGGGACTCCACCCATGACTGGGTACAGACGCCTATACCCTGTACAGGAGAGATCAAGTGGACAAAATGGGCGGGGGTGTAGCTCTCCATGAAAAGGAAAGCTATGCGTCCCTGCAAGCTGACATTGGCACCCAGGGTGGACTGGAGACCCTCTGGGTTAAAATCTGTGGGTAACACAGCACGGGGGACACAATAGTGGGAGTCTATTACAGACCCCCTACCCAGGATCAAGACCTTGACCAGGAGTTCACCAGGGAACCGGCTGAGGCTGCACACTCCCTGTGCATAGTTATCATGGGAGACTTCAACTACCCAGACATTGTGTGGGAACAGCACTCGGCCAAATCCGAGCGGTCACAAAACTTTCTCTCATGCGTGGATGAGCTCTGACACAGGAAGTCTATGGGTCGATGAGAGGTAAAGCGCTGCTCAACCTGGTACTGGCAACCGGGGAGGACCTAATGATCAAAGGGAAGCTGGGTGACAGTGACCACGAGCTGATCACCTTCACCATCCACCGAAACGCTGGCAAGTCAGTCAGCAATACAGAAGTCCTTGACTTCAGGAAAGCTGACTTTGACAACCTAAGGAGGCTTTGTCAGCTAGGCACTAAAGGGTGACAACCTAAAGGGAAGGGGAGTTCAGGACAAGTGGTTGCTTCTCAAGGGAGCAATCCTGGGTGCTGAAGCAAAGTCCATCCTGTCTCAGAGGAAAGGCAGAAAAAGGGCACGGCAGCCCCTTGGCTCTCCAGGGAACTGGCGGACCTCCTGCGTCTTAAAAAGGAAGACCTACAAACGATGGAGTACCGGAATCACCACCAAGGAGGAATACTCTGCACTGGTCCGGACCTGCAGGGAGCGAACCAGGCAAGCCAAAGCTGTGACAGAACTCCACCTAGCTACAAATATCAAGGACAATAAAAAGTCCTTTTTTTTAGATATGTGGGGAGCCAGAGGAAAAGCAAGGGCAATATTGGACCCCTGTTAAACCAGATGGGACAACTGACAACCAACACCCAGAAAAAAGCAAACTTGCTAAATGGGTATTTTGCATCAGTTTTTCACCAGTCGCATGGGATGCCCCTGCCCACTATGGGACAGGGAGGCCTGGGTAAGGGAGATTCCTTACCCTCCATCAATGTTGACCTCGTGAAGGAGCATCTTGAGAGGCTGGATACCTTCAAGTCAGCTGGCCCTGACAATCTACACCCCAGGGTACTCAAGGAGCTGGCGAGGATCATAGCTCAGCCCCTGACACGGATCTCTGAGAACTCTCGGTGCTCTGGTAAAGTGCCCAAAGACTGGAAGAAGGCCAACGTGGTACCTATCTTCAATAAAGGGAGGAAGGTGGATCCGGCAAACTACAGACCCATCAGGCTGACCTCTATCCCTGGGAAGATCCTAGAAAAGATTACCAAAGAGGCCATTCTCAACAGACTGGCTGACGGCAACATCCTGAGGGATAGTCAGCATGGGTTTGTTGCGGGTAGGTCTTGCTTGACCAATCTCATTTCCTTTTACAGCCAGGTGACCTATCACCTGGACAAGGGGGAAGAGATTGATGTCATATATCTTGACTTCGAAAAAGCCTTTGATCTAGTATCCCATGACCACCACTTGGCAAAACCAGCTAACAGCAGCCTTGGCCACACCACAATCTGCTGGCTGGGGAACTGGCTCTGTGGTCAGACCCAAAGGGTGGTGGTTGATGGAAGTCAATCGTCGTAGTGCCCTGTGACCAGTGGGGTCCCTCAAGGCTCTGTCCTAGGGTCCATACTATTTAACATCTTCATTAATGATGTAGACATTGGTGTCAGAAGCGGACTGGCCAAGTTCGCCAATGACACCAAACTCTGGGGTAAAGCATCCACACCTGAGGACAGGAGGGTGATCCAGGCAAGACCTTGACAAGCTCAGGAAATGGGTGGATGAGAACCTGACGGTGTTTAACACCGAAAAATGCAAGGTTCTCCACCTTGGGAGGAAATATCTGCAGCATGCTTATAGGCTCAGCAGTGCTATGCTGGCTAGCACTATGGAAGAAAGAGGCTTGGGGGTCGTCATCGACCACAAGATGAACATGAGCTACCAATGCAATGTTGCAGCTAGTAAAGCATCCATAGATGCTTCTCAAGCAAATCCCAGGATGTTATTCTCCTGTTGTACTTGGCCTTGGTGAGGCTGCAGCTGGAGTACTGTGTCCGGTTTTGGGCCCCACAATTAAAAAAGAATGTGGAGAAGCTTGAGAGAGTCCAGAGAAGAGCCATGCTCATGATCAGAGGTCAGGAAAACAGACCTTATGATGAGAGGCTGAGAGCCATGGGACTCTTCAGCCTGGAAAAGCACAGGCTCGGGGGGACCTGGTGGCCGCCTATAAGTTTATCAGGGCATTCACCAGGATCTGGGGGAATGTTGGTTCACCAGAGCACCCCAAGGAATGACAAGGTTGAACGGTCACAAACTCTTCCATGACCATTTCAGGCTGGACATAAGGAAGAACTTCTTTACTATCCAAGCCCCCCCAAGGTTTGGAACAGCCTGCCATCGGAGGTGGTTCAAGCACCTACTTTGAACACCTTCAAGAGACAACTGGATGTTTATCTTGCTGGGATCCTATGATCTCTGCTGACTTCCTGCCCCTGGGGCAGGAGGCTGGACTCAATCTTTCAAGGTCCTTTCCAGCTCTAATGTCTATGAATCTATTATCTATGTAATACATCAATAGATGCTCAACCATCAATGGAACAAAGGCTGCTGTTTCCATGCGAAGCAGCCATTTAAGCAAGCCTGCTACACATCTCTTCTGTCACTTTTGTTGTCCTACTTCCTTGTCACTACAAGTAGTCAGAAATCAACTTGCAGCTTTACTGCCTTTAGAATCAACTCACTTGGTCCTCAATAGTTCTTTCCTACATAACGACTCACTGCTTCCAGTTTTGCAAGAAGCCCTCACAATCCCAAACCCCTGGGGTGCCATTCTTGCTCTGCTATGTACTTTGGCAAATCAATCAAGACCTAACATGCAGAGCTGTGGAACAGACAGCTGTTGTTAGCATCTATGTGAACTGGGAGTTCAGCACCTCTTAAAATCTGGCACTTAAAGTACTCCAAAATTAGCAGCAGTCCACTATATATTCTACAATGTTGATTTCTCTTCCCAGAAAGACTGCTTCTTCAATACCTTTAACATAATAAGTTAAAAAAGAAGAAAAATAAATAGAAGCTGAAGTGTGGTCCACAAACCGTCAGCTGGATAGCCCCAATCTAAATCATAAAAACCTATCCTTTTACCTTTGCCTTCCCCTTGTTCACCAATAATCCAAGCCTCTTTTCCTACAGTCTGAGCTTTCAACAGGTTTGCGATGACATACTGGAACCTCTCAGTGTCCAGGTTGCAGCCAATTCCAACAACTCTGCTTTTGGGAAATGCACTCAGCTTCCATGATACATAGGTCATTATTTCCACTAAACAAGAGAGAAAAATATGTTGATAACATACAATCACTTCCAAAAGTTCAACACAAAGCAGGCTAGAATGTGTCTTCAAGAAACAAAATCAGGAGCCAGCTATTCACTTTTAAAGTATTAGCCTACATGACAACATCAAGTTTACTTGTCCCTAAAACACCAAGTCAAGCTTTTAAGATAACATGTCACAGCTTGAGTAAAGTAAGAGAGACCCAAATAAGTTAAAATTGTAAAACGCATCTAAAACAGGGTTTTTAATGAAATTGTTATCTACTTCTTTAGCTGGGAAAGGACTCATCCTCATCCTCCCATCAAACAATATTGCCTCAAAAAAAGTTTACTCCTCTTAATTTGCAAGTTTCTTCTCTCCACCCTTTGTTCTACTGAACAGCAACAAGGGGAGCATTTCAAATCACTTTATTAGTTTTAGTGTATGTGTAACAGCTCTGGTCCCTGTTATGGCTAAGGAATGCTGTTAGGATGGGGTCAGGGAACCAGCTTACCATGAAGAATCTGGTGGGGTTGAATGGCCACCAGAGAGGTCCATGTGTGGTCCAGGGTGAAAGAGCCAAACCCTGGCCAAACATGGTCACGTGCAGAGGGAGCAAGCCCTCGTTGGTCCGCGGGAGCTCCAGCAAACTAGAAAGGAGCCAGCACAGTCAGAAACCCAGAGAAGGTAACACACAGCCAGCTGAGAATGCTGTGTAAAACTCATGGAAATGCAGAGCCAGACTCCCTCAGCACCACCCTGGGGACCTGGTGGAGTGGTCCAGTAAGCCAAGCTCAGCAGCAGACTAGCGATGGATATGGAGTGAGTGAAGAGGAACTTGACCACCAAAAAGGACAATGAGGTTTCCATGAGGGTAATGAGTTAAGTGTGTGATTGCAGACTGTTGATAAAGTGCTGACAGTGTGGAATGGAGCCTCACACATTGATGAGCAACACAAGGAAAATTAATGGAATCTGTATAAAATAGAGACTGATAGGATTGGGGTGGAATTAACTGATCTTCTGTGTCAAGGGAGCCAGTGGGATCCATTAATGATTAGGGAGCCTGTGAGATCCATTAGCAATTAACTACTATTCTAGGGATTTAAAAAAACAAAAACAAAAACAACAACTGTAGAATTACCAGAAAATTGACTACTCTTTCATGAATTAAGAGAGACTATGGAATTCAGTGATGATTGACCCCTCTCCCATTAATCAGGACAAACTATTAAATTAATTCATAATTAACTGATCTTTTAGAACTGTGGATGTTAACTGGAGGTACATATACCCCTAGGGGTATTTAAAACGGTCGTAGGGGGTACACAGAATGGATGTGGCAGATAAATGCCACGTGCCTGTGTGCAGCCACAGTACAGCACACAGGCATCAAGGAGCATAGCCCGGCCACGGGCAGAGCAGCTGGGTCCGGTTGGTAAGTCTGTTGTGGGGTCTGGCTGGCACATCAAAGCCCCAGTGGTGGGGGAGAGAGTGGGGCAAGGGCAGCATAGCTGGGACTGAGCTGCACAAGGCGGGGGAGGGGGAGAAGGAGCTCAGGCAGCTTCACTCTGGTTAAGTTCATCCACCATAGCAAACAGACAGTGAAGTAGCAGTAAAACCACAGTAAAGTAGTACAATCTAACACTATGTTCTATCGCGACCACAAATTTGAGCATTTGTGGCATAGCAGAAGGTACGGATGTCTATTTGCTTTCACTTTGTGCTGCCATAACAAAGATGACATCTGTTCCCACCCCGGATAGCTAGGAAGCAGGGAAAGGCCCACTTGTATGGAGCAAAAGGCTGGACTAGATGGAAACAGACACCACCTTATGCTGGTAGAGCCCAACTTTGTTAGCAGGCATGCCACAAATTAGCTTTATATACTCCCTGAGTGATATGTCAATCCCCTCCCTCAGACCAGTCTGCTCCTCCTTTCACTCCTTGCTTTGTGCCCCCTGCCTCAACAGCTGCTCTGCTTTCTGCCCCCTGCTACTGTGCTGCCTGTCCCCTCCCTGTTTGGTTGCATACCACACACAAAGGCTGCCCATGCCACTTGTGGCACTCATGTCCCAGGTTGGCCACCCCTGATCTATACCACAACTGTTTTATTCCAGATTTTATTCCTGGTTAACTCAACAATAGATTCAAGCAAGTTATACCAGTGTTTAGCTTTGGTTTTTTGTTTGTTCTTTTTACCATCTCCTGTTAAGAACTCAAGAGTACCAGGCTCAGAGCCAGGATTTCTGATCAATGAAGCAGTCTTTAAACAAACTGCAAACAAACTAAATCCAGGGACAAGCAAATCAAAAAAAATAGAAATACTAAAGTACCTGGATGAGATGCAACAAGCAGCACACTATTTTGACTATGGTATGTTATGGCAGGGACAATTCCTCTGAACAGATCCACATTGCTTTGTATGACATCAAGATATGACTGAGCATTACCCAGATAATTAACTGTAAACACCACCACTTTGGAATCAGCAGATGCAGAAAAATCTGACAAAATAGAAAGAAACTGAGGTTAAATTAAAAAAATAATCAAATCCTAGAAACATCAAGTGATGGATGGAAAACATACTTGGCCCAAAGAAATTTTAAATGATCAACCCACTACATATTCTTGATCCCTTAAGATAAATTTGAATTGGGATAAAAAGGGAAACTTTCTTTATCTGGAAACATCACTATACTATCTGAATCCTGTGTATCCTAGAATCTTGTCCAAGATATTTCACACATTTCTGTCCTGCACCTGGGGGCTTCTGTTCCTTTATGTCCCATTCAAAACAAGGACACCAACACAGTACCCAAATCTAGACAGCCACTAAAATATAAAATAAAATAAAAATCTTACAAATCTGTTAAGTGTATGTAATATGATCAGAAGGTCAACACAAAAGATTTAAAACCTCTACACTGGGAGCAGGAAAAAGGATGATTTAGGAGTGCCAGCTTCCCAGAATAACTCTTACCACCACGCTACCATCTTGCTGTGCAGACTCACATTCAAGACAAGAGAAACTATCAACAAATAATAGGCACTCACTGACCCAGAGGTATCTGGTAACCTAGAGGTGATACCTCCTAAATGTCCTAAGTATCCTAAACAGTAAAACAGAAGATACAGCAACAGGTTTCATTAAAGCATTAAAACTAAGCACCTTTGCTAATCTCTACATTTGGTAGATCAAAGATATCCAGGTCCATGATTCCTCCTTTTGCTGCACCTTCAGAGGGATCTAAAAGAACCACCTGGTCTGCAGCACCCTGTAAAGAAAAAAAAACAAAATGAAGCATGACTTCCTTTGAAAAATGAAACTTCTAAAATTCAATGGAATTTCTAGAATAGTGCCAGTTATACACAAACACAAATCCCTGACCTGATCCAAATCATTGGTGACTGTGAGGTTAAGAGAACAAACTAATCAGTTATAATGCTAGTTTCATTGCCAAATAATATATTAAAATACAACCACCCACATATCCATGAAGGGAGCCATTCAACCTGGCTATTTTGTTAAACTAGTAAAAACTTTGAAAAATACCCTCTATGGCCACATCCAGATGAGCGCAGACATTTGGTTCCCTGGGGACAAGTACCAGTGGCACAAGGTCTGCTGCTGCTTCTTGTCCCGGGGAACACCTGTGCCACACACCCTCTAACACACAGCAGGTAACCCCAGATGGGGTAGGGGAGGCTGGGTCCAGCAACTGTGCTGGCCTCAACAGCTTTACCTGACATCTTTGGGGTGGGGAAGCTGCAGTCACGGTGCTCCTGCAGCTTGGAGCCTGGCCAGCAGCCGGAGCATAGCTCAGGCAGGCCAGGCTCCGGGTTTGGGCAACACATTCTGCAGCCATTTGTGCCACCCCGCTTTTCTTCTGTGTGGGTTTTATTAACCCCGGAATCTCCTGGGGTCAAAAAAACCCCGTGCTGCAAAGTACCAGTGCAGGAAACGCCTGAATGTGTGGTGTGTGGCACCGCAGGTGGGTCTGTGGTGCCACATACCACACAGCTGCACTCATCTGAACACAGCCTACTGGGGAACTTACAATCCCTATAATGCCTTTAAAATTTATATTGATTTGAAGGGGCTAAGATTAATCTTTAACGTTTTCCAACAGCTGACTATCAGATAACAGTGACTTACAAAGACTTCATTTAAACAGCATTTTTCCCCGAAGTATTTAAGTGGGGAAAAAATGTAAAACAGAAGAGCTACATCATGCATATAAATACGTATAGTCACTATCTTTATATATCTGGGACCAACAGCTAACTTGGAAACCATCACAAGAATATTAACTAACAACATTAAGGAGTTATCGCATACCTTTGCTGCAATTGCTAGTACACAAGCGATACCAAGATCTCCTCCTCCAATAACCGTAATTTTGTTACAAGTTTCATTTTTCTTCTCTTTCTCCACTTGACTCTTTGATTTCATATCAGTTTCACCTATAATTAAAAACAAAAGCCAGAAACACAGGTCATAATTCGTGTTATAACACAATGCTGATATATGTACTATAAAGCCAAATTACTCTGACTTTTGTAATATACCCGTCAGTACTGATTAATGATACTGCGATTTTTCATTTCATGGGGTAAGACACAAACATTCCTCCACAAAACTGTATCTTGGAAAAACAATTTAAATCCAAGAAAAAGATGCAAGTTTGAAGGTGCAAATTTTTAGCTAATATAAAGAATTCTTACTCCATGAAAACCAATGGAGCTAGGACAATGTATATCTACTAAGGATCTGCCCCCTCACTTTGATACTCAGCTTTACTAAATGTCCTGCATGGCCTGGGGCTAGTTACTTAAATTCTGTTTTTCTATATTCCTTCTCCCCTTTGTCCATCAACGCAACTGGAAGTTCTTTGGGACAAGGAATATCTTCTACTAGGTGTTTGTGTAATACATAAGATAACAGAGTCCAAACTCAGCTGCCGCATCTGGAAAATATAACACAAATAATAATAATTTCTTGCTGCCAATTCATGCAGTCCTGCATATAGTTTTTACAAAAAATTAAGAGACTGTTTTAAATTACATGCAAGACTGACTGAATTGTGACCATCACAAGCTGTTCCTCCCATATTGGTGATGTTACATTGCTTCTCACTACAGCTAAAGAGGTATTACATTTCATTTTGGAAAAAAAACAGTAAATGCACAGGGTGACCATATTACAAAGTTTAGAGAGGAACTACTCATTTCTGCCTTCAGAAAGGGGGTATACAAGATAAAAGAAAAAATATAAAATTGCTAATTTAGAAGTTTGCCATAAATTAGCCATCTTAAAAGGATGCACAAAAACTGTAGCTAAACAGATAAAGTAGATATCGATTCAGACCAGAAGAGCATTCAGATTTGTGGCTGAAGTACACACCTTCACTGAACTTGGCAATAAAAGACAACAGTTCCAGCTGCCTGGCCGCATCAGATGATGACACTGAATACAGAGGGAGCTCTTCATCAAATTTGGCAGTCATTTCCTTGATTAACCCAATGACAGTTGACTTTGGCTGAAATGCATACAAACATGCATATTAAAAAGTTACTTTATTGAATACCTAGCAAAAATTGTAATACAAGACCCTGAAATTGCACAAACTTATACTGATATCAAGACTCACTGTACAAAAATAGTAAAATATTAACTTTGATACTGACACCAACATTTAACATATTGAAGAAAAGTAGTGCTGTCCATTAAAGTAATGTTTAATTTGTTTATATATTTTAAGTGTGAAACATGGAAGGGTATGGATTAGAAAGATGAGGAATCTAGAGATTGAATAAAAGATATGTAAACACCAATTCAATTAGTTGTTCTGAGTGTCACTGGGTATGTTGAAAGCCCATGACACAGTAGCATACAGTAGAAGCCGCATATAAGCACAGTTCAGATACAAGGAATACATCTTCACAAAACTGTTTTTTTTCCAGCTTGGAGCACCTGATGTAATACACCCGGTTTAGATTTAAAGATGCTTACAGGATATGCCATGTTAGTCCTAAATTGGTTGCAATTAGCACATTAAAGGCAGTGTTCACAATCTACACTAGTCTTATGTGGCTTGTATCTTGTCAAAAACATCTCTGGTTCAATCTGTCTGCTCAGCAAACTTTTGGTCACATGTTGTGATCTCTCAGGATGTAGCAGAAATTTATAAAAGTAAACTCACAGGATTTCTGTTCTTGGCACAACCAACTTTTTGATATTCTATCACATATACAGTAAAAATGACTGTCTGTGGTATAGGAACACTGTGCTATATGCAACAGCACAGGAAAATGAGCTCTGTGTGGGCGCTTACCAGAAGTGCTTATCAGCATCAAAAAATGCGATTCTAAGAAGCAGCCAATACTGTATACATAATTACTATGCATGTTACTTGGTAGATAAAAAGTAAAAATTAAGCTGAACTGTGCAGTATACGGCTCATGTCTCATCTGCCATTGTTACTATATTAGCGAAGGGAAGATTAAATTAAACTTCTGATGTAAGCACATATGACCATGCTCCCAAGGGGTGTGCTCATATCCAGCTTCTACCATACTAGGTAATTCACAGCTAGACAGAGAGCAGTATTTATCTAAAAAGATACAAACTAGCTGCCCAAGACCCCAATCCTGCAGTCCTGTCTCGGTAAAAGCAAGAAAATGTTTAGCTAAATAAGGACAAGGCATAAAAACTTTAGTTACCAGGTACAAATTCTCAAAAGCCTACTTACATTAAGGGTAAAAACTGCTTGACCCGTTTCAGAAACTAGCTAAACAACAGTCTTTTAAATGAAGTTTGCTTTCTTAACAGCCCATGTTTTAAAGTAACTTACAGAATTGAGTATGTAAAAAAAAAAAATTTGGCAACTACAAATTAGTTATTTTCAGATCTTTCTATTCAGCATCCCTAATGTGGTCTCCATTTTGCAATGCCATCCGCAAAGAGATAGGGCCCCCCCACTCCCCAACACTTATGGTCATTTAGCAGAAAGTCAGCCTCAGCTTAGACTGTTATTGTACATAGATAGCAACAAAGAAAAATATGAGAGCGTTACTTAGTTTATTCTTTTAATAGAATGCCTTTTAAACTATTTGTCTTGTAATAATATTTGATTGGCTGAAGGTTATAGCTGGGAAGAAAGCAACTTTCTGCTTCTTCCTATATAACCACTTTACATAAGATTAATATACAGTGGAGGAGAAAGGGAAAAAAAAAACCCTGCCCTTTGATTCTCATGCAATACCATGCTTTCTTCCCCGACATTTTTTTTCTCCTTACGTGGCTCCAGTTTTGTAAGTAGGGCAAATATATCCTGCCATGTGCATCAACATGTTTTCCCACAGAAATTCCCATGTTTACAGTTGGCTTTAAGAAACAAATGGGTGGTGCAAAAGGGTGAGAATCCAAGATCCATAAACGAACTGGTATGTTATAAGAATGACCTGTTAGATACAAAATACAATTCATGAGAACTTCTGTACTTTGCATAGAAGCTGAAATGTGTCTGGTATGTTATACTTTGCACTTTTTCACCTATCAATATTTTTCTATCATATTCAGTTAAAGCTTATTGCTATCAAGAATGCTTATAGCAAGTACTATTGATTGAAATCCTGCCTGCTGGTAAAGCAAAAAACAAATGTTCAAACAGCTCTGCCTTTCTAATTGAGGGAACTTCTCAAAAGCACTCAACTTCTTACTTTTTGGGGACAATAAAGCTAATGACAAGGAGAATCCATTGCATCATAACCCGTAGGTTTCAAAGGCTGCAAGTCTAGGAAAAGCAAATCTTAGTTCTTTTCAGATGCTACATATTCAAGCACCAGGTTTCAAGAATTTATCCAAATGTCCCCACATCCTGACCCAAAAGTTTTATCTATCATAGTCTGGTATCTAACTACACTAGTTTCTTCATGGGTGGCTAGTTGCTTCATTGCAAGAAGTATGGAATTAAAGTATACTATACTGAGCATATGGAATTAAAATAATTTCAGTTGATTTATGAAAAATCCACTTTAACCATTTTTATTTAAAAAGACTATAGGCACAACTGAACTCCAAGAATTAAGTGTACAAAAACATGTATCAAAAGTGAGTTAATTCATACATTTTACTTTTTCTATATACTGGTACTGCTCCTGAGTATTATGACATGTAAACATTTTACAACAGGTAATGGGATGTTTTATGTCAGGTACAAGCAGGACAATGCCAGGGATCTGTGATTTGAGAGACAAGCAATCATAGAGGAACAGCCATGATGCTAATGTGAGCCCTGATGAAGCATGGTGCCACAGATATGCTAATATAGGAGAAAAGGTGGGTGAACAATAGCAAACAGACTGATAAGCAGAGAAGGAGGGAGAAGGCAGGAGAGAGGACCTAAGAGGGCTCCAGGAGGCCTAGAAGGAAGCCCGCCAGGATCAGAGCTGCAATGAAACTTGACTCTAGACGAGCAGCCAGAAATGTTTCAAAGTTACAGTCCGAGACAGGCTTGCATTCTGACTTGGCCGCTGCCACCACTTTTCCGAGTGCATTTTCCAAACACTGTCCAGGACACAGAGAGCAGGGTTGTCAACCGAGTAAGGGACAGCTGGGGTGAGGACAGTATAGTATAAATTTCAGCACTAGAAGAAAGTTCGCTTCAGATCTCTCTCTGTCAGGTTTGCCAAACTATCAGTAAAAAAACAAAAAAAAAAAAACAATCTGCAAACTTTTGACTAACTATCAGTTAAACTTTTCCACTATGGTTGGTGTTAAATCCTGAAATCTGAGCCCAGCTGTTGTTCAGGGCCTGACAGAAGGGTTACATTTACATCATGTAAAACATGTCAGTAAAAAAAAAAAAAGTCTGGGTGCCAGTAAAGTTTGCAAATTATCAGTAAAAAATTGTCTTGGGTTGGCAACCCTGACAGAGACAGAGCCTAAGCAAACTCTTTTAGTGCTGCAAATCTAACCAGAACCCTGGGTTTAGTAAAAGAAACCCTGCCATACTGACCACACTAATCAATATAGTTTCGCAAGATATCCCATGACTTGGTCACAAGCAATAGTATTAAATGTACACAAGATGCCTTACAACTGGCTTTCAAATTGGCAGAAAAATATACACACTAACTTACCATGGTAAGTTATTGGAACAGTGCCACTAAAATTCAGGAGGTCTTTTTGGGATCCATCTTTGAAAGCTGAAAAGGAAATCATTTTTAGTGAATCAAGGAAATGCCTTCTTTGAGCTCCATTTGAGGTTTGCCCAGCCTACTCTAATAAACCCATCACCCTCCAGCACACGCTGGGCAAACCCCAGCCCAGACTTCCTCGCCTCCCTCCCACTGTGCAGACAGCATGGAGCATGGGGCTGTGCTGCATCAGTCCAGCCTGCCTGAGCAGACAGAAGTTAATGAAATTACTCCACTTGGAGCATCTTCATCTGAACCCCCATATAACAAGGGTTAATTTGTCACATGATTGGGGACTTCTAAAGCTCTCTGCAGCCATGCACTTCTGTCAGGCCATGGCTGTAGACTGCTTTAAAGTGGCCAAGTGTGCAACAAATGTAACTTATGTCTGTGCCTTGTGGCTTTATTTTCCCCTCCATTTTTTGAAGAGAGTGTGACTACTTATTTTTTTAGCCCTTCCCCACACACTTTGACCTCCAATCTTTGCAATTGCCCTCTCTGCTAAGAAGTTTAATGACTCTTGCTGACCTTCTCTATTATTGAGCCTAGTTGCAGTGCATTAACAACTTGAAAAAGCCCTTTTGTAAGGGCCTTTGCTCTTCCTATACAACACTATTGTCCCTTGGACTTTTCTTCCAGCTGGGGGATTCTGGAAGTTATATTGGACAAGAATAAATATATCAAAATAAACATGGTTTATTTTTTTTTCCCCTCCTGCCCAGGTGGGGGGTCGGACTTGAAGATCTACAAGGTCCCTTCCCACCCTACTTCTATGATTCTATGATTCTACAGTCCAGAGACATGATATGCACAGTATTTAAAACCTTGGTCACACAGCAGTGATTATATATTACTTCTGGGTCCTTTTTTTATTTAAAAGCTACTCATTTTGGTTAAGCTAATTTATAATCAATATAGCATGACAAAAGTCAACAGATCATATAAAGTATAATGAAAAAAATCAAAAGAATTAGAAGACAAAAAAATAAATGACAGTGTTTTTTTAATCTACTGTTGAATCTATGGAAAATAACAGCTCCATCCCATCTGTTTCTCTAGAGCTATGCAATATAATCAAAGTAACTAGATCAGAGTCTTACTATAGGTGTCCATGGAAAACAGAAAGTTTGGGTAGATCTTATTTACATTCTTCAGTTCTTCTATAGTCAGGTCTCTGAATTTATACTGGAAACAAAATGGAGAATAAACTTTAATTTCAAAGAACTCTCCCCTTTCTCTTTGCAAGAGATAGGAAAAGAAGTGGGAGAGGGTCAGGAGGGCAAAGAGGGACAATATAATAAGATGACAATTTTGCTATTTACTTAGTTCTAATGGGGGTATTTCATGGCATGAAGCATCTTCATTATATCTATCATGCATCTCGTTTTGCTATGACAACCAAAAAGGCTTTAAACGATATAGTAAATCTTCCACAGCTACAATTAGGAGTCCAATTCTGATCTTTCATCGCTACATAGCTCTTTTCTGACTTCAATTGAAGTTGAGCTTTTGTGAAATATGGCCTTATCTGCATACAGAGTCACATCTAATTTAAAAATACCCTATTTAAAAAAAGTAGGAGCCACATTAGTTATACAGTTCGTTTCCAGAAAAACCCTATTACAGCTTTTACATATTAAAAAAAAAAGGTTTTTTTAGAATGACTTTTTCACTGACAGATGAAATATTAAGCCTCTGGGAAAAAAGTTACTTACTGGAGAAGTGTTCCACGCCCACAGAAAACTGTTTTGCAAAGTCCAAGCAAAATCTGTTCTGTGGTTTAGATTTGTGAAGGTAGAAAGCCACAAACACTTCCCTCTTAAAAAAAAAAAAAAGCCTAGTGACACACGGAGAGATTTACACCAAGAAGTGCTGTGGTTTGAAATGTAGCATTGATGTGGTTATTAGGGAAATATAACGCCTTTGCAAAAAAACAAGTACTGCTACTGCATATGGGCTCTCACTCTATAGCCAGCTCTCTAGACTCCTTAACCTCATGAATTTAAGTTTATGTTGCTCATTAAAGTACACACTTCTCAGATTTGGGCATTTTGCTCTAGATCATGGGATGTCAATGTGCCTTGAAACACCAACCTAAACATTTAACAGCTTGCTAGATCAAGGAATTGACAACTATGCTGCGAAAGTAGAGAGTGTGGTTCAGTCCTCAATCTCAGTGCTGAGACTGCTAACTAGACCACTGTTTAGTGTCAATTCTAGGCAAGAGAGGTAGTTAGACATTTTAGTCTGAAATAAGGCCAGAAGGCAAGATGGGGTGGTATTTTAGCCCCAGTATTAACCTGCAGTCCCTTTCTAGCCTGTCTTTGGCTCCAAACAGCACATAGGGACTGTGTTTTAGGCATATAGCTTGAATGGCAATTAATTAAAGTTAGCTGGACCATCCCTGGTCAAAGTGTTAACTCAGATAATACACTGGTACTTAACATGGCCAATGAGCTTGTCCCTCTGTAGAATTCCAGGATAAAAAGTTTTGTCTTGGGAGAAATCCAACATCTGCTTTAAGTCTTAAAGACGATCCTCAGAAGCACAGAGATTTCAAAGACACGAAAAACCACATACTGAGTTTCTCCAAGGACAATACATTTCATCTTGGAATCCTACTGGCTAAAAATAGATGACCAGTTTGAATTTGATTAGAGCTTCTCTCTTAGCAAACCCCTAATCTTACAGGGGGACAAGCCCACTGTCCCACATTGAGTATCTCATCATCAGCAATCCCTCACAGTTAGGCATGATTGTCCTCCACAATCATCTTATTTGTGGGTCCAAAGAAAACTAATGAAGCCAGTCTAGAATCAACAGACTCTGTTGCAACTCGGGTGCATCTTTCTGTTTAGGGTGGGTGGCTCTGGATTCTTGATTCAGTCCGTGACATGCTGTTTCTATGCCTCCCACTTTTCTGTTTCTTGTTGCCATGAAGTTTCAAAGTACTGAGATCCTTGCAGAAGGCTCTTCTTCCATTTGGGGCAGTAATCTCCACCAGCTGGTGTCAAGGTTGCATTTTTTCCAAGTTGGCCGTGAGGACATCTCTGAAGCACTTTTTCTGCCCTCATCTTTAGCTTGTGCCTTTACTGAGCTAGAAGAATAAAACTTGCTTTGGGAATTTGGAGTCAGACATCTAGATGATGTGACCAGGTGAGCAAAGTTGATTTTGGATGATTAATCATCTCCATGCTCATGGTGTTTGCTTGAGAGAATGCCAACATTATTGCACGTGTTGATTTTCTGCAAGCAACACTGATGGTACTTCTCCGGCAACTTGGAGGTGTCTCCTGTATGGTGTCCATGCCTTAGATCCGTAGAGTAAGGTAGGGATCACAACTTCTTGAATAAACCATGAGCCTGGTTTTGAATCAGATTTGAAACATTAAGTATCTGAATTAACACTTTGTGTGGGAACAATCACATCTAATCTGATAACTGCCATTTAAACCTCCAGTATAAAGGACTGTCCTATCCCTCTTATGATGGGTCATCTCTCACAAGATTAAACAAACCGGTTGTCTACTTTTAGCCCACTGATCCGTATTAAGTATCTTTGAAGTATCTAAACTAACATTTTGTCCAAGGACAACCCTAGCTAATTTGTGTTAACTGCCATTCAAACTGTGCGTAAACAACCGTCCCCCACCTCCACCCCTTACTTTAATTCAAATCAAATCAGACCTAAGTTCAAATAAACTCACCATCTATTTTTAGCCAGAGGCTACAGCCTACTTCCTCAAACACTTCCAATGGACTTGCAGAGAGCAGGGATACTAAAGAGAAAGTTGTATGAATACAAAGGACAGGGAAATGGGAAGGAAAGGATGGGGAGAAGGGGCATTACTGAGAGAGAGGAAGGTGGGCTGAAGAGACTGAAAGGGATAAACACAGCAGCTGTTTCCAGAGAATTCCACATATCGCTGTTTCTTTTTCTGCTGGCCTGAGGACAGGGCACCACCATCAAAACAAAGCTGTTGTTGCGTCTGGCCTCACCCTTGTGAGCAGAGAAGCCAGGCAGGAGGAACAAGGAAGCTGTCAAAATCCAGCATCATAAAGAAGGATCAGAGGCTAGAACCAGATGAGCAGTTTAATCTGGGGCTGATCATCTCAGGGTTTTGATTCGCATCAGAACAGGCTGAGACAATGGTTTACACAGACAGCTCAAAGGCCATCTACCTCAAATTAGCCTAGATTTCACTCAACACTGGGGCGTCGCTGCTCCCTCCCCACTCCTTGTGCACACACGTCATAGGACCAAACTCCCCTCCGGGTCTTTGCAGGGCTGGAGGGGGTCAGGATGTGAGGGCAATGCCCCCCTGATCCCACACATGCACAGAGCAGTGAACTAATGGGTCAGCCTCTACCAGGCTGGAGAGCAGAGGGACTGCGAACAACGTGGACATGGCCAGCATCCTGAGTCCTACAGGCCTTGCAAGAAGGCCCAGCTGGTACTTGCGAGCAGGTTGTCTCAGCACTGGCTCTCCCAGCCAGGAGCGCAGAGGAGCCCCACTGATGAGGGGCAGCTACTGGACTTGAACAAAAGATGTTAGAAGCAACCAGAAGGGGCTAGATCCTTATATGTTGTGTGCAGGAACTAGAGAAGATCCTCCTAAAGCTCCGTTCATCAACAAGAAACGCGCCCCCGCCACAGCCATGTCACAATCCCCCCCACCCCCAAAGGCCAAGCCGCCGGCTCGCAGCTCTGCACATGCGCGGCTGGGGAGCGGACCCCCCGCATAAGCAAGACAAGCGTGGGGCGGGGCACGCAGCTGTGACGTCTGAGTGCGGTGCGGCGCCACGCCATATTCTCTCCTATCTTGCGCCCCTTCCCCCACCAGGGCCGGAGCGGGGGGCGCGCACACCTTGCTCAACTGCTTCCTGAGTGTCTCCTCAGAGAACTCCATCGCGACGCCGGCTCCGGTGCGCCACTTCCGGTTCCCGGCTACAGCGGCTGCTGGGAGCCAAAACGAACGCACTTCCCAAGTTCTGCCCCGCTGCGCCCGGGCGCAGACACATGCAGACGCGAGCGGCCCCGCCCGCCTCTGCTTGGCCGCCACGTGGTCCGCCCCTCCTACCCCGCCCCCGCCATTGGGTGAAATCCAATGCAGCCAGTCCCAGGCTTGGGTCCCAGGTAGCTGCTCTGAGTGCCGGGCGGCCGGCTCTGTAGGTTCGCAGCTGCCCATATGCAGCTGGCTGGGGAGTTGCGCCATGGGCATAGAGGGCAGTGGGCAGGCAGGGCAGCTATCGGGACAGGTACCACAGCCCCTCCCCTGCTCTTCTCTTCTTTCCCCTGCGGGTGTTTTCTCCCTTCTAGTTGGAACTGCCCAGTTGCTTCCAGTCAGGCTGGTGTCCCCCTACCCTGTCCACAGCCACTGCTGCTTCTCAGTCTAGTCCTGTCTGCCCAGGGAAGGTCTCAGAGCTCTGCCAAGGAGGGTGAGCAAGCAGGCCAGCCAGGACCCAGAACAGCAGCAGCTAATGAACTCTGCCCCAAGTTAGAAGCAGGAAGCCTGTGGATTGGCTGTGGAAGCACCACCTCTCTACACAGTACCAGCTGGGGCCCTGGGTCTGCAGGTCAGCCACCAGTTCAGCCATGGCAAGCCTGCTGGACCCTGGACCTTCCTGCGATTCTGTTTCCTGATGCTAGTTTGGCTCTGCTTTTGGACTTTGCCTGGTGGATTTCCTCCCAGATTGATACTTGACATCTGACTAGGGTTGCCAACTAACTGAAGCTATTCCAAGAGATTTTGTTTTCCACCATTGAACCTGTTCACAATATCAGTTTGCCAGATTGCTTTCAGTAGTCACAGGGAGATCGATGCCAATTCTGGTAGACTCCCGGCCAGTCTGGGTGGGTTGACAACCATACATCTAACCCCCGCCAGGTCCTGGCTCTGGGCTGTTGTGGACCCTGCCTCTGGATGGCTCTTCCTCTAGGTAGGTATATGGCTCCTGGCCTTTGACCCAGCTCAAGGCCCTGCTTTCCCTCCGTGGCCTAGCCATTAGGCCAGGCTGCCTATGCGCCTGTCCATTACAGATTCTCTTGATAGTTTTCTCCTCTTGCTGCCTGAAATCCACATCTTTCACCTTTGCTGCTCTGACAGCTGTAGCTCAGTTGATGTGACAACTGTTCCTTTTTTCCTGTTCTTCCTAACCTGTCTTTTGGTGTTCCCTTCATATCTCTTACTCATTCTCTCACTTTCTCCCATGTTGCTGGGTTCAGATTAGTCTGCTCATTTCCTTATTGACAAAAAGGAAGTATTTTTGGAGGAGTGATACTTGTTCTTTGGGATTAGAGACACCACCCATCCCTAATTGGGCAGGACAGTCCTGGAATGGGAACCTCAAATCCCAGTCCCTGCATGACTCCAGAACAGCATTTTTCCTGGATTTACAGCATTGTGCAGGGATCAGTGGAAAACTGGGTATTCCAGCCTGCAAGGGGCTGCCAGGAGTGGGACACAGGGTCATGGGCGGATTAATGCATGGGGCCTGGGCCAGAGGGCCCCTGCCAAACAAGGGCCCCCTGGGATGCCACCAGCAGCATGGCCCATGCAAGCATCCTAGCCGCGGGCATCTGGGGGAGGTAGTATGTGCCTCCTCCCCTGTGGCTGGGCCAGAGCCAGAGGCTAGAGGGTAGGCACAGGGCTTCATGCAGGTGGTGGTGGCGTCCCAGGGTCATTTGTTGCCAGGGGGCCCCATGGGCAGCCCTGCTCCTGCTCCCACTCTGCCATCTGTGGGTGGCAGCCAGCCCCAACACCACTGGAACAGGATGGGACAGCCCCGCCCCCCAGGGCCAACAGAGGGGCTGGCAGGCAGCCAGGGGTTGCATAGAGCCAGCGCTTTGCTCCAAGCCAGCCCCAGCCCAGCTGCTTGACACCCGCTAGGTGGAGCGTCCAGGGCAGGTCAGGGCTGGGCTGCCTTGACCTCAACAGCACTTGCACCCCCTGGCTTGCTCCAGATGTGCTGAGGAGGCTGGCTAGGCCCAGCCACAACACCCTGGTGGGCGCAGAGGAAACCTACCCTTGCCTGATGGGGGCCTCCAATTTTCTGTTTGCCCAGGGCCACAATAAATTTTAATCTGCCACTGCACATGGCGCACCATGTGCATGTGCACTCCTGTATACATGCAGGTGGCTGGGAATACAACCAGGCAGCATGGAGAACAGCACCTTGCAAGGAAGTCCATGGAGGGGAAAGGGCATGGGAGGGGCCAAATTGAGGCCTCCCACAGTGAGGGAGGGAGTGGGGGCTTGGGGCGCTACCCAGCCATGGGGCTGGGGCACGGAGCAGGGTGGAGCCACAGCTGGCTCATCTAGGGAGCAGAAGGCATGCGGGGGGCAAGGAACATGCCTCCCCAAATTTGTGCATGGGGCAGGGGCAGATGCTGGCTGCCTGCTGCAGACTCTGGGATCCCTGCCCTGCTGCTGTTCCCCTGGGAACCCCACACTGGCTGTGCCACCATGGCAAGGCACCCCCTGCCCACCTGGTAACAGCAGGGGTGGCAGTGGCATGGAGTTATGGCCCCTGCTGCCAGGCAGGCAGGGGGCCTGCAGCTGGCGCGGGGCTCCCAGAGGAAAGGCACCAGGGCAGGGAGCCGAGAGCCCACAGTAGGCAGCCCACATCTACCCCTGCTCTGTTCAGCTCTGCTCCAGTTGTGCTGCTGGCAGGGAGAAGGGCAGGGATGGAGGGAGGCAGGTATGTGTCCCGCCTTTCCATTTTGAGAAGTTGATCATCCTGTTTGGGATAAAGTGAGACAAGCTTTCCAATACAACATTTTTTCATTGAAATGCCACCCTTCCCTCACTTCTCTCTGAGGGTGAAGTTACATTTAACATTTCACAGATTTATTATGAGCTATATGGCATCAAAGTTAGAACATGCTGTGAGCAGTCGGACGTAAAGGGTTAACACGGTTTCTTGCCTGCACAGCTCTAAAAGGT
Source organism: Gavialis gangeticus (assembly GCF_001723915.1). NCBI lineage: Eukaryota > Metazoa > Chordata > Crocodylia > Gavialidae > Gavialis > Gavialis gangeticus. The sequence continues at coordinate 143,994,970 of NW_017729025.1, forward strand.
TGAGGGACATAGCTAGGAACCAACACACTTGAGCTGTAGTCCTGTTGGAGGGGGAGGAGTGGGGCCTTGGGAGCAGTGTATCTGGGGATGCTGGAGGACTTCTAGTTGCTTGTTTCATCTCTGCAGCAGACTGAAGTTACCATAACAAGCTAGGCAGCATGGCCCAGAGTTAAACCTCACCTAAGGTGGTATAACTTTGAGATGCTCACAGGGCACTTAGCATGAATTCAGCTTTTAACATGTCTTCAGTGCCCTTAGTATTGTCTAAGTTAGGGGTGGGAAAAATGGTGGATCCAGCTGGCAGCCAGATTCTATTTCCCAGCAGCCCCTGTCCACATGGCTCACATGGAGACCCTGGGAGCAGCAGGGCTGTGACAACACGGGGCCACAGAACCAGGGCTCTGCACGAGCCTTGCCCTGCATTGTCATGGCCCTGCACTGTCACGGTCCTGTGCTCCTGGGGTCTCCATGGTGCACTGTGGGAAGGGCATGTGGCTGAGCAGGGAGCTGCGCCAGGGCTGGGACCTTGTGCATTGACAGTGCAGGGCTGGAGCTGAGGCAAAGCTACAATCCACTCCCTGCATGGCACTGCCCATGGACCCCACACTCATTGCAGGGGCATGCAGGCAACAGATCACATGCTGGGGTCTCCTGGGCCCTGCCTGCCCATCTCACTCCCAACCACAGCCCCATCTTGGCCATGCACCCTGCCTGCATGGGTCCTGCCCCTGGCAGTGGGTACGGAGTGGATTGTCCGGGGAACTCCAGCAACAGGTCTGGGTCCAGTGGCCACCACCAGAAGGAGCTGCCGCCGCAGGGGCTGTTGGAAAATAGTCAGTTGCAGGCCTGATTCAGCCTGTGGGCTGGACTTTGCCTACCCCTGGTCTAAGTGGAACTTGTAACTTCACCCTATCACCTGCTTCTTTCAGGAGCCCTTTCCAATGATTTTTCCACACCTAAAATGTTGCTCTGTTTTGTTCTTTTTTTAAAAGTAGTTTCATAGAGCTCAAGAAAGCGGTAATTTATGTGAAGTACTGAATAACAACCCTATGGAATTGTCAGGCCTCCTACCATCAGTACTAAATGGTACAAGCAATTCCCTGCAGGTGCAGAATTTGCATATCATACAATGAGTAAGCACAGGCACTTATGGCAGGGTAAAACACATTAGTGGATTCTTCAAAAATTAGTAGTAGAGGAATACATTTTAAAATCACTTGCATGATTTCTTGAAATGAATATTCCAGGGCAGAAACAAATTATCTAGGTACCTCAAGAACCAATAAGAATGGATTCATATTACTTTCTCTGATATTTTTTCCCCTGCTGGTAAATTGCCACTTCATGATACAACTAGCTTTAGGAACAGAGATATTGTTCCCCATACCTGAAATTGAGTTCAGCTCCTCATTGCTTTCCCAGTATTGTGATCCTTCCCTCCTCTTTTATTTTCTTTGGTTGAGACTTTTGTGTGTAGTCAGCTGTCCTAGAGCCAGGACTATGATCCAAACAACACTGAAGCCAATAAAAGACTGACTTCAAACTCCTGGCCAAATGTTCCTAGAACCGTACATAATAGAAGTGCAAGATTCCAGGCAAGAATACCTTGCATAGGAAGCACAAAATAGTCATAGCTGGAATACCAGACAGTCTGTCAGATGGCAGGAAGCTGTAGGTCATGTAGGTCACCAAGTACTCATGTCAGAACAGAAGCTGGCTGATAACAGATGATTCCAAGAATAGCAAGTGCTTGCTTCTAGGAGCATGCTGTCTTTTCTGCCACTGGAAATTAAAGCCTATTATAAAGGACAGATTTGGGAAAGATCATTAGGGGGATGAAAGACTATTAGCCACATGATGGGCCTTAAAGATGAATAGCAAGAACACCTGGCTGTGTATTGAAAGCAGAGTGAACTACCAGATATTAGACCAGTGATCCTCAACCAGGGTGCCATAGCACCCTGGGGTGAGTTGAGATCCTTTCAGAGGTGCTGGAAAGTGCCATGCAATCTTAGCAACGTTTGGTGTGCAAATATTATTCATAAAATAAGCCCAGAGATGTCAGATTGGAATCCATAGTGTTAAAAGCATTCTGTTCTGTTGTGGCCTTTCTGAGCTGTTTGCAACAGAAGAATCTCTCTCTCTCTCTCTCTCTCTCTCTCACACACACACACACACTTTTTTTTGGTAGTCAAAAATCAAGTGAAGACTAAGAGCTAACATTTTCTGAGGGGTACCTTGAGTCTAAAAATGTTGAGAACCACTGTATTAGATGATATGTAAAAATAATTGGGGTTTGCCTTTGGTATTAATAGGACTGTAAAATGAAATGGTTTTGTAAACCAATCTGTAATCTTAGGTGGTGTTACAAATATGTCCATGAAAAGCTTGAACAAATTTATTTCCAGATATTAATGTGTGTTTTATCTTACCCTCCTCTATCAACTTTCTTGTTATTAGAGAAGCGTGTCTTTCTGAAAGTCAATACCTCGAGCCTGACATTGTTGCATAAATTGCTGATTTTATCCCCTGGAGGCT
>NW_017729025.1:143997518-144010483 GCF_001723915.1 Gavialis gangeticus
ACAAAGAAGCATAGAGAAAAGTATCTATTTTCGCTACAACATGAAGGACTGATTCTGCAGTCAGTGGAATCTGCTGTGGGTCTTCCAATAAGAAGGTCAAACAATTGCATTTCTTTCCTAGTAATCTGCTAGTGAAGACCTACTTCATTTTTGTTCATCTGTAACTGATTAGGAGAGTTGAGAGAGGCAATAACCAAAATCACAGGCATTGCCAAAACCAGGAAAAGGGAACAAATCAGTTTTACAGCCACATATGCAAAATTATCCTTCATAGTTACTGTTCCCCTTATGTCATTCTGTCTTTTTATACATTTATACATTTCATATCTGAGGCCAAATTAGCCAAATCAGCTCCAAATTCTAATGACAGAGCAGAGCTTAATTATTCAAGTCCTACTTGTTAGCGCGGCACTACCACTGACAAGTATCCTACCTCCTAGATTCTTCAGCCTGGGGCTTCAGATGCTCCCACATCCAAGGTAGACATCCTACTTGCGGGTCCCAAGCTCAGAGGCCTTGGAGTTCAGATGCCCCCTAGTCTCACTTGCCCTTAGCCAAAAGGCCGTAGGAGCAAGCTAGAGGAAGAAGCTGAGAGCAGTCTCTCATCACCATAAATTGTGTAGCCGAGAGCGAGGCTATAGTAGACACTCACAGGGGTGCCCACACACAGTGCAGTGGACAAGTCTCCACCCTCAGCTACTCCAAGTTAGGCTGAGAAGAAAGGGATCTCCCCTGCCAGGTACATACAACCAGCTGGGCTGACGCCAACATCATGGCAGTCTGTCTTTGTGCTGACTGTTATGTAATGAATGATGTCACAATTTGTTTCAGCATACAGTTCACTTCAGTACAGAGGTCACCACAGCTGTCTAGCCACAAGGTAAAGGCAACATGGTATGCTGCTTGAAATAAATTATCTGAGAACCAGCATTGCATCTCTAAGCATTTGGTATGTAATGTTTGGCTGACAAAAGCAGTACATCTTGAGCAAAGAATCCCTCAGAAGAATTTTACAATGATCGTTGTCTTTTGGATAATTTTCCTTCTGGGAATAACAGCAAAGGAGAGGTTTTACCTACCAGCACCACCAGCTGAGGTGAGTACAAAACCCAGAATAACTGTAGTGAAATGTTAGCTATTCCATACTAAACACATTCTAGACCATACTACTGCCAATAGCACTGTATTCTTTTCTGATATGAAGGTGTTTAGACATGTTCTACAGTGCCTGTGGACAGCGGAAGGCAGAGCCGGATGGCACCTTAGGGCACTTAGGCTTCCAGGGGTGGGGGGCATCGCAGCATCTCATGTATCAGCGCCCCCACATTTCAGAATGGCAGCAGGGCTACAGCTTGTTCAACAAGCTTTATTTAAAGCGCCTCCACCCACCATTTTGAAGCACAGTGACACTGATACATGAGATGCGGAGGCTGGCTGGAGCCCAGTAATTAGCAAGCTCCACCAGATTCAGTTAATCTGCTGTAATTACAGCATGTTGGAGCAGCTTCTGCACTCATGTATAGAAACCATTAGAGACTAATTGGTTCAGAGAGGCATGAGTTTTCATAGATGATAGCTAATGAAGTAGCTATCCTGCCTTCTGCTTGATTCTTGGACTGCTAACATGGCTAACTATCAAACTCTACTCAGAGAGACTATGGACAGACATTCAAATTAAATTTGTAGTGCTATGATAATGTCACCTCAGCTGAAAACCAGGAGCTGCCGAAGATATTCCCCTGCCCTTGCCAGGGCTCTTGTAGTAGAGGCAGGAACAGTGATGTAACAAAGGAAGACTAAATAGGGCAATCGTCCCCAGTACCAACTTCAGGGCTCAAAATAAAAGTAGTTGCTACCAGCAGCTGAGCAATAGCAGTTGCAACCATGGCAGCCTCCACAAGTCACTAGTGCCCTGGGCACCTGGCTACATCCTTATACTACTGGACAGGAATTCCCTCACACTAACCCTAACCTCACTCAGCCCCATGCCTGCCCATTCCACTTACTCTGCTCATCAGCAAAATGGGCAGGTTGAGAGGGGAGGAAATTCCCACCGCCATTTGAACAGTTCTGGAGAATCCTAGGACTGTTGAAATGGTGGTGGCAGCAGTGTACCACCAGGACTCCCAAACAGCTCATTTTTGGGGTTATCAGGTAACCAGTGCTCTTCTTCCCCCTGGGAGGAGGAGGGAGACCAGAGGACTGAGAGATGTTAGGGATCCTTAGGACCTGTATTGTTCCAGTTGACAGCGTGTAGGTGTCGCACATGGCACTAGAAAATGTCTTTCTCTGGAGAAGCTGATGTTTCAAACAGCTAACATTTTGTGGCAAAATTACCACATTTTTCTTGCCATAAACCACTTGAATGCCTGTACACACACTTTTTGTGGTGCTAAAAGGGCGTATTTTTCCCTAGAAGTGCTAGTCCTGTTCACACTCTGGAACCCAAGCCAGGCAATGATTCCAGTACTGTTTCTGGCAGACCAGGGTGCAGATCTACAACTAGTATACATCTCCATCATTTGGTGGAGCTATAATGTACATTAGTTGAGGATCTGCTTCTGGGATCCTCTATTTTTTTCAGTGACTTGGTATTCAAGACTAGATGGATCCATAAGAGAATTAATTATCTGTTTTAGATCTAGTCTTGAATGTGGCTCCAGCTCCAGCAGTGCAAAGGGGAGGGGACAACAGAAGCAATGGGGCAGGCAGCAGCAGACAGTGCTGCCAACAGAAACATGGTCCTGTCAGCATCAAAGAGGGATTATTCTCAGCTCTGTTTTGCACTCTTTCTGAGCTCTGCCTCATTGCATAGGCTTTCAGGAGACTCAAAGCTGAAATGATCCTGAAGATCAAGGTAGTAACTAACTGTGCTATTTGCACAGCCTTATTCCTTTGTGAAAGATGAAAAGACCTTTTTGAGTGTAAGGCTGATTGGCTGTCACTGAATAAATCTGCACTGAAACTTGACATCCAGCTCCCCACAAACTTTGGTGAATGACATCTACATCTTCCCCGAACTCTGGGGAGGTTGAAACAAGGCCTGTGTTGAGATATTGTTTACAAGTAATGAATTGGTACTTGCTCAGAAGATCCTCTTGGCTTTCACTCTCTCATCCAGACCACAAATATTTCAGTGTCACATGAATAGACCAACATTGTTCTGTCAGTGCAGCCTGAGGACTTTTTTCTACCATTTTGTATAGGATAGCTTATTTTATTTAATTTACCACATTAATATTAAAAAAAAAAGAAAACAAATCTGTCAGTTGGAGTAGAAGTAAGTTTTAGAGATTTGGTAATGTCAGAGACCATTTGCTTTCTGAAGTACCATTTGGGGAAGAGGGTCAGTTAACAGCATGGGCCTAACCTTCAGTTGCTACAAACTGGTACAGCTCTGCTAAAATAAAACTATGCCAGTTAACACTAGCTGAGGATCTGCCTATTCCTGTGTAGCTGAAATGATCACTTGTGTTCCCAAGTCTATGACAAACTTCAGATTAGCGTGACTGACTGCAACAGGACCTGCCATGGCACTCAGCAAAATGGCAACCACTAGTATTAAATATGGCTGCTGAGGCTGAGGGCATTGACTGTACCAGGAGTGGCCAACCCATGGCACCAGTGCCACAAGTGCCACAGGCAGCCTGCGTGTGGCATGCAGCAGATTTGGGGAAGAGACAGACTGGGTGAATCTATATGAGATGCTTTATTGCTTATTAGACTAATCTAATGTGCAGTAAAGCATCACCATCTATGTGTGCACAGCAGTTACTGAACAGGATATTAGTCTAATGTGCCATACCGCACATGTAGATGCTGACTGGGAGCAGGGAGCCACAGGACTAGGAGAACTGTCCCAGTTGGGTGGGACACTGCCTCCCAGCCATGTAGAGATCGGGACCTATCCCAATCTCTGTATCCCTGGGAGAGCTACCCCAGCTACAGGACAACTGCCTCCCAGTCACATAGGTCCCAGTCTTCACAATGCTGGGAGGCAGCTGCCTGTTCAGCTGGGACAGCCCCTCCCCCACCCATCAGGGCCAGCCTGATCTCCCTTCTACTGGGACAGAGCTGCCCACTGAGTCAGGACAGCTGCCTCCCACTCTCTGGAACTTGGGGCTAAGTCCCCATGTCCCCTGCCAGCCAAGGGCTGGTACCCAGGAGAACTGGGAGCTCCCTCTGGTTGTTGCATGGGGGCAGAGCAGGGCAGGAGTAGCCCTGGATTAGGCTTCTCCTGTCAGGCTCAGTTTGCTCCCAATGGGTGCACATGTGGATGTGCACCTGGGAGCACTTTAATGAGTCTGAATTATCTGTGCAGAATATTTAGGCACTTTAATTGCATGTGTAGACATGCCCACAGTAGGGGGAAAAGGGGAAGAGAGAGCAGAAAGCAAAGTACTAGACCAGGCAAGGAGCATAGGGCAGGAAGCAGAGCAGCAGTTTGGTTAGGGAGCAGAAAGCAGAGCAGCACACCAGGTAAGACTCAGAAAGGCACTTGTGGAGGCTGCAGGGCTAATTTGTGGTACACCTACTAAAAAGGTCTCTATACAATACTTTCTCTCTCTCATACATGTTTGTTTTAGGCTCGCTATGAACGGCAAAAGAAATATGACTCAGCAAAAAAGTAACCAACGTAGTACTACAGCTGAACACTGCCCAATGCAGAGGAAATCATTAAGCTTCAAGAGTGACAAGGGTGCTGTGTAACAAATGCCATTCTGAAGCTAGACACTCACTAATGAATAACATCTGTTGATGGCTTCAGTCATGATGACATAAGATGCCATCCAGCACCTTGCACCAAGAGTCCTCAACATGGTTGGTTGCCCTGTTCCCATTGGTGGTTTTACATAAAGCAGTTGCACAACATTTTGTCATTTGTATAAGTGTTGCCTAAGACCTTAAAATTATATCCACAAATCCCTCTCTCTCAGAGCCTGGGAGACTGAAGTTCCATCCTGCCTTGACATATTTGGGGAGTATATCTAATTTTAACCTGCTATAGAAACAGTAATCTCTCTTATCCAATCCATGTGGGAAATATTAAGCCATATATCAGCCTAGATAACTGGAAATTCACATATAGTTTCTAAATCTACAAAAATAGAATGGAGCAGGAGGGAGAGAACTTAAGACTCAGTCTTGCAAGTGTCACACACTAGAAAAGACTTAAACACACGCTTAACTTTAAGTACAAATAATCCTCTTGAAGTACTGGGAGTACACCTCTACTTACACACACAGTTGGGTAGGGACTAGAGTGTTCAACACCAAAGGTAGAAATCCTTGATGAGTAAGTTACAGAAGACCATAATACTTAAAGATATTCACAAGATGTTCAAAATACTTTCCATTTGAGCATGACTGGGAAGGTACCTCAGACTTTCAACTCCCCTCAGTTTAATTATTACAACTCCCTTCTCCAAGAATACAAGACCCAGCAGATACAGAATGCCTCAGCTTCTCTCTGCACATTAACTGTGTAAATGAAAGGAGTGTAATGCCATTTTAGAAAGCAAAGTAGTAGTATATTATTTATAGGTCATCTGTCAGGTAGTCTCTCAGCTCTATCACAACCCAATTCAGAAGAGACTGTTGCTAGGTCTGGCCTGATGAAAGAGTCCCTTTCTGCTTGTGATTACACTCTGCACAGGTGCAAGGCAGTTGAAAACTGAGGTTTGGATTTTTACCTGCATATTCCTTCTGCTCCAAAGGCTGGTATTCTTCTCCAGCAATAAGTAATAGAAAAGGTACAGGCAGAGTGGTTTTCTTTGAGGTCTCACAGAAAGGAGTAAGGTATTCAGTTACAGAGAAACTGAACCACTTTCTCCCATGCTTAGGTAAAGCTTTAAAATTTGATACTGATGTAACAGACTTAGACAATTCTCAAACACCTGGCCTGTTGGAGACCCCTTCTATCAACTACCAGTGTTTTATCAAGGCTATCCAAGTAGTGGCCTAGGCCAGCAATGTGGCCCACAGGCCACAAGTGGTCTGTAAGCAGATAACATGCAGTTGGTGAGACCCAGTGGTCACCTCTCCCACTGCTGCATGGCAGGGAACAGCCTGGGGGTCCATACTCTGCCTGTACAGCCAGCGCAGCAGGGGGGCACCCTGTGTAGTTGGCAATGGTGGGGGGCTGCACGCTGCCAACAGAGCTGCCTGTGGAGCATCCCCCCACCCTCCACACTGAATTTGGGCTGCACTGTTTTAATTCATTCACTGTATGCACTATGAAAAGAAAGAGAAGCCACAGTTTTCACACTTCGTTTTATTCTCTGTGTGAAACTCAATCTTGTACTGAAAACTTTACATCTACCAATTCCAGCGTGGGCAATTTAAAGTAAAATGGAAAAGAGGCATCTAAATAGGGGAACACAATAAAGAAAATGTGTTAGTAATATTTTTGAGAAAGTATTTCTAGGAATCAGTCCTCTGACCAGTGAAAGAACCAGATCCCATGGAAGGATATGACCTATGTATATTAAGGTAACCATAACAGAATTGAAATTACATGCAAGGCTTACGTGTTAGGATTTGTGTGTGGAAATTGTGCTTCTGAAGCAGGGAAAGTAATCCAAGCAAATTAAATTCTGGGGATCAGAGACAAGCAGGTGCAATACAGGTAGCAGCATCACCACCTCCAAAGCACCACATTAAACTGTCTTTAGTTCAGGAAACACCAGGTTTAGAGAAAGTGGGTTAGCAGATTTCCCTCCTAAGGCAACCAGCAAGTGGCCAAATATAGTTGTGATGTCTTTTTTTTTGGCAACTAGACTATAACCAAACTTATTGGCACATCACTACATACTCATCATTCAAAACCTACTGACAACCATAACTAGACTTGAATATGGCAATATCCAGGGATTTAAAATCTCATTACAAATCCCTTGAGATATCCACTACTCTCCCCAAAGTGTTAAAATAAAAATTACCTAATCAAAGCTCAGTGTGATAAGCATTACATGTACAACACTATATTGCTAACATTGCAAGTGTGGATTCCCACTGGATGCATAAATTGAGGAAAAAGGAGTTAAATAAACATTTTCTGCAAAGATGCTTTGACTTCAAAGTTTTTTATCCCTATTAAAAAAACCCCACTCTTGGAGACATATCAAGTTCTTGCAGTTGTCTGCTTCTGTGATCTAACAAAGTTGTGAAGACAGCAGTGCTGTGCATGCTGAAATAGTTGAAATGCAAGCCAGCTCCTTCCTGTTTATTTTGTGCATTCAACACATACTTAAAACACTACATTTTTAGTCTAACACGGGGGTTTTCAACTTTTTTGGATCAGTGTACCCCTGGCGGCTGTACTCAGAGCAGGAGGACAGAGAGGGGTGGGGCGCAAGCTTCTCCCGCTCCCACATCTGGACAGCTGGGTGGCACCTGCATGGCAGTGTGGGAGGGTGCGTGGTAGCACTCCGTCCCTGCCCACCTATGTGTACCCCCTAGGGCTTTTGTACCCTCAGTTGACAACCCCTGGTCTAACACACAGGAATGCTGGAAAAAACACTTCTTTCCTAGCCTCAGACACATGATACAAACTTAAGTTTACAAACTGTTAGTTCCCCAGCAAGGGCTAGGAATTCCCAGAATTCCTGTTGGTTAACATACAGGCCTGTTTTTAATTTTAAAATTGGTAGAACATCTCTAGGGTTGTTGATTGACAACCTGTTAGGTGACTGACTCAGCATAGGATGTTTTGCCAGGACTACTCTATACCTTTGCTATAGATCAAGAATGTCAGGCTCCTTTACTCCCACCTGTTTCCCTGCAGGATGGATCTGAACTCACCTCCAGTACCGTATTTTCTCGCATACAGCCCGCACACTAATATAACCCACAGAAATGTATAACCCGCGGAAAATTGTATTTTGGGGAGATAGTCCATGTATAGACTGCACACATATATTCCCCGCACCTGATAGTGTCAGTGCCAGGGGGCGGGGGAGGCGATTTTAAGCCTATTAAGCCTGAGAGGTGCTTAATTAGTCATTAATTATTACCAGAATGTTCGCCATTTGAGTGCTAATTATTACTGTCAATTTGTAACATCTGCTTAACTGTGTTTTAGTTATCAACAACTGATTTTGGCCTTCCCGTAGTCTTGTTCATCGAGAAGTTGATGCTGCTACAGTTACCAGAAACTCCAGTCAGTAAAGACGACTGACTGCCTACGAATTTATCCAACCTCCCTATCTCACTAACCCACAGGGTTCGATCCTGCCCTTGCATACTTCATTTGAAAATGCCCAAGAGAAAATTGTACACATTCGACTTCAACTTGTCCGTTATTGATTATGCCAAGAAACACAGCAATCTGGTTGAGAATTCTCTGTGGATGAAAAATTGGTGCGAGAATGGCGAAAAGATGACATTTTGAAAACTCTGAATCCAAGAAAGCGCACTCGGAGAGGTAAGCATTGTAAATGGCCAATTCTAGAAGCTAACCTGAAAGAATGGGTTGTTGCACAACGAGAAAGCAACAAAGTTGTGTCAACGATTGCAATTTGGCAGAAGGCCCACGTGATGGCAAATGAGATGAAAATAACAGACTTTGGGGGTGGATGCAATTGGGTAACATACATTTATGCACAGAAATAATTTAGCTGTTCATTCATGCACTACAGTAGGGCAAAAACTGCCAGATGACTGGGAAGAAAAATTAACAAAATTTTGCGATTTTGTGTGTAAGGAGTGCAGAGTGCATAATTTATGTCCTGCAGACATAATTAACGTGGATGAAGTACCAATTTCATTCGATGTCCCAGCAACTCGTGCAGTTGATCAACGTGGTAAAAAGATGATTGCAATATCAACAACAAGCCATGAACGAACAAATTTCACCATTGTGCTAGTGTGCACTGTGAATGGTGTAAAGTTAAAACCGATGGTTATTTTCAAACGGGTAACGATGCCCTGCGAAAAGATCCCAAATGGACTTGCAGTTATTTGCAATAAGAAAGGGTGGATGAACAAGGATATAATGAAACAATGGACAGAATGCTGTTCTGAACACGGCAAGGCGGGTTTTTCACACCTAAATCTTTGCTAATTTTTGATGCAATGGCAGCGCATAAGCACTCAAGTGCTCAGAAACAAATAAATAAAGCCGGAGTGCATATTGCTATCATTCCTGGAGGACTAACTTGTAAGCTCCAACCATTGGATCTCTCTGTCAACCATTTGTTCAAATGTTTCATGAGAAAGGAGTGGGAAAAATGGATGAGCCCGGGTGTTCATTCATTCACCCCATCTGGAAAACAGCGATGAGCCACCTAAATAGAAGTTTGTAACTGGATCGTTGCAGCCTGGAGAGCTATGAAACCAAGCTCTATAATCAATGGCTTCTTTAAAGCTGGAATCCTGGACGGCACATCAAGTGAGGAGTCGGACTACAGCGATTCGGAAGACTATGCTTATGAACTTGATGACACTGCTTTTGTAGATGCGTATTTCGGCAAATCAAGTTACAATACGGACTTTGAAGGTTTTCCAGCCAGTGAAGAAGAGGCACCCAATTGGGTTTGAACATTATTTAGACATTTATATGTTTTAATTTTCATTAAAGACTGTTTTAAAGACTGCATAGCCCACACCCTTGTATAGCCTGCACCCATCTGTCATGTTTGTAAAAACTTATATAGTTCGCAGACTGTATGTGAGAAAATACGGTAATGGGGTGAGTAGCAGTGGCATCCACCACTCACCCCTCCATTGCCAACTTGCAACCCCAGTAGGGCTCCACATACCAGAATTTGGCAGAGAGGCAGACTCGTCCAGGAGTCCTGTGAACTGCTTCTTTGACGCACTTGCTGTAAGATGGTATCTTATGTTGTAGCAAGAGAAAAACAACTGTTGTTGAGCCCCTGCCTTTCCAGTACTGTGCCAACTTTGTAATGAAATAATTACAAGATGACTTACAGTTGCTGTATGATACATAGAAAAGCATGTATGACACTGAGAAGAGCAAGAGTAACTGGGTAAAGACTCTGGACACGAGCAGAATATATATTTTTAAGTTTCTGAATCATTCAAAGTATGCAAAGGACCTAGCATACACATGACCGAAAACCATCAAAACACAAGAACCATTGTTTTGATGTATGCAAAATGGCACGTGTACAATGGCAGTGAAGATCAGAAGCTGTGTGTCCATCACAATTAGTGCATTATGAAGGCCTGAAAGGCCTACTTGCATAAAATGAGAAATGGGCCTGGGTATTTAACATAACTTTCCCCACCCTCCTGTGGAGCTCTTAATTCTCTCTAGAATGTGGTAGCAATCTGCTATGAAGTACTTGAGCACGGCACTTTACTGATCATATCAATATTCTGACATTAATTACAATTACAGTATACCAACAAATGAGTTTTTTGGCCTCTAGTCTCAAACAACAGGGAGTCATGTCTGCTGATATCAGACGTTGGTATCATGGTAAGATACAGGGGACTTTTCAGTAAGTCTTTATTTCAAAGATAATGTTCATACAGGGGAAAAACAAGGACCAGTTGCTTGTTTTTTACCAGAAGACTCACATGGAGGATTTGGGTACAAGTAGCACCTACAGTGAACATGAGCTGCAAAAAAAATTCAACTGGTCCAGAGAAAATGGTGCAGATAAAAGAACTGGGCCAAGACAGGGCAGAGAGCAGTGAATGAAGACGGTCCCAAGGATAAATTGAGCAACAGAATTGCTCTGGAGGAAGTCACTGACTTTAGCCCAGAGAAGGCAGTCACAAGCATGAGATATACTAAATCAGCAGTAAACCTAATTATTCTTGGAACCTTTTATATCCCATTTCATACTGCACAAAACAACATAGTATCAGTACATCCAAGAAGCTAGAGATTAAGAGAAAAAAAGACGAATAATGATTTAAAATAAATACAGTTAAAATGGTGAGAACAACCTATTTTCTAATACCCATCAGATGACTAAACGTACTGCTCAAAAGATGTTTAGACGCGGGTTATTTCGCAAACAAGTTATTAAAAACTCTGGATCTCAAAATGCTTTCAAATGAAATAAACCTGTACTTAGCAGTTCTAAAACCTGTTGTACAGCAGTTGTTACAGCTTCCACAAAAGTCCAGTTTTAGTAAGTGCTTTAGGCTAATTAAAGCAAAACCTACCAGGCATTTGAATATGGTTTATTTAGGACTAGCACCATATACAAGATTTAAAACACTGTTATGTTACTTTAATCAAGTAACATAAAAGCATTTGAGGGGATTTTAGTTAAGAGACAAAATGAGCTAGAAAGCCCAACAGGGGCTATCCCAAGAGGATAGCTCAATAGGGCAACTTAAAAAAAAAAGCTTTTCAATGTTTACTGGCAAAATATAATCTATGGAATAACCTTTGCTTTTAAATCTACTCTTAAAACATTAAGCCATCTCCCTTCCAAAAGAAAGGGAGGCAGATGGCCTAATTTCCTCTACTTTGAATCTTGGGTATTCACACTCAGATGAAAGTGCTGTATATTGTTCCCAGATCAAAACAGCAACGTTAATAATTGGTTTTCAAAACGCATAGATAACCACACAAGGAATAAGGAACAGGCCTCTGCATCTCACAGACTGCGGCAAAGGCTGTCATGATACCTGATAAAGAGATGAAACGGCTCCTCCCTCTTGTGCATCCAGTTGATGCCCGTCAGCAGATTTAGACAGCCCCAATGAAAATATGCTGGTCAGAAGTTATGAAGTCAGCACCGGTTAGGGGCACAGCATGAGTGTCACATGACTGTTCAGTGTTTTACAAACAGGCCACCAGATACGATTTCAAACATTTTTGTAAGCTAATATCGGTTAAACAATTAACGCTTCAAAGGTATTTGAAATGGAAAACATATGCTCAACACTCCTCTGCTGTGCAGTGTCACAACCCTAATTGGATTAGTTTTTATAACAATTGCATTCCTCAGTGGATTAACAGCTTTGATTTTCCTTTCTCCTACCCACCTTGCCTCTCCTAGCAGTGCCCCCCTCCTTTTTCCTTCCTCTTGCCCTATTATTTGTATTATCAGTGTTTTCTGTTTAGAAGCTCTGCTTCCTGTAGTCTCTTCATAGCATCCAATGAAGCAAGTCGCTGAAAGCTTATGCATCTCCGATTTAGTTTATAAAATACAAATCTACTATACCTTCTGCCTGACTTCAGACTAAAACACTAAATGTTTCAGACTACCATGCTCAATCCTAAATTGCCCTTTACCATAATTATAGGTTCCACATCTTTTCTGAACCATCAAGTAACCCCAGTACATTTCATACATTCTTGTTGGCTACATAAAAGTTTATAAAGACTTTTTCTCTTCCTTGAAGACTACTGGGGCTAATAGTGACTTGTATATGACTGTGAAAAAATACAATATAGCAGACAATGATTTGTCTTCCATAAAGTAAACCAATGAGAAGTGTCCATAAATGTTTAATGCCTGGTAATTTATTGTATACATATTCTGAAAAACTTTTATTTGCACTCTTGTGCTTGCAAAAGTATACACTTTTTTTTTGACAGCACCAGAAAACAGTTAAGCTAGGTAACGTTGTTTTTTTTTACCTTATTTGTCACATTGGGTAAAGACTTTGTGCACAAATGACCCTTTCATCAGAAAAGGAAAATCACAGACTAAAACTAGAACCACCCTTATTTACACACTAACAGTTTAATATTGCATCACACCCACTCACCAAAATAAATAGTACATTCGTCACAATTTAACACCAGTCTCTCTTCATATATTTATTTTTTGCGATGTATTTTGGTCTCCTGCTATATCTGTAGAAATATGTTTCAGCTACTAGATTATGTTACAAAATCCAAATTAAAAAAATAGAAAATTAGTTTTCCTGGACAATATTTTGGGCTTTACACAAAAATAAATCCAGACTCCCATAGAGGGATTTTATATACTTTTTTTTTTTTTTTTTTTTTTTAAAATTTTTTTTTT
>NW_017729025.1:144010614-144014978 GCF_001723915.1 Gavialis gangeticus
ATTTTATATACTTTTTTTTTTTTTTTTTTTTTTTAAAGATTTCTACTTTAAAGCACAGCACAGTTGCACACTAAGGCTTTCTGTGATATGCAATACCCTGGCCTCCAAAAGACATTGCTGTAAAGAGTTAAGCTAAAATGTAAATACAAGACATTTTTTAAAGAGTCTTTAATAGAAAGTGCCCTTAAATTATTGGTAAAGTTGCAGCTACTGTAATTGTGCAATCAAAGCCAGACCTGGAAGGGTTTTTATGAAAACTAAATAATTTCACGCTATTAAAGTTTAAAAGGATACAGTATCTGTGGGAGCAGAAACTCACTTCTGTTTAAATATTTCTACATTCATGAATAGAGTTTTTAGATAATTTAGTAAAAAGGCACATCATCAAACATTGAGTTAAAAATCTAAAAAAAATTTTTTAAAAAAAAAAATCAAAGATAGTTTTATTAACTATAATTAAGTCACTAGCTGCAATGGCATAACTTAGGCAGGACATCTGGGGATCCCACCCTGGGTGCCAACTTGGGGGAGACAGAAGTAGGAAAGAATGGCAGCTGCTGCAGTCACACAATCATGGTGGCCCACCAGCAGCCGAAAGTCACCACTGCTCCTACGTGGCAGCTGCCCCTAGTACCTGGCCACATTGTTATGCCTCTGACCAGCTGAATGTAGATCCTTACATGCCAGAACAGACATTCATGGAATTTTTCTTTGCTTCAAATCCTTATGTGCTTTTGAAGAGTATTTAGATTATTTTATGAAGTTAACAAGACTATCTGGTAGACATTTTTTTGACATAAGGCCAAGATTTTTCGTTTCTCTCTTTTTTTTTTTTAAATGCCCAAAACCTCTTAGTAGCTTCCTAGCTGATTTACAAAGAATGGAGTGAGTGCACAAACACATATTAATTAAAATCCAGTATTTTGTACAAAATTTGAGAAATCATTGGCAACCCATAGCAGCTATGAGAAAGTACTTCGACTATAAAATTACAAATGTGTCCATGAATTAAATTTCCACACGAAATATAAAAACTAATTGTAAACAATGATAATAGGAGAATGAACAAATACAACACAAGGTATACAATGTTTGAAGGAGGCTGGCATTGGAATCATGTTCCAGTCATCATCTACAAGACAAATGACAAGAAAGGGCTTTAAAGATTAGAGAACTGAACTCATCAGGTACAGAGTGCTTAATTAAAACATATCACTGTATCATGTAGGTTAATAAATGATAATCAGGACTTTATTTCACCCGTGTTCATCTGAAATGCTCCAAACTGAATCAGCCTTAATGTCACTTTGCAACATACATGTTTTTAAATTTCAATGGATCAAACCACAAATACAGTTCTTGCATTTCAGAACAGTGAGCATTTTCAACAATTCAGATGCTTGTTTTCCTGTCTAATACAGATATCTCAGCTGACAAAGATCCACACATTCTCTTCAGTTAAAAAATAAAATGAACAGCTACTTGGTCATGGTCCCAACAGTCATAGTCTTGAGTGGATAATTCTAGGAACTACAGCATAATGAATTTCAGCTGGTCCCATTAAGCAGAGCAAATATACAGAGACATTTTAAGTACGCAAGCAATGAGATTACAGTATGTTGTATGACCTCAAATGTTTATATAAGAATCGTTTTTTTGGGTGTTGATGAATATACACATTTTTTTTCAAAAATATACAGGAACAGTGCTGGCTACCATCAGATGGGTGTCCTCATCTACTAATACTGCACTAATCTGTAGCCCCCAATATGCTGAGAAGGTAAAATGCTACACCACTGACAAAAAATGGTTTAGGCCAGGGATACACCCTATATGTCCTTCCATAAAGAGTCAGGTGCTTAAACCCCATCTGCTCCCACAATTGCTCCTTTCCTCTCAGTGTCTGAATTGGTGTCCCTGGAGGCAGCACTGACAAGAAATGCTCTCCAATAAGAAAAGTTTTTTCCTTGTGTCCATATTTTGTACGGAATTTCATTTCCTCCATCTCTTCCTTATTTCTTTGGCCACTCTCTTCCGCATACCTCTGCCTTCAAACCCTTGTAACACTTCTGACAAATGCTTCTAACATTAGACATTAGCAATGATTCAAGTATTTAATGCTAGAAGAATTTCTAGCGGCAGCATGGGCCTGAATTAGATTTGAACAGTGATACTGGTTATCTTGGATACACTGACTTCAAAAGGCTTGAGGGGGGAAGGGGAGGGGATTAAAAAAAATAGATATCATCAGATTAGGGCTGCATACCCAGAGTGCAATCGCTGTACACTTATGTGAACCCTGTGCTGATTATTAATATGCTCAATTATTGAAGGGAAACTTTTTTTTTTTTTTTTTTTTTTTTTTACAGTGCATAGCTTGAAATAAGTGTGCAATGTTGGCACCAAATTAAGGAGGTGAACTCTCTTGATACACATTACACTTAGATTTTTGGTTTGCTGAAAAAATCAGAAGTATTCCCTCTATGAAATGGAAATTGTGATGATAGCTACAAAGGTATTAATATCACTGAGGAAGTGTAAATGCATTTTTGCTCGATCCTAACAAGCACTTTTGAAAATGCTGTACCTAATTCTGATGTACTCAGCCAGACTTTGGAACTGCTTGCATAAGCAACTCTTCATAGCTTAAAATCATTAAAAAGAAAATCACTTAA
Organism: Gavialis gangeticus; assembly: GCF_001723915.1. Lineage (NCBI taxonomy): Eukaryota > Metazoa > Chordata > Crocodylia > Gavialidae > Gavialis > Gavialis gangeticus. The sequence continues at coordinate 144,013,290 of NW_017729025.1, forward strand.
TTTTTAATGCAAGAAAAAAAATTTGCACTGTACACTCAAAGTATAAGAACAGAAGAAAATTGTTAAACAAATTTTAAGCTTTAAAGGGCAGAAAAAAGTTGCTAAGTATATGCTTGAGCCCAAAAGCACAAGTTCATACAAACAGCAAATTCCTATTTTTCAGAATAAACGCTCTTTCTTTGTCTTCCTGAAATAAACTGGTATTGAAATTCCAGACATAGCAGATGCCAGTGTAATCTTTTGGTCACACTTTAACTGCAAGGAACTGTGAATGAAACGCATTTTTTTAGAAACTGATAGGTCTGGGGTTTTTTTTTTTAGTACTATTTTTATTAAGAGATAAAATTCTCAAATCAGAAGAATTTATAGTACAGATCGTATTATTGCTACAGGCATCTGTGGCAATGGCTGAAATTTACATCCAAGCTTTTCCTGTACAGAAGATGACGTTTCTGTATTTTGAAGGATCTTAACTCAAGAGACTCAAGATACATAAAGCCATATTCTTCTCTCTCAAAATAACTAAGGAACATGAATGTCATTCACATTTTTTTCTAACTAAAATGAAAGACGGGTTTATGGGTATGTGGGCCCACATGATTGCAAGCCAGTGCATAGCTAGTTAATATTTCTGCTGGCATCTTGAAAATTGGTTTAATCAATGGAAACATTCATTAAATTTTTATTCCATCTAATAATCTGTGCTAGTGCATTACTTTCTTTGTAAAAAAATTAACCCTGGCAAGTATTAAAAATAAATCTCTCTTTTAGGTCAAACTAAAGCCTTGCTTTTCAGTATTCTCTCTTCCCTTTACATACTCTCATACCTTCTAGTAAGCAAAGAAAAACTGAAGTAAAATTATAAGAGGAGCTGAAAGATGGAGGCAAAGTGGTGGCAAAGGAAGTAGGAAAAGAGGACAAAACTACTGCCACTCAGTTTGTCTTCAGTTTCTTTGCCTGCTTCTTACGTTTCCATTCCTCCTCTTCTCGTTTCATTTCTTCCAGGTCCTCTTGTACCCCAAGTCTCAAGCTGCAAATCAAAACAAGATACAACTTACTTTGCATACAGCGTCCCAAGAGACTTTTCACTTACAGAAAGAGGGGGAAGCACCAATTTAAATTCAAATGTTCTAGTAAGGTAACAGCATCATGTTTCTTTTTAAATGAAAGCTGCATGGGTCCCACAATTTTTTAGCAGGTTTGTTGAGTTGGAAAGACATCTTTCCATTTCAAGGGGAAACAATATGTCTATGATATTTGCTTAAAGGCATTCAGCAGCAGGAAAGAGATAGTATAGGAGGCCATCTGAAGCTTTCAGAAAATGTGGTTTCAGTTAAACAGGGATCCAGATCTAGTGAAGAGAAATAAATTATAGTCCCCCTAACTCCTTATCTCAGTCAGTCTTATATCTTGTGAAAGAAACAGCTCTCTATCCAGGGAAGCAATAAAGGCCAACTGGCCAAGACTGGGAGAAACATTCAAGTATGTGATATCCCAGGCATTCTCCAAAGAACAATGTAAAGGCCCCAGAAATGTAAACAACTGCAAGTCCAAGAACTATCTATTAACTACAGTAAAGCACTGCATCACATCCACCTTCAAAACATGCAGGTGATGCTGAAAATCTAATTCAGATTTTTATCACTGGCCCCAAGCTGCCAGTGAAGAACAGCAGCGTTCTAGAGGCCC
>NW_017729025.1:144025105-144026963 GCF_001723915.1 Gavialis gangeticus
GTATTGAAATTCCAGACATAGCAGATGCCAGTGTAATCTTTTGGTCACACTTTAACTGCAAGGAACTGTGAATGAAACGCATTTTTTTAGAAACTGATAGGTCTGGGGTTTTTTTTTTTAGTACTATTTTTATTAAGAGATAAAATTCTCAAATCAGAAGAATTTATAGTACAGATCGTATTATTGCTACAGGCATCTGTGGCAATGGCTGAAATTTACATCCAAGCTTTTCCTGTACAGAAGATGACGTTTCTGTATTTTGAAGGATCTTAACTCAAGAGACTCAAGATACATAAAGCCATATTCTTCTCTCTCAAAATAACTAAGGAACATGAATGTCATTCACATTTTTTTCTAACTAAAATGAAAGACGGGTTTATGGGTATGTGGGCCCACATGATTGCAAGCCAGTGCATAGCTAGTTAATATTTCTGCTGGCATCTTGAAAATTGGTTTAATCAATGGAAACATTCATTAAATTTTTATTCCATCTAATAATCTGTGCTAGTGCATTACTTTCTTTGTAAAAAAATTAACCCTGGCAAGTATTAAAAATAAATCTCTCTTTTAGGTCAAACTAAAGCCTTGCTTTTCAGTATTCTCTCTTCCCTTTACATACTCTCATACCTTCTAGTAAGCAAAGAAAAACTGAAGTAAAATTATAAGAGGAGCTGAAAGATGGAGGCAAAGTGGTGGCAAAGGAAGTAGGAAAAGAGGACAAAACTACTGCCACTCAGTTTGTCTTCAGTTTCTTTGCCTGCTTCTTACGTTTCCATTCCTCCTCTTCTCGTTTCATTTCTTCCAGGTCCTCTTGTACCCCAAGTCTCAAGCTGCAAATCAAAACAAGATACAACTTACTTTGCATACAGCGTCCCAAGAGACTTTTCACTTACAGAAAGAGGGGGAAGCACCAATTTAAATTCAAATGTTCTAGTAAGGTAACAGCATCATGTTTCTTTTTAAATGAAAGCTGCATGGGTCCCACAATTTTTTAGCAGGTTTGTTGAGTTGGAAAGACATCTTTCCATTTCAAGGGGAAACAATATGTCTATGATATTTGCTTAAAGGCATTCAGCAGCAGGAAAGAGATAGTATAGGAGGCCATCTGAAGCTTTCAGAAAATGTGGTTTCAGTTAAACAGGGATCCAGATCTAGTGAAGAGAAATAAATTATAGTCCCCCTAACTCCTTATCTCAGTCAGTCTTATATCTTGTGAAAGAAACAGCTCTCTATCCAGGGAAGCAATAAAGGCCAACTGGCCAAGACTGGGAGAAACATTCAAGTATGTGATATCCCAGGCATTCTCCAAAGAACAATGTAAAGGCCCCAGAAATGTAAACAACTGCAAGTCCAAGAACTATCTATTAACTACAGTAAAGCACTGCATCACATCCACCTTCAAAACATGCAGGTGATGCTGAAAATCTAATTCAGATTTTTATCACTGGCCCCAAGCTGCCAGTGAAGAACAGCAGCGTTCTAGAGGCCCCACCAAGATTGGAAAATCTAGTTTAGTTTTCATTTTTTGTCATCACCAGTTGTTTGCTTTTGTCTAAGAAATTTTTGCATAGGCATTTCTTAATCAATTCCTTTTCCCCTTTTCAGGCACCAGTGAAATGCTGCGATATGTTTAAGTAAATTACTGGATTTAATTACTTTTTATTACTAAAATTGCATATTGGAGTTTTAAAACATCTATAGAAGCACCTTTTGACTTAAGCTTCATGTAAACCTATAGTTGAGAAATCTGAGACAGAGCACTAAACTAGGATAAGAGAGATGAGGGCCCTATTTTCATCTGTGCCACTATCCTGCTACATCGGGGTAGGCAATGTTTTTTGGCTGGAGTGCCAAAAAA